>NW_005871102.1:4215096-4283899 GCF_000147115.1 Myotis lucifugus
GTGGTCCTACTTGTACCACCTCCCCAAGCCAACTGTACTTTATTGTGCAGGTGAGGGGTATTTTTACTTTTTGGAAATTAAAAAATTGAGAAATGAAAGTTGAAGGCATTATTGCAATATCATGAAAGTTACCCAGAAAAACTTTTATTTCTTAAATGACATAAATGTTTATTTATATTCTCTTTCTCCTTTAACTTATTAACAGAATATAATGATTTCCTGATATTGAACACTGCTCCATGAACCAGTAGATCTGATTTTTGGTTTTGATTTTGATTTCAAGTATAACTGTGTTCAAATTTTTCAAAATTATTTTTATTTTCTAACTTTATCTCATTTATCTCACAAGAAAATATGAATAGGTATGAAATAATTAGAAATACATTTATTTAATGGTACTAGGACTAAATTTTCATTTTTTAAAGTCCTTATAAATTGATATTTTTCTGGTAAAGACTTGGTTATTCAATATATTTTAGTATAGAATATCACTTTTATTTAGAATATATGTCATTATCATGGAATTCCAAAGAAGAAATTGTCTTTTTTTTTACTTTTTATTTCAGGGTCAAATAACACTAATGGATGTCCCAGTATTTAAAGCCATTCAACCAGATGTGAGTACTTTTCTAGAACTTTTCTTTTAAATATACAAAATAGGCAATTATAGAATCCCAAATTAAGAAGTTTTAGAATTGTCAGAGTATGCTTCCTAAATTGTAAACGTTTAAAGCTCTTGATGTTACTTGTCTGTATATTGTTCAGGCCTCAGAAACTCATGTGGCGTTCACAGCTATACATCACTCAGTCATAGGTAGTACTATAAGAGTCATTTTGGTCAATTTGGCTTCATCACTTTAGTGAAGGGGAAAAATAGACTTCAAGAGGTTGTATGATTTACCCAAGGCTTTGAAGCTTTTTAATGGGAAAATGAGAATAAGACACAGTTTCACAACTTACTCCAGTTGTCTTTTCCCTTATACCTTTATTTTAAAACTTTATAATATGACATTATGTTGGCATATTTGAGGGAAGAGAGAAAATCAAAAAAGGCACTTTTGTTTTGTATTAAAGAAGGAGACTAACATTTATTATGCATCTACCCACTGTAAGGAAGCCACTTATGCTTACATAGGGCAACTACCAGTATTACTGGAGTGAGTTGTGAAACCCAGGGCAAAGGCCAGCGAGCTACGGTGAGTTTATAGTAGGCAGATAGCAGACGGTGAGCAGTCGAGGAAGGGCTAGATGGTATGCCACCTCGAAAACCATTACTCATAATCACCAAGATTACATGACATTTGGCAGCATAAACTGGACTTTGACATCTGGCAGAAAAAATTTTTTTAGTTTATCATGAAATATTTAACATAAGACATAAAGAATAATAAGATGAACTCCTGTGTACCTACCCAACCCATACTGTTGAAGCGCGCTGCATTCTCTTACATTCACCTCCTCTCTTCCCTCCTCCCACCAAGGCCGCCACTATCCAGTGCGGATCTGTGCTTACATTCACCTCCTCTCTTCCCTCCTCCCACCAAGGCCGCCACTATCCAGTGCGGATCTGTGCAGGTTTTACGTTCTTTATGTAGATGGAATCCTATTTTTTGTCGTCTTTAGCATGCTTCTTATGTTCAGTGTTGCTGAGGAGCATCCATGTTGATATCTGCACTCCGAGCACATTAGTTACTGAGTTGTAGAGCATAAGCATCTTCGAATTGTTTTCCAAAATGTTTGGTTAGATACTGGTTATTTTGTCGAAACCATTGCTATGGAACAATTTGACAAAATATTGTTTAAGCCATGATGTCAGCCAGTCTAATGAATTCATCTTACTTAGTAGCATAAAATGGTATCTACCTCATTATGTAGTTAGAATATTAGCTTCATTTAAAGTATGAAGGAATTCTTTTAAAAATGAAGGAATTCTTTTTGTTAAAATTTAGCAAAATACTATGAAAAGATAGTGGTTATCACTGAATCTAGTAAGTTTATCTTTGTTTTTGTCCACTATACCAAGTCTCAGTACTTACAAAAAACTTTAAAAGCTGTGTTTTTGTGTTTTGTGTGTGTACTTTATGAAACTGTAAAATCTTTAGTGAAGTTACACCAGAACTATTTAAATTAAAGCTTATTATTATGTTTGTATAATCATATGTACCTTTATTGCTGGTGATGATTTATTCACATTTTCTGAAACTAAAAGTGTACTAAATTTGAATTTTGAAGATGAGAGTCTGAATCCTGTGTGGCTTAGTGATTTTATTGGCAGGCTGGTGATTAAACCACACAGGTCTCAGTTACCTATACTAGAGACCATTTCCGTTTATTAAAATAGATCTCTCCTATTGCTAATTCAGTGCCCTACGTAGGGCCCTGTAATTCCCATCAGTTTGTGGAATTCCTGTCTGTATTCCCGGGGCTTTCATGTCAAGCAGAATTTAGCTCAATGTTCCGCCTAACCTTGTTGTTGGCCTGTAGGAAGGAAGGGGCAACTACAGAAGTGCAGTCGCTTTCTAGTGAAGCTGCGTATCTATCGCGTCTGATGTGCCATGTACTTCAGAATTGCTCAGGGGGAAAGTAAAGTTCCAAACCTTTAATTTCACTGTAGGAACTAGCTGCCTTATCTTTGAAATGTGAAAAGCTATTTTTTATTATATAGGGACTGTCTTTACTCATTGAAACTATACATAATCAAAATCATGTCTTTAAGAGCAGATCTGAATCAAACATAATGCTAATCTGGTTTCTCTCCAACCCTGTATCACGCTTGAAATTAACTCAGATTGAAAGAAGACAAAAGGACAGATTTTTGTTGTTGTTAATCCTCACCTGAGGATATTTTTTCCATTTATTGTTTAGAGAGAGTGGAAGGGAGAGAAAGAGACAGAGGGAAAGAAACATCGGTTGCGAGAGAGACACATCAATTGGTTGCCTCCCGTATGCACCCTGCAACTGAAGTTCGTGCCCTTGACCAGAGTCAAACATGCAACCCTTCAGTCTGAGGGCAGACACTCTAACCCCTGAAACCGGCTAGGGCAAAGGAACAGATTTTGATACTTGGCTTCTTGGGGGGTTTTTTTGTTCCATGGTAGGGAAAAAATACGTTTACCAATAAAATAATTTAATATTAAAGGAAAGTTCACCGGTAATTTTCAAAAATGCTTAATAGGAATATAATTACACAGAAAAAGTGTTTGCTTTGGTATTACTTTTTAAGGTTCCCTGTCTGAGAGATTTGTACCATCTTCCCATTTTTCATTCCAATCAGAAACCTCCAAATCATTCTTTCTCCTTCTCCCTTTATCCTCTTTTCCCTGTTCTCCAATATTGCTAATTGATTTTACCTCCTAAATAATTTTTCCCCTTCTACTTCCCTATCAAGTCTGAAGGACATTTATTAAGAGTACAATGTTTTTACAAGGCTGAAACTCATTGTCTCTAGAAATATGAGCATCCCTCCGTGTCTGGATGTTGTTAGGCCTGAGACAGCTCAGTGGGTCATCTGTTTACCAGTGGATCCCTCTCCATCTGAGCACATGGCCTGCTGATCCCATAGCTCGTGCTACAGAAATCCTAAGAATCTTCACTTGCCCACTAGCCCCAGCAGCATGGCCAACTTTGGAAGCTTCTATAGATAGTCATCTCCCTTACATAAAACCTTCTTTACCCGATTCTCTTCTCTTCCCAATAAGTAGCCATCTCTTAGTGATGGGGAGGACACTCAGTAATATTCTGTGGAAACAGGAGGGGTTTTTCTTCCTGCCCACAATTCAGAACACTTTCAGGTTTCTTCCCTAGTATGAGTTATTCAAGACTTAGTAAGGGCAGAAATTTAGCTTAATGGTTCTGGACATTCATTAATTTGTAGTATAAATGTTTGGGTATTTAGTCGAAGCTCAACTGTTGTTCAGCTTTCCCCACATTTCTTACAGGTGTAGATTTCCCCAGTGTGATTTCTGTTTTGATCATGCCGGCTTGTTTTCTTGCAGAAAGCTCTTACCCCTTTAGAGGGCTTCCCTCCTGTATGAGCCCTTCCGTGCTGAGGAAGCAGTGACTGTATGCTGAAGGTTTTTCCATGTTTATTGCATTCATAGGGTTTGTTTTTTTGTCAATTATGACCTCTGATGCTCTCTAAAGCTTGTGTTTCTGCTGAAGGCATTGCCATGTGTACTAAAACAGAATGAGCATTATGTCATTCATCACAGGATGAGTGATGACAGGAACCTGCGTGCAGTTAGGTTTCCTCTTCAGGAGCATTTCTGTGGTGCTTTTGTAAGTCTTAAGGAAGGAGGGAAGAGTGCGTTCGTCATTACATTAGATAATGTCTGCCTCTCTGAGGTTCTCAAGTGTTCCTGAAGTGTCAGGCTCTGATTGAAAGTCCTCTGACTTGTATTCCATTCAAAGAAAAAGCCCACACTTTATTTGTTCTGGAGGTCAGTACAATAAAGCATATAGATTGTCAGCAAACAGACATTAAATACAAAGGATCGATAAGCCCCTCTTGTAAAACTGGGGTGCACTAGAGAGTGAGGAAGAATGCTGGTTAAAATGAGGGTAAGTACATAGTAGGAAATTCTGAATCTTAAACCATTTTTTAAAGACTTTCAATTGAGATATTCCTGACAGTATGTAGAAAGAGCTTTCCCTCTGCAGACTTTCTTGTGTATGCAAAGAGACTGTCATCATTATATATATATATATATATATATATATATATATATATATATACATATACACACACACACACACACACACACTATTTTAAATATACTTTTGTTGATTTTAGAGAGGGAGAGATAGAAACATCAATGATGAGAGAGAATTATTGATTGGCTGACTCCTGCATGCCCCACACTGGGGATCGAGCCCGCAACCTGGGTATGTGCCCTTGACCGGAATTGAACCATGACCTCCTGATCCATAGGTCGATGATCAACCACTGAGTCGTGCTAGCTGGGCAGAAGTGATATTTTTTATTTCACATATTACATTGGAGTTATATAATTTGAGGAAGAATGCTAGTTTCAAAGCTTATTCTGTTGATTAAAAATACAGAAATCATAGTGAGGTCTTCATCTGTGGCTGAGACACCTTTCTAAATAGCCATGTAGGCTGAATGCTAATGGATGTACTCTACCCCTTTAAAGCTTCCCATTTTTGAGCCAGTGTACCTCGGCAGATGTTATCATCGTGTGAGGATCCCCGGGCCCCTGCAGTCTTGACAAATTCCATCACTTTTTCTGTTCTTCCTCCGTCTCTTGTCTACATGCTGGTCTATATTGGCCTTTTCTCTTCTTCTATCTTTAGGTATCCCTACAACATCACCCTTAGAGCAGTCCTTTTAAGAGTGTTGGAACCTACAGGATGAAAGTTAGATCAAGAATTTGACTTTACAGAACAAACCTACAAGACATAAGAGAAGCTGTGGCTCCTGTGAAATTCAGTAATTCTTTCACAGGGTAGGTGGTCCTCAGTTGTGGTGTTTGCCTTCCCACATGCTTCCAAAGTAAACGCAGTTGAAAATCGGGCTTAACAATTTCATGGCTCAAAATGATACTTGAACAGATGAGTCCATGAATACTCTTTCAATTATACTTTTAATGACCATTAAGAAATTGCCTTTCCTATATGAGGGTTACTATTAGAGGATTTCTCATCACTGCCTGATTTAAAAATTAAGTTAGATGCTATAGTTCCTTGAGCCTTTGCTAAAACAGAGGCTTTTTACATAGTATACTCGAGTTACATCAGTTCTGTTCTTAAGTCAGAAACATCCTTTGAGTCACTAATTACTTCAACTTTTTGGTGTTCATGGGAGATGCTTTAATATACAATAATTCTTGACCAGGGTACAAGATGACACTGGTAGAACTTATTTCTTAGATTGTATTTTCATGTCACTTGGAAGAAGACCCTAGAGTCTGAGACAAAAAGAGGTAAAGACAAAGGAAAAGGCAATTTCCTTTTCTCAGAGAGAAATTTAGTGACTGTTGAGAGGTGGAGGTGGGGCAGGACAAAATACCTTGAAGGCCAGTTAACCATAAGAGCATGTCGGGGTTTCAGAGGGAAGTGGTGGGGTCCATGCACTTTCAGCTTCATAATCCATTACGTGGGTCTTTGTTGTTGTTGAACTTCTTATTTTGAGGTAATTATAGATTCATAGGAAGTTGCAAAAAATAGTGCAGAGAAGTCCCATTTACCCTTCACCTAGTTTTCCCTAGAGTTACATCTTACAGACATATAGTTCAATACATGCCAGTCCAGTTCTGTGACATTTTATATGTGTATATTTGTCTAACCACCCCCTCAGTCGAGATACGGAGCAATTCTATCACAAGGATCTCCCCCTAGTGCTACGTTCCCCTCACTCCTGCGCCCACCCCCAGCATCCTTAACTCCTGGCAACCACCAGTCTGTTCTCCATCTCTATAGTTCTTGTGGTTTATTGTGTTAGATGGACTAGTAGTGTAACATTGTCTCAAAGAGGAAATATTTTCTGTAGCAGACACTACCATCTGAAGTAATTTTTAAAAAAACCTTATTTCTTCATATTTTCTAATTATACATTTCTTTTTTAATGGAGGTCTCCAATTGAATTTTAATCCATTTGCTCCCCAAGTAATATGACAACAGATTCATTCATTCCCCTCTACCCATCTTCCAACAAAACTTTCTTAAAGGGGCAACCCATTTTTCCGTTAATGATGTGGAAATGTTCTAAGAATTAAATTTTTTAAAACCTCTTAGCATTTTTCATTTGAGGAAAAATGTGAAACATAAAGCCATAAGTCACCAGTACTTTTGTCTAAGTTCCTTACCTATCCTATATAATAAAAGGCTAATATGCAAATAGACCGAATGGTGGAACAACCAAACAACCGGTCGCTATGACGTGTGCTGACCACCAGGGGCATGTGTGAAACATGGCGGGCGTTGGCCACAGTGGGATGGTGGAGCAGGTGAGCAAGGGCGCCAGACCAAGGTGGGGCACCGGTTACTAAAAATTCTTTGCTCCCTCGCACTGTGGTCCTGCCCATTGCTTACGCCCATTACGAGCGCCGGAGCCACTGCTCACACCCACTGCCGGTGCCTAGCGCCAGTCCCAATCACTCGGCACCATCAACGGGTGCGAGCAGTGGCTGCCGGCCTGATTGCCCCTGAGGGCTTCTCCACCTCCCCCTGCTCCTGAGGGGCGATCAGGGCAGCAGCCGCCACTCACACCCGTTGCTGGCCCCGGCCCCAATCACTCTATGCTGTCAGCGGTGTGAGCAGGCTGGTGCCATCAGAGTGTGGGAGCGGCTGCGGCGCAGCACACATTTCCTTTCAAGATGCACGTATTCATGCACTGGGCCCCTAGTCATAATGTAATGGTGAAGGTAGGATCAGATGAGTTGGTATGTAGAAAGCACTTAGAATAGTGCCTGGCACATAGTGATCTTTAAATTGGTGTTAACTATTTTTTTAAAATATATTTTATTGATTTTTTTACAGAGAGGAAGGGAGAGGGATAGAGGGTTAGAAACATCGATGAGAGAGAAACATCGATCAGCTGCCTCCTGCACACCCCCCACTGGGTATGTGCCCGCAACCAAGGTACATGCCCTTGACCGGAATCGAACCTGGGACCCTTCAGTCCACAGGCCGCCGCTCTATCCACTGAGCCAAACTGGTCAGGGATTAACTATTATTTTTATTGCTGCTGTTAAAGTATCTGTTCTCAGAATGAGAAGAACTTTTAAAGCAAAAAAATCTCAGTAGATTAAATCACACAGAAAATGTCAGTGTAATGGCTATTTTAAAGAAACAAAATTCCAGGTCCCATAGGGCACGTCAAGAAGATTGGGAAGCCCTAACCGGTTTGTCTCAGTGGATAGAGCGTCGGCCTGCGGACTCAAGGGTCCCAGGTTCGGTTCCAGTCAGGGGCATGTACCTTGGTTGCGGGCATATCCCCAGTGGGGGGTGTGTAGGAGGCAGCTGATCGATGTCTCTCTCTCATTGATGTTTCTAACTCTCTATCCCTCTCCCTTCCTCTCTGTGAAAAACCAATAAAATATATTTTTTTAAAAAAAGAAGATTGGGAAGATGTGTATTACATAGGTTTTCTTTGGGTGGTGGGTTTGTAGGTGATTCACAATCCCCCACTCCCCATTTTCTCTCTGTTTAACAAACATAACTACTCTTTATTTTATTTTTAATTCTTTATTGTTGAAAGTATTACATATGTCTTCTTTTTCCCCCATTGACCTCTCCCCACCCACTCATGCCCCCAGCATAGGCCCTCACTCCTCTACTGTCTGTGTTCAGTGTTTATGTGTATATGCATACATACAAATCCTTTGGTTGATCTCTTACCTCCCCTGCCTTCCCTCTGAGGTTTGACAGTTTGTTTGATACTTCTATGTCTCTGGATCTATTTTTGTTCATCAGTTTATGTTGTTCATTATATTTCACAAATGAGTGAGATCATGTGATATTTATCTTTCTCTGACTGGCTTATTTTGCTTAGTATAATGCTCTCCAGCTCCATCCATGCTGTTGCAAATGGTAAGCGTTCTTTCTTTTTTACAGCAGCGTAGTATTCCATTGTGTAGATGTACCATAATTACTCTTATATTTGGGGAAACTAAAGTAATAATATATATAAGGGGAATTAATTATACTCAGTTTGATACAACTGTTGTGTAGTGCTAATATAAATAATTCAGTATTTCAGGATGGCAATTAGATCTCACAGCCTTGAAAAAGTTCATACTCTTTGGCCTAGTGATTTTACTCGCAGTACTATATTTTTAGGAGATGATCACAAATGTCGGAAAGATAGAAGGATATTCATTATTTATAGCATAGCCTTTTAGCAGGAAAATGAAATTTGCCTTATGTGTAAAGCTCTATAATTAAGTTTGAACTCCATGTCAAATGGCTGCATTGACTGGATTAGTAAGTTTAACAGCAATTTGGTAGAGATACTTTGATCATAGCATTAGTATAAATTTGGAAATTGTATTACTTGGTTAAAAACAAATTTGGTATTTATGGGTTTAATTCAGGAATTTTGTCTGAAAATATGGCATTTTTATATAGTTGTATAAGATTGATTTTTAGGAGGAACAAAAACGTTTTCTAGCAGGTGGATGTTTTCTAATACAATTATCATGTAATGTTATTTTTATGTTAATGTACTATCTATCACTAAATATTTTTGGCTGTACTAGAATATAATATGAAATGAGCATATATCTAGGCTGAGTACCAAGCAATTTTTTTATTGTAGAGTTGCTTCTGTCATTTTATTTTTTCCTTCTGTAATTTCAAATTTGATAGTTACAATTTAATTTTAGGTTTTAAAAATGTTAGTAATTTGTATCTTCAGAGCATTTACTGCTTATCAGTGGTGTTGAAGCAATGTCATCTCTTCCCTCAGCATTCCCATCTCAGTAGCTCCAGTTGGAAACTTGGAAATCTTAGTACTTCTGGATGCCTCATCCTTGGCTTACACTGTGTGAATCCAATTTTTGACCAAGTCCTGTCTGCCTCCAAATAACTTGAATATACCACTTATTTCAATATCCACTGACCCATCCTAGTCAAGGGAACTACATTTTTCTTGGGAGTATTGTAGTATCTTATTTCCTCAAACTTTCCCTGACTCAGTCCAGTCCTTTGTGTTAGTTTCTATTTCATTTTAAATTTTATTGAATATATGTATGCATCATGTTTAAGAAATTAAATATTTCCATAAGACAGTGGTTCTCAACCTTCCTAATGCAGTTCCTCATGTTGTGGTGACCCCCAACCATAAAATTATTTTCGTTGCTACTTTATAACTGTAATTTTGCTACTTTATGAATCATAATGTAAATATCTGATATGCAGGATGCATTTAGGGACCCCTGTGAAAGGGTCGTTCGACCCCCCAAAGGGGTCTCGGCCCACAGGTTGAGAACTGCTGCCATAAGAGAACATAATATAGCAATACCCAAGTCCAGTTGCTCCCACCCTTCCAGCCTCCACTCTTGAGCCCCACACCAAGTCTCTTAGCTCTTCCTCCTTGGAGGAGTTTATGTCCAGTTTTTTTTTTTTTTTTTAAATATATTTTATTGATTTTTTACAGAGAGGAAGGGAGAGAGATAGAGAGTCAGAAACATCGATGAGAGAGAAACATCGATCAGCTGCCTCCTGCACATCTCCCACTGGGGATGTGCCCGCAACCCAGGTACATGCCCTTGACCGGAATCGAACCTGGGACCTTTCAGTCCGCAGGCTGACGCTCTATCCACTGAGCCAAACCGGTTTCGGCCAGTTTTCAAAATCTAAATGTCTGTTATTTGTGATTTTTTAAATTTTGGATATGATTTATTGACTCTCTACTATAGAAGATGATTTCACTCTCATATATTCTCTTCCCCTCACATTTACACAATTCACTTCCTCTTTTTCCCATATAGTTGTGTCACAATTTTGACATGAATCAGTAAACCATGGCTTAGTTGTAAAGAACAACTTATTCTTGGCTCAGTTATTCTTTACAGTTGAGCCATGATTTCTTAAATTCTGTTTTCCTTAAGCTAATAACTTGTATTAGCTTTCTCTGTACTTTCACTAATTTTTCTGCCAGAAGTGAATGTATTGAGTGTGTCCACTCAATGTGTTTAAACACTTCAGATATCTTTCATCGTTCAGAGACTCAAGTCTCTTAGAATCACTGTCCTCTTGGTACTTACTGTCTGGACTGTTGTTCTTAAGGTGTGCTCAAAGCTTTGTTCCAGGATCTCCCTTTACTGTTAACCTGGGAATTTCAAATATTTTCTTTCTCTGTTGGCTTCTGGTTTCCTGGATCCCATCTCTTTTGTTTCTTAATTTGCTAGTTTGTTTTGATGGAACACATTGTACTAGTTCTCTGAGAATAGGTGCATAGAAGGAAAATTCTGAGACTTGAATGTCTGAGAATGTCTGTAGTATACTTTCATACTTAATGTATATTTTTGTTGGATTTAGAATTCTAGGAATTCTTTTTAATATATTTTATTGATATTTTGCAGAGAGGAGGGGAGAGGGCTGGAGAGTTAGAAACATGGATGAGAGAGAAACATCGATCAGCTGCCTCCTACACACTCCCTACTAGGGATGTGCCTGCAACCAAGGTACATGCCCTTGACCGGAATCGAACCTAGGACCTTTCAGTCTACAGGCCGACGCTCTATCCACTGAGCCAAACTGATTAGGGCAGAATTCTAGGAATTTGATGGCATTGTCTCAGTGGTCTTTTAGCATCCAGTGTTGCTATTGAGATATCTGATACCACCTGATTCCTGTTTTTCTGTATGTGATATATTTTTGTTTTATTTTGTTTTTTAATTTGACAGATTTTATGATCTTTGTGTCTAGTATGTTGTCATTTTTTTGGTGCTAGGCCTTCATTTGAGTCTTTTTTTCTTAATTCATTGTAATAGGTCCTAGACACATCTTTTCTTGTCCTTCAAGATCTAGGGCATTTTCATGAATTATTTTGTGTATGTGTAAGTTACCTTTTCCCATTTTCTCTGTTCTCTCTTAAAATTATTTTTCTTATTCAGATGTTGACTCCTATGGACTCTTCTAATTAACATAACATTTTTGTTCCTACTTTTAGCTTACTGTTTAAAAGATTTTATCACTTTATCTCACAATTCTTCTGTATATATATGTTTTAAATTTTATTTTTCATTTCCAAAAGCTCTATTTTTTCTCTGGTTATTTCTTTTTTAATCCTCCTGGTTTTTCTAATGGGAGCAATGTTTATTCTTAGCTATCTGAGAATAATAATTACATGATTTTGTCTTTTTCTTTTCTCAGTTTTCTTTTGTTCCCTGCCTTAACTCAGTTTCCTGAGTTCTTTTATTTCTTCCTATAGATTCTGGGGTTTTTTTCTGGTGGTCTTTGGTGTTCCAGCACGGCTCTTATTTTGAATCTTGGACCCTTTCAGCAGACGAGCCTGTGGAACTGAACACTTTTTTATTTATATTCATTCATTCATTCATTCATGTTTATCCTAACCCAAGGATATGTTTATTGATTTTTAGAAAGAGAGGAAAGAAGAGATAGAGAACCATTGCTTGGTTGCTTCCCCAACGTGCCCCGACCAGGGACTGAACCCAAAACCTTGGAATGTTCCCAGACCAGGAATCAAACCCGAGACCTTTTGGTGTATGGGACGACGGTCCCACCAACCAAGACACCCAGCAAGGGCTGAACACTATTTTTAAATGAAAGGAAATAAATTTTGTTCAAATACACTTATCAAAATATTTTTAAACTGTTACATAGCAATGTACCTGTTTTTTAATAATTTATTCAATAAGATCTAGAGGTGAGAGATCATAATATTGATGATGAGTGTGTTTTTGAAGTATCTTGTAATGCAATATGAAAATACATTATTTTTATTAGTGACAGAGTCACAATAATTCTTCTGTAACCTGTAATCACAATAATTGCTAATTCTTCCATTTCATTTATAATGAAAAGGAATGTCATTACAGTTAGAGGTTAGTACAAAACACAAATTTAATTTTTTTTACATCCAAGTTCTTGAGCCCTTTGAATTCTATTAGCAGACCCTGTGGGGGATCAAGAATCCCTTAATCAGAGGTTTCTTAAACTGTCTGGTCATTGGTTGTCAGTTCAGAGTGAGGTGCTGGAGAGGGAGAGACAGAGAGAAACATCGATGTGAGAGAGACACATCCATTGGAAGCTCTGACTGAATGGGGCTTGACAACTGGTCGGCTTTACTTTGTTTGGGCTGCGGGATGCTCGGCTTTCATGATCTGTGGATCTTTCCTCTCGGGATTCAAGCCTCTTCAGAGGAGGATCCATCAACCTGCTTGTAGAGCAGAACTCAAGTCATCTGTGTTCGCCCTCGTGTATCTGCTAATAACATTTGCTTCTGTGATTTAACTGAATGGTTATAATGTTTTACATCTATTCTTACTGAATAAGTCAGTTCTGGGATGGGATGCAACTGTCTTTAATGTTTTGAAAGCCTTAATATGACAGGAAAACCTGGCTATTTCTTGAGTTTATGTTTAATTTCCAACTTAATTTTCCAGGAGCTTTCAAGTTGTGGATGGAATAAAAAAGAAAAATATAGTTCTGCACCAAATGCAGTTGCCTTCACAAGAAGATTTAATCATGTGAGTTGCTTATAAAATTTTGATGTTTAGTTTCTGAAATATAATTCCTCAGTATGTAATTTTTCATAAAGACATAGTTTAACTTTGCATCTGTTCTGGAATATTTTCAGCCCCTATCTCTTCAAATGTTGTCTCTCTGCATAATCTCTTCTTTTTTTCTTCTGTAATTTCTATTGGAAATTTGTAAGAACTTGACATTTTTTCCTACTTGTCTTAACCTTTCATATGTTGCATCCTACCCCTTGTGCTCATTCTGTGTGATTTTCTCAGATCTATAATTTAGTTCACTAATTCTCTTCAGAAGTGTCATATCTGTTTTAAATCTGTGTGGTTTTACCCTAGTGTCATTTTTTCTAATTTTTTAAGTCCTTAAATCTTTTTCAACATTTTATTTTTTGTATTATTTTGTTGTTGTTGTTGTTAATCCTCACCCAAGGATATTTTCCATCGATTTGTAGAGGGAGTGAAAGGGAGAGGGAGAGACAGAGAGAAATATCTGAGACACATTGATTGGTTGCCTTATGCATGCACCCGACCAGGGCCTCCTGCAACCACAGTACGTGCCCTTGGTTCTATCTACTGAGCCATACCAGCTAGGGCAATGTTTATAATTTCTGTGTTATTATCCAAAGTCCTTGGGGGTTATAAATCTCTGTTAGTTCTGCTGATCCTTACTCGCAATGGTTTGTCCTCTTAGGCATTTTGTAATTTGGGGTTGAGAGCTCAGTCTGTTGAAGCTTTGTCTGTGGGGATTTTGCCACCACCTAGATCAGTGATGGCGAACCTTTTGAGCTCGGCGTGTCAGCATTTTGAAAAACCCTAACTTAACTCTGGTGCCGTGTCACATATAGAAATTTTTTGATATTTGCAACCATAGTAAAACAAAGACATATTTTTGATATTTATTTTATATATTTAAATGCCATTTAACAAAGAAAAATCAACCAAAAAAATGAGTTCGCGTGTCACCTCTGACACGCGTGTCATAGGTTCGCCATCACTGACCTAGATTGAAGGTATATTCCTTCTGATGAGAGGCTAGTTCCAAGGGCTATCACAGAACTAGGACTAACTATGACTATTCTTTATGTTAAGTGTTTTGTTTAGAGAACATCTACTTCTCTGTAGTAAACATTTAAACTCAAAATCCAACTAAAAGGGCAGGTTGCAAATTCTCATAAAAGACTTATTTTTCTCCTCCCTCTGCCAGTGGGTAAGTTGTTTTATAATTGTACTATATATTGTCAGAGCATATAGACATTGTACAGTGCACTCACTCTCCTTTAACCCTCTTGGTTCTATTAGTAAGTGTGTATTTAAAACAACCATCCTTACGTTGATGTTTCTTTAGTCATTTTGGTTGTCTGAAGCTCGTCCTCAAGTAGATTACTCAAGAAAGACTCACTGGAACAATAATTCCTGAACTCTTAACATGTTGGCAAGTTTGCCTGTCTTCTGTATAAAATTTGATATTGTACTCAGTTTTTTTTCCTCTCAGTGTTGCTGTTGAAAAGTATGATGACATTAAATTTCCTTCTTCTAAAAAGTCACTTTCTCTTTTTGTCTCAATGGCCAAAAGATTTTTTTTTCTTTTAAGTACAGTAATATTATTAAACTATTTCTTGGTATTGGTCGTCTGGGTCAGGATTCTTAGGGGGGTTGACTTTAGCTGGGACTGCCGACTGGGGAGCACCCACACTTAGCCTTTCCCGCCTGGTGGTCTGAGCGAAGCTAGACCTCTTCCATGGTAGCCCAGGGGCCAGGAGAGACTGTTTCAGCATGACCTTGTCCAGGAGGTCAGCATCCATTTCTTTAACCCTCTATTCATCGAGGCACTCAGGAGCCTGTCCAGATCCAGTGAGAGGTGACAACTTTTGATGAGAGGAATGACAAAGAATTTGTGGTCATGTTTTCTTGTTTTCTTTTTTAGGACATACAGTTTATTTATTTTGTTGTTGTTTTTTCCATTTTTAAAAATCATCATATTTGTCTTAATATTTATCTCACATTAAAATTAAGTCAATGATTATGCAGTTTAGATTGCATTCTCAGTTGATAATTGCTAAGGTTATTGTTAAAATATCTAAAATATAACATTTTATATATTTTAGAACTAAACTTAGAATCAGGGATAATTATTGCCATTAGTAGGGCAAATATAGTAACAGATATAAAGATGGCTTTGTAAAATATATACATTTTTCTTTTACATCTACACTTGTAAAATATATTTTGACAGTTTACTGATGAAAATAGCAAGTAAAATCTGAAATATTTCTCACTAAAAATAGGTGAAGAAACATGAGGTAGTGGCATCATCTTTTGTACTAAGATTTCTAACTGCATCCTGTTTTTAGATGTATATAAATTTGAGCCAAATGATAGTGCTTTGATTTTTCTTTTCATTGTACATGAGTTAAAATGTTACATGCGTGTTACATTGTATCATATAATCATACTATTTTCACCTGCATAGAACATTTAGTAATATTAAATCTAATGCACCTTCTGATGAATGATTTTAAATGTTCTTTTAAAAGAAATCATGACCGTGGTTTCACCGAACTAGAAAGCACTGCATAACTTTTAAAATACAATCTTAACTTTAGAATGACTTGTATGTATTTTTTATGGTATTTTCATTTTATTCAGACCAAGAAAACTGTACTTGGGATTTTCCACACTTAAGATTCTGCTCATTATAAATAAATGACAAGTGGGATTACATAGCCATGGAAAACGTGCTCTACCTAGCATATTTTCCAGTGTCTGGTCTTAGAGGTTACCCAGTTCTGCCAGAGTATTTCAAAATACAGCAAAAAACACTTGTATTTGTATAGTGTTCATGTTGCATCACTCTGGCTTCATTGCACTCTCTCAGCTCTTTTCCTTCAAAATTTATATTAGCTTCTACAAATTAAAAATAGTAGTGGTGTTTTTATGTGTGTGCACACATATACATACATGTACATCTATATCTGTCTATATATGTGACGTGTATGCAACATTTGAAGATTAGTTATGTCCTGGTGGTGAGTGAAGGGAAAGAGAAAGCTCTAGGTGAGTCTTCATGTAGCTCTTGTCATTACTGTGATCCTAGTGAGTAAAGAATCTTGCCATTCACCTATTTTTAATTTTTATTTGCAGGTAAGCTTTTGGGTTGTTAGAGAGATTCTTCATGCTCAAACATTAAAAATTAGAGCAGAAGTTTTGAGCCACTATATTAAAACTGCGAAGGTAAGAAAAACTTGTGTTTCTGTTTTTTAGTTCAACCACTCAGCAATGTTTGTGAATATTTGCCTGTGATACTTTATTTACTATTTACTGATGCTGGAAAGTAAGATGTATCGATTCATATAAGCCAATTTTTTAAACTGGATGCTTGTTTTCTCCGCTTTTTCCTTTATTTCTCTATTTTTTATATCTTTCATACCTTTTTCTCCCTCTCTCAGAATAGCTGAATGACATTATTTATTTAACTGAATAAGTAGACAGGTCAGATTATGGTGAAGTCTGTATTTAAATATTGGACTATTCTGCAGGTAATTAAGAAAGCATTATAGAATTAAATAGGAGAATGTATAGCAATTAACTGCTTTTGAAATAGATCATTCTGCCACGCATATGGGGAATGATAAGACTTTATTTTTAAAAGAATAGTATAAATGAGGATGTTAACCAAATATGTTAATTACATAGTTATTGGGGGCATAGGTAATAAATGCAGCAAGAGAAAAGGAACATGGATTTAAAGGACAGGCAGAATTTAGAGAGGAGGATGGAATGAACATTCCACAAGAAGATTCCAAGATTTTATTAAAACTTATAACAACTTCCTGTCCTGGCCAGGTGGTTCAGTTGGCTGGAGTGTCATTCCATACACTAAAAGATCGCGGGTTCTATTCCTGGTCAGGGCACTTGCCCAGGTTACAGGTTCATTCCCAGGTCTGTGCATAAGTGGGAGGCAACTGATCATTGTTTCTCTCTCTCTCTCTCTCTCTCTCTCTCTCTCTCTCTCTCTCTCTCTCTCTCCTCTCTCCCCCCTCCCTTCCTCTCTAAAAAAAAAAAAAGAATATAAAACTTGTAACAACTCCAAATTTATGTTGGGTTCACTAAAAAGTGGTGTACTTGTAGCCACATCGTTCTTCTTGTAATAATTATATAACTTAGCTCACCCGTGAATGAAGGAAGACAATAAAATAAGTATACCATTTTAATAGTTTTAAGTTTTGTAATAACTGTAAAATTACAATTATTGTAAGTCATACCTCTTGCTTATTTTCCTTGAGCTCATGGAACAATTGTATTCTAACATTTTGTGGCACTAGATGGCAGAACTAGCCTTCTAAAATTTGATATTCTGTAGAAATGTCATAAAATTTTTAAAACATTCTTTGTGGTATGTTAGGTAAATATTGGGTTTTAGCTTATAGAAATTCATGACTTTTCTCCATAGATTATGAATTTGCATTATTGTTTTCTCATAATTTTGTTAGTTTTTTATGTGCTTGTATATTCTACTCAAAACCACCAAATTTTGCCCATCAAACCTGCCATTATCCTGCTCGTCAAATGGCGTTTAGTTCCAATTTAGGCTCTTAGACTTTGAGTTACGTTTGACGGTGCTTGTTTTGATCCCAAGCCCTAAATTCATAACTTTTTGTTTCATCAGTGTCTCTTAAATCCTGTTCTGACTCTCTGCCTTCTACATTAAGTTTGTTACAAAGCTGGCAGGTCTTCTCTTCTTTCAGTAGATTGTATCAGTTTGGGTTCTCTGGAGACAGTAAAATATGTATAAATATGTAATATATAAATTGACTTAAAGAATTGACTCCTGGGTTTGGGTTTGGGGTTGGGGTTGGGGTTGGGGTCGGGGCTGGCAAGTGTGACATCTGTAGGGCGGCGGACAGCCTTGAATCTGAGGCAGGAGTTGAGGCTGCAGCCTGGAGGCAGAATTTCTTCTCTAGGAAACCTCAGTTTTTACTCTTACGGTGTTTCAACTGATGTGATGCTGCCTACCTGATTATAGAGTATAATCTTTTAATTTAAATGATCCGATTGTAGATGGTACATCTACAAAGTATTTTCATAGCAACACCTAGATCACTGTTTGATTAAATAACCGGATACTATAGCCTAGCCAAGTTGGCACATAAAACTAATTATCCATAAACACAAAAGAGTATTTATAAAATTTATTTAAGGTATCAAAACAATGATAAAGTGAATTGCCTTGTGCCCACTGCCCACTTTGAATTCCTGTCTCTTCATATGCAATCCCCTAACCTCCCACTACAAAAGGAACCACTTCCCTAAATTTTGTTTGCTCCTCTTTTATAGTTTTACTATATGTGCACGTGTATCCCTGAATAATATATTGTTGTATATGATTTTGAATTTTGTTTAAAATGAATTATTCCATGATACTTTATTCTTTCACAACTTGGTATGTGTTTTTTCACTCAGCAGTGTTACTGGATGGTTTGGGGTATATCTCTGTTGTATTCTGTTGTTTGCATATGCCACAAATTGTTCAGTATGTTTTAGCTTGGGTAGTTTTTAGATTATTGCTGTTATAAACACTGCTACTATAAAGCATTCTTGTGTCGGTCTCTTGGTGCTTATGTGAAGGTGAAACCCTAGAAATGCATAGAGAAAAGTCTACCTTCAAAGAAATGACAGACCAGTAACCTTTCATTGAATCTGATGAGAATGAACACTTTTTATATTTTGGCCATTTAGGGTTGTTGTTGTTTTTTCCTGAAATGTCTATTCAAGATCTTTGAATAATATTCTATTATGGTGTTGGTCTTTTCTTTTTATAGGAGTGTTTTTTAATATGTAACTAATTTCTAGTTTTCTATTATATACTTTACATACATCTTCCTATTTGTGGCTTGTCTTATCATTACTCTTTTCATGTTATCTTTTGACATAGATGTTCTTAGCTAAGTAATAAAACGTATTCATCTTTACTTAATTTTATTGTCTTCTTTAAGGATAGTTCATTTAAGAAAGCTCTGAGAATTTTTGTAAAAAATGGGTTTTTAATTAGCCTTTAAAAGTTTCATAGCTTGAGTATTTCATCTATGTGGAGTATATTTAATATATAATATGAATGAATTATACATTCCAGTTCATAATTTTCCATGAATAATCATTCCAGCAGCATTCTTAAAAATCCTTCTTTCTTAAAGCTCTCTTTATTTTATTTTGTCTGACAGCATCTTTTTATCACACTTGTTCTTGAAAAAATGCTATTTCAGACTTACAAGTTGTTGTTTTTTTTAATGTATTTACTCTGTTTAGGATTCCTTGAGTTCCTGGCCTTAGGAATGACTGTCTTTTAGTAATTTGGGAAAATAATCTGCCATTACGTCACAAATATTGTTTCTACCCCATTATTTTTTTTAGTATCTCCTAAAAAGTGAGATAAATGTTGGCCTTTTTGCTCTACCTTTCATGTCCCTTAACTTATTTTAAGAATTTTTAAAACTCATTGGCTTTTATGTTGCATTCTGGATAGGGCCTTCACATTTAATCTTCATTTTATTTGAGAACAACATACCTGATGTTGTTCTCCATTTGTGAGTTCCTATTTCCTTGTGTTTTTTCATTTTCCTTTTTTTTACTTGTGTTTATATTTCTTGAAACCTTATGGGAATTCTTTGAGACCCGAGTTAAGGTGGCATACTAGGTTGAGTTCTCTAGAGAAACAGAACCCTTCTCTTCTCTTTGTTCTAATGTTCAGAACAGGCTTTTTGTCTTGGAGTCGCTTGATAGGGGGTAGAACCATTTTAAATGACTGATTTTTATATAGGGCTCTTGGGATGTCAGTATGAAGAAGTCTGGGAATAATCACAAAGTGTCGAGTAGATGTCTTGGCAAACTGATGGAACCTATTGTTAGGTGCAAGTTGTCTGCAAGGAGACTATAAAAGCAAGGTCTGGTCCTGGGAAGCAGGTGGATGTCCAAGCATGAACAAGGAACCCTGGATCTGGGGATTCAGGCAGGAGGAAGCAGGAAAGTGAGGAGGACTGTCGAAAGCAGGTTTGAGCTCTAACCCTGAATAATGGGGGTATTGAGTAGGAAACCAAATCAGGATCCTTTTCTTGAAACTTGAATCTTAGGACAGAGGCTTAGTAATATTTTAGTGTAAGGAAGGAGACTGCTTGCTGGATACCAGGGTGCATGATCATACCAGGTGAACTTGATATCAGCCATATCTTTGTTTTTGTTATTATATTACCCAAGTAGAAGTAGATTGGTTCCCAGAGCTTGGGGGCAATGCCAGGTTAGAACACAGAATTTCTACTGAGGGCCAAAAGCAACTTAGGGGTAAAATAGGGGTGTTCTAAAAATAGATCTTAGCAATGAGGGTGCTAAGTATGGACACTACCAATGCCTAGATTTTACTTGTTGTTCATCTAAAGATTTTTTTTGTATTAATGCTCTTTATTTGTCACCTCTTCTCTTTTTCTTAAATCTTCAGAAACTGTATGAGCTGAATAACCTCCATGCACTCATGGCAGTGGTTTCTGGCTTACAGAGCGCCCCGATTTTTAGGTTGACGAAAACTTGGGCGGTGAGTAATCCTCCTTAAGTTAATGTAGTGCTTAGTGAGGTCAATATTATGATAATAGATAAGGATTTTTAAATTACTTTGTCCTCTGTTCTTTGAAACCTACATTTTTATGTCTCAAGTGTTTCAGGAGGCTAATCTGATAATTTTGGGATAAATTACAACTTGGTGCTTGTCTTTAAGCATCTAGACAATACTGCCTTTCATGTTTACTGATGGGAAGTGTAAATACATTTAATCATGTAAAAACTATGCTTTTGGAAACTTTTAAGGAAAATCTAAATTTTAAGTTTCAAAAAATATACTTAGTTTCCATTAATTTTTAGTCAACTTTGGGGGTTTTCCTTAGGAATAATGGAAAGCCTGAGAGTTAGCATGCTGTTATGCAGTGTTGCTACACATTCTGATATGTTAATCATATTTGGTTTTATTACCTTGACAAGGTCAGGATGTGAATTTTTACATCTGCAAATTTGTATATTTCGTCTTTGAGTGACATGATACTGACCTCAAGCTTTCTAGGTATTTTTTGTTTAGATTTATGTAAGTAAAACTTTACATTTAATTAAGTGTGTTCATATTTAATACTGTTCTTCAATGTTAAAGGGGTTAGCCTAGTGTCACTTTCACTTTTCATAGTGTCTGCAGACAGATGTTTCTTGTGAAAACCAGGGTAGATTTCTATATTGGAAAAACATTAGTATGGAAGAACTTACACTCCTCTTTATATTTTAGAAACACCTGGGTGAAGGGTTTTCCTACTTTAAAATTTATTTTTCAATAATGATGTCCTTATTCTCTTTTCTTAATTTGAATTTCATGGAGAAATGGAAATGATTATAAATATGCAGTTATGAATTCCATCTTTGAAATTTTAGGGAAAAGAATTATACTCTGATTTATATTGTGGTTTAGAAATGAGCTACATTTTCCTCAAGTTAATTTTCATTTTCCTTGAAGATATTTTTTTGTCTCCATGTATTTGCATGGAAAAGATTTTTTTAAATTCAGTAACAGCTCCATTATTAATCTAAATAAAATTTTTGGTGTTTATATTAAATTTTAAAATATTCCATACTGTGCCAGGCACTGTGTAATTTGCTTGACATAAAACAGTAAGTGATATAGACAGCCCCATTCTTATATAGCTAACAGTCTACTGGGAAAAGATAAACTGTAAATAAATAAATGATGTATCATAAATAGTGATGAACGCTCTGAAGAAAAATAAAGCAGAGTAAATGGGACAGAAGGGGAAGGAAGTATTTCATATAAAATGTTGTAAGAGAGTCTCTGATAAGTGAGAGTTGGGGAGAGACCTGGAGAAATTGAGAGAGCCATTCATGTGGATATCTGGGAGAAGAGAATTCCAAGCAGAGGTAGTAGCCAGTACAAAGGCCCCAATAATGTTCAAAGAATAGCAGGGTGGTCATTGTTGACAGTGGAGTAAGCTAGGGAGTGGTTGATGTGGGAGATGAGTCCAGAGAGGTGGCATCAAGTTAGATATTGGAGATGCTATTTGCTGATATTCAGGGCAGTGTAGATATTATTTGGGCGACTGACCTTGCTTTTCTTTTATTCTCCTTGATTATCTTTATGTTTTTCAAAGGGCACACACAACAAATCTACCCTCAAGCCTCTTAAAACAGTTTCAGTTGATTATTCAACTGTGTGGATACAGCCAGTGGTCAAAGGGATAAAAGAAAAAATGTCAAAAATCCAAAAATGTAAACCAGTTTACAAATATTGTGACCATAGTTAAATTTGTCAAGAAAAACTTGTCAACAAAAATTGCTTAACCATTTAAAATAGCAAAGATGGGAAATAATGTATTATAATTTACTAACTTAATGATTTCATATACATGTCTGATTTTGTCACTTATGTATTACCAAAATATAATTAAAGAATGTATAACTTTGAAATTAAATTCAAATTTACAGTAAATACAACACAACTTCAAGTCTTTGCTATAATAAAATAGGATTTGGAAATAACTTAGGCTTTTCTGTTTGTTTTTTAGTTACTAAGTCGAAAAGACAAAACTACCTTTGAAAAATTAGAATATGTAATGAGTAAAGAAGATAACTACAAAAGACTCAGAGACTATATAAGTAGCTTAAAGATGACACCCTGCATTCCCTATTTAGGTGAGTTGACATCACCGTGTGTTCATTATGCCTGGTTGTTGCTCTGCTTAATCAGTAATTATATAAAATTCAAGATAGTTTAAAAGTGTTTGTAACCTTTAAAGAAATTACTGGGATTATTAGGCTGAAGAGATTGACTAAAGGAATGTGTTATTACCTGGAATGTATTTTTATATTAAATTAGCCTTTGCCCTAAAGATTTTTCATAGACTATCATTTTCTGTTAAAAACAGACCCGTATGGTAAAAGAATACATTTTAGCTATTTTGTAATGCTTTTAAAGAATAAAACAGTAGTTTGCAATGAACTTTAATGCTGTAACAATATTTAGCATTAACTAAAGAAATTGACCAAGAGATTTATTGAATTTACTTTTAATATCATAAGTTCATGTTTTATACAGTTGGCAGATATTTTAGGGTGTATTTTGAAAAGTAGTCTCAGTAATGTTGGTGTTACTGTTTTTCTGGATGAAATGAATTGTTTGGCTGGGGGAATTTAGCTTTAGTGCTAAGACAAAATAAATCTGTATTTGATATATCACTTGACTAAAGATTTACCTCTTTACTGTATATTTTACAGTATTTATAAATTCCAAGAATTATTTAAACAATAGCATTATAAGATTATTTTCAAAAAATATGAATAATGTTTTTTAGATGTTTAAATAAAAAGTTTCAAGCTGTCCTTTAAAAAATGTGTGTGTAAATTTAAATATAGAAAATGCTCTATAGAATATATGTCCAGCATAAATTAAGTTGGTTTGATCCTATATAGAGAGTAATGAAATGATAAACATTTCTTTCTTGCTAATATCCCTTTTTCTCCCATCTCCACTCTGTCTTTTAACTACTCATACCAATTTTTTGATAGCTGTTTTTGAAAGTAAATCGAAAAGCCTGTTATGTGTTCAGGAGGTGCTGCAGTGTCATCTTTGATGCCTTTACATACTGTGACATGGAAGACAAAATAGAGCCAGAGGCAGTGATACTCATTCTGCCGCTATAGAGCATCAGGCTTAGTTTGTCAGGGAACTGAGGGACCTCCTAGGATTCCAGTGAAATCGGGAATGTTGTGCACCCTATGTATGTCGAAGGCAGTTACCCCTAAACACAGTGTAGATAATGGCACTACATACCAGAGCAGTGTGTCCTGTTTCTTTGATAAATGACTCAGGGCCATCGTGAGCATGACTGTACCAGAGAGCCTCTAAGCTTGGTATCAGGAGAGACATTCTGCACGTGTCCACTTTTTACTGTAGCCTTGGCTATGCCAGTCTTGAAAATGTAATTTGGGGGAGAGGAGGAATAGAGCATTTAAAAAATATCATCAACGTCTTCAAACTTTATAAAAACTTTTTGTAGCATAAAGAGCATTTAACTGACAGTTGACAACCCTCAGTTCCAAAATGGCACCACCACACTAACTTTTCACGTCATTGAACTGTCTTCTGGGAGCCCTGCTCTCTTTCCCTAGAAATACACACAGGACCAGAATCATGGTCTTTTTAAGGCCAGATGGGACCACAGTGATCTCTTCTTTACGTTTTAGAACACAAAGGTCCAGAAGGTGGATGACCTGACTCATAGATCTAAAACCTAGTTACTACAGACCCTCAACCTGAAGGTTTGATCTAGCATCTTTCCAATTATACCTGCGAAGCTCTTGTTCTAAAATTTGCTGGTTCTGTGATTGTTTTTTTATCATTGAAATGTTTTTCTCAAATTCCATAATTTGTATCTTTTAGAAATGGAAATCAGTATTATTTTCTATTGAAAAAGAGAAAATGGCAAAATAATAATAATTCTGGTGCTCTCACATCTAGTTCAGGGCCTTGTTTTATATTTTCCACAATGGAGACTTCAGGCAGGATTTGAAGTTGTCTCTGTGTGTGCATATACATGTACTCTTGATGCACATTCAGAGAGAGAAGCGTGGTTGGAGTTTAGTGGAATCTGGAAAGGTTTTCCATTAAAGAATATACCTGCTTTCTCCAAACGCTGGTCCCTGAAACAAACACCGTAATTATTTCTATGGGTTAAAGCAAAGGAGGCAAATATTGAGGTGCAGAAGTTAATTTGGAGAAAATATTAAAACCATTATTTTTCCTGTATCTTTAGTTTGGTGTCCATTGACTTTCTTCTCTCTGGTTTTCTTTAGTCTTGTATGTTCTCCTGGCCCAGAATCTTCCCTTTCACTGTCACCATGTAATTTCTCCTTCATGCCTAAGCCAGTAAAAAAGTCACCCTATTCCTCCTTTCTCCTTGCTGCTTTCTTTTGCTCAGCATGTATCCCTCTTCACTTATAGAAATTTTCCCAATAAGGTCACCACTGACTTCCACGTTGAAGTACTTAATAAGTATTTCTCAAGCCTCATCTTAAATTTGTGAGGTTGATACTAGTTATTTCTGCTTCTTGAAATTCTCCACTCGTAGCACCTGTCTCTTGGTTTACCTTCTATATTCTGGCTTTTGTTTTAATGGCTCCTCTTTCTCTGCCTTTGTCTTAAATCTATTCTAGAGGTGTCTCAGTCTACATTTTTTCTTACTCTCTACACTCATTTGGAGTGGTCTCATTCAGATTTTTCCACATATCACCTGATGACTCTCAGATCTAGACTAGACTTTTATGTCTAGCTGCCTATGTAATTCCTGAAGCCTGATAGCATCTTAGGTATTCAGATACTGATTGCATGAGATACCTGTAGTAACTCTAAGTCAGCATGTCCAGAAATAAATTCATCATTGTTCCCCTTCCTCCAAACCGGATCCCCATCTTATCTCCCAGCCTCGTGTACCAGTGACCATGGTGTGGCATTGTTTACACTGCTCCCCCACACTAGAAACCTGGGGGGGTTACTGAATTTCTCCTCTTCATCTACTTCTCATATTCTCTGTTGAAATGAGATGCATCTTTCTGAGGGTTATCCAAAATTTGAAATCAAAAGGGGGAAATGGCAAAGTACTTAGAGGATATACATTGTAATATCTATATAATTTTATATATTGGAAGTCTTCATATATTATTCATCCCTTTATTAGTTTGTGAAGCGTCTGAGGCTGTGATGTAATTGCGCAACATTTGGCATAAATATTTGGTAGACTTGTGAAAGGAAAATGAAACATTTGTCAGATAAATTATTGTGACTCAGTTTAGCTTATTTCCAACATGAAAATCTTTTTAATATAGTATTGATTTTGTTTTATAAAGCAGATCTTGAAATTAAATGTATTTCCTCTGTCAGAACACACATGCTTTTCTTAAGGAAATGTGAAGTATTTTCAACTTATACAGCCGTGACTACCTGATTTATTTACATCATAGACAGCTGGTTCTTTTTTTCATTCCTGATCTTCAGTTCCAGAGTGTTCTGAAGAATGAAGATTTAACAATAGTTTATATCCTGGTAATATTTACTTTGTTCATATTTTGTTCTAATTTAAAATGAATTAGGGTCATGATTTTTTAATTCAACTTGTCTTGATTTTAGAATCCTTTACCCCTCATAAGAAACAATTGCCAAAAATGTCAACATTTACAAAATGCTGTATGATTGATAGGACAGAATTTACTCTGAAGACATTTGAAAGATAACATTCATTATGGAAATTGGTAGTTTCTGTTTAACTGTCCCTCTTCAAGCATACTGAATTTGCATAATGCTACCCTTTATTCCTTATGTCTGCAAAGGTTCATTTGCAAAGATGTATCAGCCAGAGGAATCTGTAGTGCCTAGAGAGAAGGTAAAGACTCATGACATGTTTCTTAACATGAGAGATGTGATCCAAACAGATGGTGTTTGCCCCTAAAAATCATGACCAAAACTGACCATTCTTTGTGAAACTTAAAAAAGGAGGTGGAGTTTTATATGCTGACAAACTCTTTACTTTGATACTGCCAGATTTATCCATAATTCAATGTGGATTCAATTCTACAAAGTAGAAAATGTTTTTTTGGCTTTCAATTCATCATCCCTTGAAAAGTTGTCTCTTCTGTTGGTTCTCATTCAAAGTAAAAATTAGCCTGGACAGACAATACAGTAAATAATTCTTAGAGCAAGGATACAATTTTTTTGGAGAGGAATAGTTTGGCAAATCTCAAGGAAAAAATTGTTTTATATGAGAATTATTGCTTAAAATCTGAAAATCATTAACAGCATTCATTTGTTCTTGTCATTGAAGAACAATCTTAAGGGGTTTATGGAAGAATTTGGCATAGGAAGTTTTACTTTGCTGGAGAGGAAGAAAAGCAGAACATTGTGCAAAAATAATTTAGTTGTATGAAACCTGATATCTTTCATGTGCATTTTCTAGCCTCATTTCTATTTTACGTAATTTTGGGAAGATGCAGTAGCTCAACTGGCTTATGTTTTCTGGGAAAGAAAGCATACAGGGTGGGTCAAAAGTTGGTTTACGTTGTTTGTATTGAAAATCATACAATAATAAATAAATAATAATACAATAATAAAATTCAAGTTTTACGTACTCACAACTATAAACCTACTTTTGCCCCACCCTGTATTTTTAAAACTCTAGCGATAAGTAAATTGTTGCAGTTCTATATATTGCTTTCTATTAAGTAGAAGCCCAGTTTTTGTTAAGCTTCTGCCCTTCTGTGGGACACAGATACCTTGTTTTGGTGTATCTAGGTATGACTCCTTGCTCTTGTAGGGAGAGCTCTCCCTCCCACATGCACTTAGTTTTTTATTTAATGTGTTAGATTTTCATAATAGTTCCCCCTTTTATTTTTTTGAGAAGAGAAAAGCTGTTTTTAGAATAGCCCTCTGTAATACAGTGCCCTCTCCATCCCCTGTTCTCTGAAAAGCATCATTTTATTTTCATCATGATGTTTGCATTAACCTCTATCCCCCTCAGCCATGTGTAAGCCCTTCTTCTTTTTTCTTTTTTAATCCTCACCCGAAGATATTTTTCCATTGATTTTTAGAGAGAGGGAAAGACAGAGAGAAATATCGATGTGAGAGAAACACATCAATTGGTTTCCTCCTGCACAGGCCCAAGCCAGGGAGGAGCCTGCAACCGAGGTACATGCTCTTGACTGGAATCAAACCTGGGACTCTTCAGTTCGCAGGCCAGTGCTCTGTCCACTGAGCCAAACCAGCCAGGGCTGTAAGCCTTTCTTTGTCTTGGTTCAAGGCTTTGTCCTTGGCATCTAGAACAAAAATAGGCACTTAGTAATATTTGTTGGTTGTATTAATTAATTAAATGATTCTTTTCTGGTTCTTCCCATTGGTCCTATAATTTTATTTGTGTGGCATTTTTGTATACATTAACTCCTACCCACTCCAGTTTTCTTTTGTTGCATCAGCTGACTAACCAGTATTTGCTTAGCAGTAGGCTTGGTGCTAGATACATAGCAGTGAATGAAATGGGCTTTATCCCTGCCTTTATGGAACATCACAGCTCTTCAATACCATGGCTCAGGTTGCTATTACAGCCTTGTGAATCTTCTCTCCTATCTCCTGTTTCATGGAAGTGGTACATACATGTCATTGCCAGGCCTTGTTTGAGGTGTCTTCATCTTAGCCAATGGAATGTTTAAAGCATGCCTAAACTTAAAAGGAACTTCAGGTTTTATCTGATCCTTTTATTTTTCAGTAGGTTCTTTCTATCTTGATCTCCCAGTAAAATATGGTTCTTTAGTTTACATTAGTTTTAGAAACTTCTATTAACCAATGTACAAATATTTTCAAAAATAATAGCTTTGCACTCACATTTTTATGCAGATAATTTCAACAAAGTCCAAAGCTTTCTGCAGCTCTATGGGTATTGAGGTGTGTGTTTTTTTTCCTTCCTCTGTGGTAGAATCGTACTTGGTGGAAAGTATAAAAGGCTCTGAACTGATCTCAAAAATGCCTAATGGTTAAAAAATGTCACTGGCATTCAGTATTTAAAGAGTGTTACTCCGTTTTCCTTGTCTTTGGTTTGGTTTGTAGGTAATGTACACCATGGATTGCTTTACCTTACTCTTCTCAGTAGATTATATATTGTATTCTAGAACAGCAATCAGGCATGTTCAGGCATTTTCTTTTGAATCCTGAGAATGAGCTCTGACCAAATGGCAGCTAGCCTAGCTTTTTCTTTGGCCAGAATTACATCCCCATTTTCCATTACCTCATTTATATCCTTTTTTGCCCTTATTCTTTTTGTTTGGTTTTGTTTTCCTGCCAGTTTTCTTTTTCTTTTTAATTGCTTTATTAATTAAGTATTACATGTGTCCTTATCCCCCGATTGCCCCCCCAACCTCCCACTCATGTCCTCACCCCCCTATTGTCTGTGTCCATTGGTTAGGCTTATATGCATGCATACAAGTCCTTTGGTTGATCTCTTATTCTTTTTATATATTTAAAATTCCTCTAACATTCTTTAATGGTATACATAATTTCTGAAGTTTATTTTAGATCACTCATTAGCTTATGATATAAAAAGGCTGGAGGTGGGGTTGCATTAATTTCTTTCCCTTGTTCATATTTTTCTTTAAGAACCTATCTCTTTAAAAAAAATAATAATGCATAGCAACTATACAGTACTGCATCTCACTCATAAATATAATGTGATTCCCAAGTTCCAGCAGCTTTTCCAGTGGTGCTTCCAACTGTTGATTTTTCAATAATTTGTAATTTTTTTAAGCAAAAAATTGGAGATTAATAATAAAAATCTTTTTCTTTGAGATATCTTTATTGATTTCATAGAGTAAAGGAGAGGGAGAGAGAGAGATAGAAACATCAATATTGAGAGAGAATCATTGATCGGCTGCCTCCTACACACTCCCTTCTGAGGATTGAGCCCACAACACCGGCATGTGCCCTGACTGGGAATCAGACCGTGGCCTTCTGGTTCATAGATTGATTCTCAACCACTGAGACACACCAATCAGGAAATAATAAAAGTCTTAATAATTAACATTTATTCAGTACTTAATACTATATGCCTGATGCTGTGTACTTAACAATAAATTAATTCTTAACAATTTATAAGGTGAGTGATATTATTCATATTTTACAAGTGGAGAAACTTAGACAAGGGAGGTTAAATTAACTTATAAAGATAAGCATTTTAAGTAATTCATTTATAGTTCAAGAAAAACAATATGAAATTATATCAATATTTTGGCAGCTGTATGTAGATTGAAACTTTTAGTTCATTCTTTAATCTTCCTTATAATTATCTATAGAACTACAACATAATAACTGTTAACCCCACTGATAAAATTGAAAAGTGAGCTTATTTTTAGATGGCTTTTTTGGAGGTAGAGGGTGGGATTATGGCATAAGTGGAAGCAATCCTTTCTTACTTGGTTATCTTTCATAGACCCTAAAATAAAAGACTAAAAACTTGTTAGGGTGTAATAATCTTTTAACTTACTATTAAGTATATAAAAATAGTATTACATTACATTTACAAATAATTTAAAACATTTTCATGATTGCAGAAGTTTTTACAGGCTTTTTATATTATTACCAGGAGGAGACCTAAGAACAATAATGCTAGAAGAATTAGTATTCTCATATGATAACTCTCAAGTGAACATTAGACCGAAAATTTGGTCTTTATACTCTACCAGGCTTGAAACCTAAGAATATGTTTATTTATAGATATTAACTAAATTTCAAGGTGGTGTCTAATATTGGCATTATCCAAAATCTCAAGTTTTAAAAGTCGACTTTACAGATGCCAAGTTTCCTAGGTATTGATGGCCTCTCACTGAGAATGGCAGAGTCTAAATCCTTTCTAGGATAAGCTCCATTTCATTTATTAAGAGTAACTGACATAAAGAGTCTTTCGGTAAGCCAGTTCCAAAGTTATAGCTCAATCTTATTGAAGGTAAGGCAACCACGTTTTTATTCCAGGTAACCTGCGAAGTAGCTAGCTACTAGGCCTTTCCTACCACATAGGCAACCTGTCAACTCTCTCATAAGATCTTCATTAGGCCCTCGCCTGTATATCTCAGTGGTTAGAGCTTCAGCCGTGGATGGAAGGTTCATGAGTTCGATTCCCCATCAAAGGCATGTTACCTGGGTTGCAGGTTCAATCCCCAAGTCATTGTGCTTACAGAAGGCAACCAATCGATGTTTCTCTGTCTCTATTCCTCTCCCTTTTTTTCTCTCTAGAGTCAATGAAAAACATACCCTTGGATGAGAATTTAAAAAACAACAACAAAAGATCCCCATTAGGCTGAAATTCCTACTATGGCTATTCTTGCCTTAATTTTTATTTTTATTTTTTTATGGTTCAGTCTTTTTCCTATCTGCCATAATAGCTGACATAGCTCTATTAGGTTATAATGAAGATCATAGGCCAGTGTAATTTTGTGCCTGAAAACTTCGATATTATTTCTCTTAACACACGTATTGATCACTTACTCTGTGCAAGGCACCATAATAAGTATTACAGAAAGTACGTAGATGAGTGGTAACCTGATAGCTACAGTCCACTGAGTCCATACTGTGTCAGGCATTATTCTAAATGTTTTGCCACATGTATTACGTCATTTGATTTTCACACTAATCATGTGGTCTAGGCAAGGTACTGTTATTATCCCCATTTTATAGATAAGAAAATAAATTGCCCAGGGTAGCCCAGCTAGTAGATGGTAGAGTTGGGTTACAAATGCAAGTAGTTTGGGCTTTAGAACCTACCCTCAGTCCTTACATAACACTGCTTCTTGTTCCCTCCTCTCAAGGAGCTCACTCGCATAAGTTGTCCTTAGCTCTCCGGACACTCCGGAACAGAGCTGTGTCAGCTCTCCGAAGGAGAGGAGAAGGCCCAGCAGCCAAGGCAGTTTAACATTCAGCCCAGTTTTCTAGTTTGTTGGTTGACTTTCACATCATTCTAGTGTTACTAATATTCCTCTTCTGTGAAAATTCTATAAGACTTGCTTTGATGGAGTTTTGGATGTTCACATGATATGCTACAGTTGTGTCAAAAAATGAAATACCCTAGTAAAGTATTTTTTAACTAAGATTTGATATAACAATTAGATATCTAATTCCTCCCAGAAATCTTACAGCAGATTTTTCAGGGGTGGGGGGAGTTCTGGGGATGGTGGGGAGGGCCCTGAAAACCATTCTAAGAGGAATAGGTAAAATAAAGAATAATACCACGAAAAGGTTTTAATGTTCTCTTACCTTCTCTCCAGAAGTTTTATTTTGAGATGTGCCAGAGGAAAAACATTGGTCATGTTTTAGTGGACTTAAGTTGTTCAAATAAATGATAGTCTTCAGTTCTGATTGGATTTTCTTTTTGTTTGAGCAGAAGTCTGATGAGATTTCTCTAAAATCTTGCTAGTAGTTCACAAATGAATTAAGGGAAGGTCAGCTCTAAGCAATGGACATGTTTTTGGAAGGAAGTTGTTTCAGAAGGTTGGTGATAAAGTTGTTGCAAAGATGAGTTAAAGACATACACATTATAAAATGGAATTAATGATTTGGACTATCCAAACCCCTGTGGATTCTGCTCTGAAGCAGTTGAATCTCAGAATCTCCGTATTGGGGGGACACCTAAAGTTCTTATAGTTGTTTTAGTCTTACCTGTAAGTATGCAGTAATGTTGCAAAGCTGTCCAAGCTTTCTGACTTGAATAGCAGGATTTTTCCAAATAGTAAGGATCAGTAAGTTAGAGAGGGAAAGTAACCTATATAATAAAAGCCTAATATGCAAATCAACCGAACGGCTGGTTGCTATGACGCCCCCCCCCCCCCCACCACCGGGGGACAGACGCTCAACACAGGAGCTGCTCCCGGCCTGCAGGCCCCGACTGGCGGCAGCAGCGGGGGGGTGGGGCCGGCGAGCAGGCAGCGCCAGGCCAGCCACGGCAGGTGCCAGCAGGGGCCCCCCAATCACCCCGCCAGTTGCCCCACATATCGGCCCTGATCGCCGCCCAGGCATAGGGACCCTACCCGTGGACGAAATTCGTGCACTGGGCCTCTAGTTTATAAATAAGCTTAGCGTTATAATTTAGATCTCTGTTAGACCATTGGCTCATTAAATATTCTGCATTTGTATAATATTAGTATCTTACTAATATAACAACATAAAATGCACTTCAGGAGATTTTGTCCAGCAAATCATATGAAGATAATACAAAAAAAAGTATTTGTATATTTCTGTTTCTGTAAATTGACCATTTAAATATTGTCTACATTTATTTTTTTGTTTTAAAAATAATATATTTTAAAACTATGTGTCACTTAATTCTTTTGGGAAATTGGCATAAAATAATATTGTTACAAATTTAGATTTAATTATTTCATGTGAAAGGCACAGATTCCATTTGAAATAACTTTTATTTAATGCAAAATGTATTTTTTATTGGCAAAACTAGAGTTTTCTCTAATTTCCTGTCTATTTTTTAAAAATATATTTTATTGATTTTTCACAGAGAGGAAGGGAGAGGGATAGAGAGTTAGAAACATCGATGAGAGAGAAACATCGATCAGCTGCCTCCTGCACACCCCCTACTAGGGATGTGCCCACAACCAAGGTACATGCCCCTGACCAGAACTGAACCTGGGACCCTGGAGTCCGCAGGCCGACACTCTATCCACTGGGCCACACTGGTCAGGGCTCCTATCTATTTTTTATAAATAAAATGTATGACTTGACTGAAATCTTTAAAAATATCTTTTCATTGGAAGTAAGAAAAATCTCAAAGTTTTTAAATAAATTGTTAAGGATGTCAAACGTATTCAATTTTGATTTAAAATAAAGCTGAGGTTTGTTTTACTTTGTGGCAAATATTTACATTGTAAAAAACAAGATTTGCCCATATTTATCATTGTAATTTTTAAAGTAACTAAGATTATGGAAACTAATAATCTGCTGTATATTGAGGGAAAATGAAACCATATTCATAAATTCTCTTTATAGGTACGGTAAAATTTGTTTAAAAAACTGTATCTGTAGAAATGGATTGTGCAAGATACTATATGTATAAAATTTACATTTTCAGGGACTGAAAAATACAGAGTTCTATTTAAGTTGTAGACTGTCTCCCTTTAGTCAATAGGCTTGATCATCATTTGAACTGCTCTCAAAGAGTATGACCCGCCTCGGTATTCGGCCCAAAAGATTCCATCTTGGTACTTGCTTCTGTAGTGGCCTCCTCGATACCACACTCCGTTCAGGTTAGAATGAGCACAGGCATTGTACCACCAGCCTCCTTTATGGAAGTGCGCACAGTTTCCTTTGAGGGAAAAATAGAGTTATCAGAGTAAGTTTCTTCTAAGTGTGGTACTCAGCACACCACCCAAAACCTTGGAACAGTACATTTTCCTTACTGATTTCCATTAGCCTTTATCTTCATAATTTTGTTTTTTCATTTATTCTGTTACTGTTGCTTAAATATTAAGTACATGAAAGATCACTGGAACTTTCTTATCTTGCCCTTTGCTTGCTTAGGATTTGTTTTGTTGTTGTTGTTGTTAAGTGATTTAATTTTCCAAGTAGCAGGGTAAATAAAATGCAAGTATTGTTTGCATATAAGAGAGAGATTGGAAGGGAAGATAGGAAGTTGCTAAAGAGAGTAAAGTTTGGGGGAAATTGAATTCTCAAAAATAATATAAAACAGTATGACTGTCAGTTAAATGGGTTTCTATAAAAAATGCATACGTTATAGTTATTTCACTCATCCTTTTTTCCTCTCTTGCCTATGTGAAAAAAAAGGCTGTTTTCCAGGATACAGCTGAACAGAAATATAGATCAATTTTGGGGGGTGATATCTCCTCCCAAACCTGGGTTAAGGAGGCAAAAAATATATGAAAATTAAATTAAAAATTATCTTATGTGGGTGGCCTAATTGATTTTGAGAAGAATATTAATTTCCCCTCTGAATAAAGCTCGTGTTTGTTCCTTTTTTACATGTCGCAATTGTTTGCTGTTCCCCTTTGCTAAGAAATGCCTTTCCCCATATACCCAAGTGGCTTCTTCCTTCACTCCCTACAGTTCTTTATTCAGAAATAACTTCTCACAATAACCTTCCTTGGCCACCTCACAGAAAAGAGCACCTACCCCATCCCCTTCTTCCCATTACTTTCTTTTCCCTTTCTGAGTTTCGTTTTTCTTAGAGTACTTGTCACCATCTGACAAGTCATTTGTCTCCCTCGTCAGCTCCAAAGGGCAGGAACTTTATTCACTGCTGTGTCCTCAGCACCAGCCTGGCACATGGGAGGTATCCAGTTAGTGTCTGTTATGAATTTTAGGCAGTTGACAGTTTTATTTCAAGATGAGTGCCTTTTTGTTTTGTTTTCCATTTCCCATCCCTCCAACTTAGACCAACAGAACCTTCTTCACAGAGGTCATGCATTGAGATTTCTTTATAGCAGTGATATTCAACCAGTTGCTGCAAGAATTTTTAAAAGCGCAGTACCTGATTCTTTAGTCAGGGGCACTGATCTCTTTTCCCTTAGATTGTCAAATAACAAAATGACAGAAGTCAACACAACAATAGCTGTCCGGTGTGAATGAATCAAAATTATCCCTATTTTTTGTCTGATCAGCAAAAAGTATATGTTTTTTGGTGTGCCATAGAATTTTAGTAATTCATTTGTGTGCCATGAGATGATAAAGGTTGAAAATCGCTGCCTTATAGAAGAAATTCTAAAGCTGTTCCTTTCCAGATTATATTCCTTTTGACTGAGTCCAAAATGACCTTTCTAGAAAGATTTTTAGTGGTGTACACTTTACTCTAACAGGTTCTATTTCATGCACAGAAAGTGGTAATTCTACAAAGAATGCACATCAGCTTTTTTCCTACCTACCTGCATACATATCTTTATCTCTGTCCAGTGTGGTGAATTGTTTACCATTGTGCCACATCATAGAGTCCCCTGCATTTCCCTGGTAAGTCCCCAGGCGCAGTCTATAGAATTCACTTTCAGGTTCCAGGCGAAAGCTGCTATATTCTGCATAGACTTTTTTATCACTCCAGTCTTCTAATTCAATCAGCAACTTGTAATTATCTTGGTTGCTAATCATGTAAATATTTTCCAATCCAAGCCAGTATTCTCCGTCAATGTTTCCAAACCCTTTCTGTTCATTAAGAAAGAGCATGAGTACATAAATAGCTGTAGTGATAGTACATGTTTTAATAGATATGTTTTAAACGTTTGAGCATAATGATATTGGCCATTTAAGTGGTAATGTGAAATTCCATTTTAGTAGGTCACCCAATCTTTATGAGTCCCCACATAGTCACTTAGTTTTGTTTTGCTTTCTCTTAATCTGTCAGTAGTATTTATTTGCACAGCTAGTTTCAAACCCTACAAATAAGACAAAGGCAAAAGAGAATAAAAGTGACTCATAGCTGCTAGAAACATTAACTAATGAACTACCCAGATCCTTGAAAAGGGTTCCTGATAGCTCTCATTATACAAAGAGCTAATTTTTTCCTAAAAGTATATACTGTCCCCACCATAGTCAAACAAAAGGATATCTAACATTATGATCATTCTACAAAAGTATCTCTTAGAACAAATTATCTTCTTTAGCTCTATTATAAGTAAATATAAGAAGATAAAATAGTAATCTCCAAAGTTTCCCCTTTGAAAAATTGTAGATTAATGTTGGAAAAAAATAACTGTCCCATTTCAGTAAGCACTTCCCATTGCATGTGTGCAGCAGAATTTAAGTTCAGTAAACCTTATCTTAACACTAAATGTATTTTCAAGGAGGTTGTGCTGCAGAATTTCATTTTTCTAGTTAGTATTTGTTTAATAATTTATACTTCTGACATGGATATATTAATGTCTCATTTTTAGCTGCCAGTAAAATATCACCTAAGAGTGAATAATCACATGTTATTTTACAGTTTTGACTGAATTATTAACCATCTAGAGAATAATAGTTTCTACCATCTGCCATCCTTAAACTAAAAATATATACCACTCAAAAAAAAAAAAAGCATTAGCATGGTTTATCAGAGGTAATTAGTCCTAGAAAAGGGGTAATTTTTTTAAAGTCCTATACTTCATATTATTGCTTAAATATACTTGATGTTAGGTACAGATGTGGTTATAAACAAGCAGTCATTGCCTTAGAAAATGGAATTAGGAGAAGTCTTTGCAAAGAACCACTTACATATGTGTATGAGTCATCCAGATGAAAAGGGGTCATTTTAAAATGCATGTTTAGTTTCCTTTTTATATTTTAATTTTTACTTTAAAACTAGAGATGAGAATCATCTTTTTTGACAAACGTCACTAACGAAAAACATGGATAGTTATTTTTTTACCTGTGTGTCTAATTTATGGAATGGCTACTGTCCTCTTGTCTGATTCACTGACTTACCTTATAATTGTCCCAGTTTCTGAAGAAGTTGACAGAGCCATCTGTCCTCTTCTGAATAACAGTCCAACCCCCAGGGTCCAAACTGTTCTCACACCATAACTGCAGTGGTCCATTGCTGTTTTCGGGTTTAATCATATAAATTCCACTGACTGAGTAGCCAGCCTCTTTTGCTTGCTGGCAATCTTTGAATGGTCCTGTAATTGAAATATTATTGATTGGCTGGAAACTTAATAAGAAAACAGCCATATTAAAATAGTTTTTAATCAGGAGCCTTACCTTTGTATCTTTACAGAAACCACTTTTTGTCTATTGTGTACACAATGCTATAAAAGTTAAAAACTAAGTAAAAGGATTAGCACAAGCCCCATTCTCCAGAACATTAACTTGTGTCATTTTCCACTATTCTTGCAAGCCTTTGTACATATACACACGCTTTTATACTGTTATCATCATAACACATATAGAAAGTTGGATTCTGTCTTTTTATTTTAATAAGCATTTCCATAGTCTGCATTTAGGTACTTACGATGCTGACATATTATTTATTCCGCTGACATTGGACATTGAGGTTTTATCTGATTTTTGCTGTTAGAAATAACACTTCACAAAGTGTCTTCTTAGGTTTCATTTTTTCATATTTTCTTATAAAAATGTTGTGGGATTGATCTACTGGATCAGGAGAGTGTGAAACTTTTACAGTTCTCCATAGAGCCCAGTTTACTGTTTTTAAATTTTGATTTCAGTGGAATACACTAGTTCTTTGAAATACTAAAAAACAGCATGCCATGATGAGTTTTAGAATTGTTGAATGTTCCATTAGCCTTTTGGAAACTCACACTGTACATTCACATCTTAAATACTGAAAAGCCCTGAAATAAACCATAGTTTCCCAAACTTAAAAAATCTTCTAACTTTTCTCCCTATGCAACAAATAGTCCGTGAGAATACATTTCAGGAATGTTGGCAGTGTGCCTTCCTAAAGAGTTGTATCAATTTTATGACTAATAGTAATTTTTAAATTTAATCTACATAATGACCCTGTGATAGTTTACAGATGTTCTATAGATGAGACAGTTTACTATAGACTAAGGTCCCATATCAAATAAGGTAGTAAACCCTGGACTTAAAACTGTTTCTTTCTAATCCCAGAGTCCATGCTCTGACCTGCTGTTATATTTCAGAGTTTTATGGAATCTCTCATTTTTTAACTCACTAATAAGTTCTTCATGTCTTTTCAAATGACAAAGCGTTTTGTAAAATCATTTGTAGAATGTCTGACTCATGAACTTGTGATACCCACATTTTTGGATCTAACCACTGAGACAAAGTAGCCAGGGCTATTAGAGCCCTTTTTTTTTTTAATATATTTTATTGATTTTTTACAGAGAGGAAGGGAGAGGGATAGAAAGTCGGAAACGTCGACGAGAGAGAAACATCGATCAGCTGCCTCCTGCACACCCCCCACTGGGAACGTGCCCGCAACCAAGGTACATGCCCCTGACCGGAATCGAACCCGGGACCCTTCAGCCCGCAGGCCGACGCTCTATCTACTGAGCCAAACCAGCCAGGGCTATTAGAGCCTTTTGATGCAACACTTAAAGTAGTCATTATCAGTAACTGTTAGTTCTCTCCTTTTCTCCTTTCTAACCTTGACACATAGTAATAGCTTATTTAATAATATAAGTATTTAATAATTTAATAAATATATGCTTATTTAATTTATAGATTTAATGTGGCTGTTCAAAGATGAACACACAGTCATTTCTACTGTAGCAGTAGAAATTTCTATTGTAGCAAAATACTGTATTTCTGAAAAAATCCATGTTCTGCAAAATCATGCACTGAAAATAACAGCCAGTGTTAGCTGTTAGCATACTTTGTCATCAGTTGCAGTTAACTTGTGGCATAAAACTGATGAAATGCTTGGGAAAATCCCATATGAACCAAAATGACCCCTTTGTTTTACTGATATTATTCTCCCTCTTTTTTTATTTTTTAAAAAAATATATTTATTGATTGATTTCAGAGAGGAAGGGAGAATGAGAGAGAGAGTTAGAAACATCAATGATGGGAGAGAATCATCGATCAGCTGCCTCCTGCACGCCCCCCACTGGGGACCGAGCCTGCAACTCAGGCATGTGCCCTTGGCCAGAATCGAACCTGGGACCCTTCAGTCCGCAGGCTGACACTCTATCCACTGAGCCAACCCGGCCAGGGCTATTCTCCCTCTTTTGCTAGTCACATATGATCTGCTTCACATTACAGAAACATACATTGTAGTCAAGTCACAGAAAGGTAGAGAAGTTGTATTTCAGATAGGATGAAATTTAGAGAATTTAAATTTCATATGTTGGAATGAAATGGAAGGAAAAGTGAAGTATGATTTCCAAGTCCATTCTTAGATTATTTTGTGTAATGCATGATAACATATTCATTTATATATTCATGGAAGTTCCCATGGGCAAGAACTGTATCTTTTGGTTGTGTATCAGCAGTTTAAACCCACTTAGGCACTCAAATATTTGTTGAATTAAATGGAAAAAAAAGCCACAGTGGTTTCCTCAGTTCTGCATTAACTTTTCCAGAAATGTCTTTGCTGCTTCTGCTATAGACTAGAAGCTGTTTTGGCTCAAGTGGTAAAGAAATAGCCATAGAGGGCACATCCCCAGTAGGAGGTGTGCAGAAGGCAGCTGATCGATGTTTCTCTCTCATCAATGTTTCTAACTCTCTATCCCTCTCACTTCCTCTCTGTAAAAAATCAATATAGTTTTTTTAAAAAAAGAAAGAAACAGCCATAGAGTGTAGTGGGAAAGTGGGGAAGTGGCAAGTAAAGAGAGAATTCGCTACAGCGTAGCAAGTGCTTTGATGGAGTTATACATCCAGGTTGTGCACAGTTATGCACATGGGAGCCCTAGCTAAGAAATAGCTAACCCAGATTTTTAGGTAAGAGATCAGAGTCTACCTATATCGGAGCTGAGTTTCAAAGATGGATTAGTAGTTAGGCTGGCGGAGGTAGGAAGTCTGATCAAGGCCACACATGAGTCATGTGCTGAGAGGGAGAGGGAAGGGCTCCGTGTCACGGAGGAGTTCCAGGTTTGGCGTGCCTCTAGTGGGAGTGACTAAGGGTGCCACTGAGAGCCCGTGAGGTGGACACTGGAGCTGAAACGGGTTCTCTCAGTTTAGAAGTAGTCAGCATGGTTATTTCCAAAGTTAGCTAGGGTTTCTAGGTTGTCACTCAGAGTGGTCAGGGTTACTTGTCTTAAAACCTGTTAGTGGTGTGATTACTGTCTGCATAAGTGTTTTTGTTGCAATACACATACCTCTCTCATTTCCGAAATTTGCTTAGTTTCCTTTGTATTGTTTAGTTCATGAATATCATCTTTGTAAATATTTACTCTGCATGCATTGGAGTATAGTTTGGACAGTTTATATTTAAGTATATATTCATGACTTTGACTTTCATGAGGTTATTTGAAATGCTGTAAAATATTTATCATTATTTTTTTTGTTAATCCTAACCCAAGGACATTTTTCCATTGATTTTCAGAGAAGTGAAAGAGATGGGGAGAGACAGAGAGAGAAACATTGATGTGAGAGAGAGACATATCCATTGGTTGCCTCCTGCATATGCCCCGGCCAGGGCAGGGGATCAAGCCTGCAACCGAGGTACATGCCTTTGACCGGAATTGAACCTAGGATCCTTCAGTCCACAGGCCAATGCTCTGTCCACTGAGCCAAAGCAGCTAGGGCAATGCTGTAAAATATTTAGAAACACCAAGGTTTTGAATGTTGACAGAACATTTATAAAATACCTTTTTCTTTCTGCTATTTAATATGCCCTTGGATATTTAAGCAAATGAAAGAGTTCTGGGTTTTCTAAATCCAGCTTTGATTTGACAAGACTTCCATTTGTGCAAATTTAAAATGATCTTCAACTTTAATTTTCAACCCACATTTTTTCAGTGGGCTTCATATTTACAAGGTGGATGCCTGTTAGACTTACTTGATATAAAGAGAGGCTCAGGAAAAATTAGTTAATTCTTCTCCAGTACATGTGGATAAAATTAATAAAAGTAGTGCTTATTGTTACCTTTTTTTCTCCTCAGTAAAGATAGTAAATATAAGAATTTAGTATTTGTTTATATTTATTTTATAAATAAACCATTAATCTGTCTTAGCCAGTGTGCACTGTTGATCTTGGCAGAAATAGTTTCTCATTATTACTTACATATCTCATTTACTTTCTGCTCTAGAATAAGGTTGTAAATCATTCTTATAATACATATTTTACTACTTTCTCTGTACTGTAAAAAAAATACAGAGTGGGAATTCTTAAATGACTAGTAGAAGGACCAGTTTTCTTTTTGAGAGATCAAATATAACTTGTTCATTTGAATATTATCAGAAATTAATTGACATGATTTAGGAATTTGTTCATAGTGGTTCAATGGGTATAGAAGTACCTTTGTTTTAAAATAGGAATTTTATTAACCCATTTCTTGTATTGAATAATCTTGTGATATTCTTCATCTTCCATGACACACAACTTGATTCTTTTCTAGGCAAGAAACTGGAATTCTGTACATGGAATTTGAGGGACCAGTCTCTTCCTCCTCAGTTTTTTTGATGATTAAAGTTTGTACAGGGCTAACAAACTCCAGTTAATAGATCTGATTCATAGAAAGAAAAATATTGACCTGTAATTTCCCAGTGAGTATGTCTCATAAAGAACCCATATTTTGAACAAAGCAGTGGGTTAACCCCTAGAGTGCCGGGGAGCGCAATCGCGCTCCTCCTGCAGTATCCAGTTCTAAGTCTGCTTTTCTTAGTGATGATGATATTGCTAAATATGTCAATTCTTGCTGTGAAGATGACGATTTTGTGGAAGATATTGAATATGTAACTTCATTTACTTGCGATTCATAATTTTTTTCCTAAACTGCTGTAAAATCAGCAAAAATGCCTTGGCAATTTTAGCATCGTTCCTAGGATATTGGTTGGCACTCAAAGGGTTAAATAAAAGATTTCAGCCCTGGCCAGGTGCCTCAGTGGGTTGGTGCATCTTCCTGTACACTGGAAGGTCTCGGGTTCCATCTCCGGACTGGGTGTGTACGGGAAGCAGCTGATTTATCTTTCCTCTCCCTTTCTCTCCCTCTAAAATGAGTGGAAACATATCCTCAGGTAAAGATTTTTTTTAAAAAAGATGTCATACTTTGAATAGCACTTGTGCTAGGAATCAACTTTAACATACCTGCCCTTTTTCTACAAACTAATTACCTAAGTTAAAAGGAGAATCCTGCCCTTTTTGTTTTTAAATTTCTCATTTATTTTCTTACTTTGTCCGAATACTGTTCTCTTTGTGATAGGAGAAACAGGACAAAAAAAAAACACACACACAAAAAAAACCACCCACCAATTTAGAGCTTTCAGATAATTGGTCAGCAAGTAAAATCTTTTGAAAGGTAAACTCTTTAATTGGGTTGTGAGTTAAGTATAAGGTACGTATATTTGAGAGCATTTCTGGAATGGGAAGTTTGAGGCAGATACTTGCTAAAGTGATAATAGATTCTTTCTTGTAATAATATGATTTACTTTGTTTATTAATCTTTAAATTCAAAATGCAGTTACCAACCTTAGCTTTTATTTTTCAAATTATTAAAGAACTTAACCTATTGTTTTTCATAACTAGTTAATAGAATTATATTCTAACTAGAGGCTCGGTGCACGAAATTCGTGCACTTGGGGGGGGTTCCCTCAGCCCAGCCTGTGCCCTCTCACAGTCCGGGAGCCCTCAGGGGATGTCCGACTGACAGCTTAGGTGTGCTCCCTGGGGGTAGCAGGCCTAAGCCAGCAGTCAGACATCCTTAGTGCTGCTGCGGAGGTGGGAGAGGCTCCTGCCACCGCTGCTGTGTTCGCCAGCTGTGAGCCTGGTTTCTGGCTGAGAGGCGCTCCCCCTGTGGGAGTGCACTGATCACCAGGGGGCAACTCTTGCGTTGAGCGTCAGCCCCCTGGTGGTCAGTGCATGTCATAGTGACTGGTTGTTCTACTGTTCAGTCGATTTGCAAATTAGCCTTTTATTATGTAGGATGGGTCCTTTGCTTATTAACCAGACTTCTTTAGTTTTTTTTGTTTTAACTGTTAATATAAGTATTCCACTAAAACCAATTGCATCTTTAAAATTTACGAATAAGAAACATTTTAAATCATTGAAAATTAGCTTATTATGCACTTAACAGCATATTTTTAGTTTCTAATTATTTTTTTCAAGTTTAACTTTTTTAAGCTCACCTTTTATATCCCTTTACATGTCAAGGCAAAGCACATACAGAGAAGTGCACCCACAAAAGTTAATAATCAGCGATGGTCAGACCACACACAAGTCAGTTTTTTCACATGAGTCACTTCATTTAATCATCACAACGATATCTTTTACAAAAGGGGCAGCCAGGTCTCAGAAAAGCCTTGCCCGAACCCAAGGTTCTTGACTTTTAGGTCTATGCTCTAACACACTGTAGAGAAACTCCCAACTCCCTTTACCTGTAAGGAATAAACTTATTTTTTATAATGCTGCCATTTGTGAAAGAGTGATGTTTTCTTCTATAAAAGACTGACCTAAAGTGCAGCCACTGAATATCATTAACAGCTAAGAGTTTTATCGATGGCAATGTGCCAGTGTGTAGTCATTCCCAAACATTTTGTTTTTAAGGTAGAGGGAAGGTTTTGTTCCTGGAGATAATTTATGTTGAACTAACAAAATTATGCCATTACTTGCTGTAAGTTCATAATAAGTTTGTCAATTTTTAAAGACCAATTTAAAAGAAAATATAAAACTGACTGTCATTTAAAAACCTTTTTTAAAAAATGGTAAGATATAGATAACATGACATTTACCAACTTAGCCACTCGTAAGTGTGCAGTTCAGTGGCATTAGTACATTCTCATTATTGTGCAAGCAATCTCCAGACTCCCTTCAGCTTGCAAACTGAAATTCTATGCCCCATCCTACAGCTCCCCATTCCCTCCCTCACCCAGCCCCTGGCAGCCACCATTCTTCCTTTTGTCCTTATGAATTTGACTCTTCTAAGTACCTCAAAAAAATAAAATTACACGTATTTGACTTTTTGTGACTGGCTAAGATACATTTTAAATAATACATAAAATGATGTATTTAGACGTTAGAATGATAATATACAACCTACATGTAGACACCAGTAATCTGAGCTTCTTGGTGTTCGAAGCATATGTCAGTACAGCAATAGCCCCCCATCTTTGCATTCTTTGTGCAAGTACCCAAACAGCTTAGACATATTTTCCAGACTGGCATAGGATATTATGAGAGTTTAGCACATTATTAAGAAAAGAAAATAACTAGTTTCTTGTTTCTTGTAGTAAGTTATAGTTTATAAGAATCACAGACTATTAGAACTAGAAAGGGTGTTAGAATCATCCAGTCCAACCAATGCTCATTGTACAAATGAGAAAACAGAGACAGGCAAAGTGACTTACCCAAGGTCAATAACAAAGAAAACACATTTTCTTAATTCTGTGTACTTTTCTTATATATTCATTAGTGTACTATTGAACATTCTTATAGTGTAATTAATATGTCTTTGGATTTCAGAGACCAACATTTATAGAATAAAATAACTAAAAATGTTTGTTTATAACAACAAATAATAACAGAAAAAAGTTATGCCTGTTCTTAATTTTTACATTAAGTATTGGTTTAGTAAGTATATTTATATCACTGTTTCATTAAAGCAAAAGTCTGTTTAATGGGACTTTTGATATGCTGAATCCCTAGCATGGAATTTAATTCTGTAATACTAGATTTTTCTTGCACTACAGCTCAATGTATAATAAAACCTAGAACTGATATCTTATTTCAGATAAGCATGTTTAGTGTGTCAGCATATGAATATGTGAGTATTCATTTCTTCTAGAATTGGTGATGCCATCCACTTAACATTCAGCACCCACAGAAAATACTCCATGACGGTTGTCTCCATGTGTACATAGCTATGCACCCACCAGTTTATTAAAATCCACACGCTTCAATTATGTTTATTCATAAATCATATGTACAACTGATTTTGTGTACATTAAGAGCTTACAAAAATATATACATTTTTAAAAGAATATACATAATAAATATTTTTTTCTTTCTATATTCAGTGGATCATTTTTTACATATCTTTCCTTTGGAAAACAAAGGTGGTGGAGATAGTAATAATGATCAGCACTTAGACAGTTTAATGGTACTCTAGCCTATTGTTACTGAATGAATCCAGTATATAGAATTGCATAAAGTACTTTCTTGAAGGTTTTTGAAATGACACAACTTCAAGAAGCTGTATAAGAATGTAATATCAAGTCAATCAGCATCTATTTAGCATCTGCAAATGAGACACAATACCCATCGATCGGGAAGGAGCTTATAGTAGGAAGGCATCTTTTTAGATGTGTTATAGGTCCTGTGTGTACATGTGAAGATAACTGATAATGCCAGAGCTAATATGGGAAATGTGTTACAGAGAGAAGAGACATTCATGGAGGGAGGCAATCACTTCAAGCCTATGGGAGTCAACAGGGTCTTCAAGGAGGAGTAGCTACTTTTATTATTTTATTTTCCCTTTTTTAGTCTGGGCCTTATAATTTGAATAGTAAGAAGACAGTGACTTGATCCATTTTATTGAAGCGGGCGGTTTTTGTAAAGGAAATCAACAGAAGGAAAGCTAAAGAAGTAGGATGGATCTTTTGAGGATATTAGTCTTACCCGGCTAAACAAATTGGACTTTTCCAGTTTGTAGTCGGGGAACATATAAGCAGAAGTGTGATGTGATCAAAGTGGTGGTTAAAAAAGACAAATTTTTTGGCAATGTAGAATATATTTTCTGGAGAGATAAAATGGAGTTATGGAGGCTAGTTGACAGGCTATTATAACATCTGAGTTCCAGGCACTGTTGTTGTCTCCATTTTAAAGATGAAGAAACGGAGGCAGGGAGCAGTTCTCTGCCTCCCCACCCCGTCCAAGGCCACACAGGTAGTAATTGAGGAAGTTCCTGTCCTCTAGACTCCCATAAATAGTTTGGATCAAAACTGGAGTTCTGACTCTGAATACAAATGAGTTAGCAATGAGCTTACTAAATTGAAACAAAGATGGTTTATTTTTGCACCTAGATCAGTGACTGATACTGAATGAAGGAAAGAATGAAATTAAGGAAGAGAGGGAGAATTCTAGGTTTGGAGTTTGGGGGTTTTTTGCTAGTGAAAACTTACTTATACTTATAGTCTTAGAGCTGAGAGATCTATTTGTCAATTCTTAGTAGAAAACAAAAATAGAAATTTTAATTATTATGTATAATTACTTCACCAAAGTGAGTATTGTTTCCTCAACTCTAAAACATATTAACCCCTTACTTCCATTTTTAACAGAAAGTGGTAACTCACCTTCATTGATGAAAGTTACTGGTGGTATCTTGAAAGGGCTTTTGGTGGGAGAAGTCGGCAGATCAGGTGGTGGCATTAAATCTCTGGGATCACCTGGATCCCTCTGTATCTCATTACCTGCCAGTAGCCCAGGAGTGTACTGATGACTGCTAGGAATGTGTCGCGGCACTACCTGGACAAGAGGAGGAGACACATGGGGTTCTTGTCGGGAAAAGATCCGCAAGCACTGTTCTTCCAACAAAGTGATCATCACAGACTGATTATTGACAAGGTCAGTCAAGGAAGCATATTTCACTTCTAGCTCCCTGTACCTTGTTGCCATCCTCAACATTTCTGTGGTGACGTTGAGGATTTTATTTTCCAGCTGGGAAAGTTCAAGTGAGTTATCCCTCTTCCGGATAATCTCGTGTAGTAGCTGCATGTAGAGTTGGGTAACTCGCGAGTTCATGTTCCGGCTCTCTTTTCTCAGCAGCTTCACCTCGTTCACAATGTTTCCATCCACATCCACCACCAGCTGCAGGACGTCTATCTCCCGCTTCTGCTTGGACAGCACGTCCTTCAGGTTCTCCAGGTCCATCCTGGTGATCATGTCTTTAATGGTGCCTGCATCTTGCCCTTTGGTATTGACACAAATCGGCCCCGTTATTTTCTGTTCAGGTACCAGGAACGTGTACGCACATTTCTTTACCTCCTCTTTGCTGTCCGTGGCACGAGGATATCTCCTCTGGGTTATTTTTTTTATTTTGAACTCTCCTCTACAGTGTTCGGTGCCCGTTAATAGGAAGAGGAGCACAATTAGGGTCCAGATAAAAGCCTTCATTTTGAAATGAGCTTGTGTAACGCCTTCTAAAAAACAAGCCAATGAAGGGAAGAAGTAAAAGGAATAAATAGTAATCTACTTTTAAAGTCAGTGATGTAAAAAAGAATATCTAATAATAAATTGGACCAGAATTAAAGTTATTAATTTCTTAAGTTCAGTATCATAGTACCTTCGCATTTGTTTAAAAATTAGGTTTCAGAGACTACCTTTCCAAGTGCCACCTTCCTGCTTTTTCTTCCCAGCTCAGTGATTGCCCACTGAGGGCAGAGGCACCTAAGCAGAGACTTTTCTGACTTTTTTTTTTCTTTTCTGACTTTTAAAAAGCTCACTTACTACCTGAAAACTCTTAAAATGGCACACAATATTTGTAAGGCATTAATTAAAACATTGTTCCCTAACTAGTGTTAAAGTTACTAGGTGACTACTAGTTGATGTTTTATATTTTTATACTGTGCAGTTTCAATTAAATTAGCCCTCTGGTTAAATACCTTTATAAACTATCAAATTCAAGAAACATTTTTAGGTAAATCTAAAATGGGAAAGTTTCAGCATTGTTTTGTTGTTGTTGTTGTTGCTGTTGTTGTTTTATAGGATGTCTTTTGGGATTGGGGACAAGTTTAAGAATGATAGCATGCGTATAGTCATTATTGTGGGTATCGTGTTTCTCAGCCATAATATTATATATGCTCTAAGCTTATATATATTTCAGCAGGTTCATTCTCCTAACAGGTTCTGCTGAATTGCATTTTAGTAAAATGTTACCTTTCTATAACCATTACCAAGGCAAGGAACCACCTGCAATTGAGCGTGGTTGTTAAAGTTGGGAAGTGCCTCGGAGAGCACCTCAGTCGAGAACCTCTTTGGGCCCGAGTGCGTGGTGAAGGCCTGGGCCGCACAAGCAGGTGATGCTGGAGGCAGGTCAAGAACTCAGGTTCCCGGGCTCTTCCGTGAGTGTTGGTAGCAGTGGCACACACACTGAACGTGTGCTTGCCCGGGATGTTTCATTTTTGCTGTGGCAGATGAGAAATACTTGTCCTCTATGCTATAGTTTTGTGGAAACTTTCATTAGAACTAGTTTAGTTCCAAGAACCGGAGCCTCTCCCTTTCTCTGTAGCTACCTCCCTGAAGAGGAGCAGCAGAGAGAACGTGTCTCTCCATCAGGTCATCAGCACCTGCTGTGTATAGCCCACCTCTCCTGTAAATGCATTCCTGTCTGCTCTTTTGGAAGGATGGCAGTGGATACACTAACACAGAGCTTTTCTGCTTGTTTTCCACCCAAGTGCCATTGATTGGAGAAGCTAGGGCCCAGGTTGTTTATGCCTGCTATCGACAATTACAACGCCATCATACTTACGAATGCCAGGCATGGTTTAAAGCCCTTCACATGTATTAAATCATTTGCTTCTCATTACAAACCTCAGAGGTAGATTAATATGATCTTCATTTTTAGATGAAGAAACTGGCACCCGGAAGTTACACACTTCACCCAGAGTCACACAGCTCCTAAGAGATGGAGCCACAATTTGAACCCAGGCAGAAACTCCAGGGTCCATATTAACCACTACATCACATGGCAACACGTTCTCTCCTTTTTCTATCAGCAGCATTACAACAATCCCCTATATTTATATCTGCTTGGCACATGTTAACTATTTGCATCACACCATTTTGCAAAGGAATAAAGTTGTGGAGAAGCTAAAACACTCAAGTGGAATTCAGATCTTCTTGTGACTTCTCTAGACCTGTGGTTTTTATCCTGGTCATTCATAACAACAGAGGAGTCATAACTTTGTGAGTGTGGGGAATTATTGGTTTTTTACAAAATAGTTTAGATAGTAAGGGTGAGCATAATAATATTCCATATGTATATTAAAGACCTTCTGTTGCTGACTGCTCACCAAAAGCATACGTCGATGAATACTTTGTTTTTTGTTTTCATACTTTGCCTTCTGATATTTTAGAGTTTAAGAGTCTTCTATTTTATTTTTAAAAGGACTTTACTACGTAGAGTTACCCACACCAAAAACCAATGCAAGATTTCTCGTTACATTTACCGGATTCATGAAATTCAGATGTGGTTTAATTTAAAAACCGAGGGCAAAAATAAATAAAACAAACTGAGGGCAGTACAATAGAAGCCCTCAGCCTCCTGGGTAAATGCACAGATTTCTCCTGTGGTTACTGTCCTAGTGCTCAAGTCCTCTCATTTCTTAGATCATAAAATCATTTTAATAATCTGCTATGAAATAAGATACCAAAACAAGAAAAATTTAGAAAGTAGTGTGAACTTCAAAACAAGTAGAATTTTATGAACAGTATTCTATTTGAAAAGCTTGAGTTCCTTCCAGACACAGATTTTTTAGAACAACTAAGCGTATAATCCAAGACTGTTGTGACTTTACATCACTATTTTCACAGAAGAACAAAGATGTGAAAATACGAATCTAAATTAAAATAGCAATAGCTTCCTTTAGGTGTATTCTGTCTGCTTTAGCTCTGTATGGGCTCCTGTACAATGAAATCATAACCAAAGTCACTGTCTACCATAAGAGAATCTGACCTAAATTTGTATTTAAAGGAGGCAATTAAAATTTTTTAAAAATAAATACAACACCCTTATCCTTACTAAAGTGTACTGACTTTGTTGTCATCTAAAACAGAGTAAGGAGCCAAATTTTTAAGTAGTAGACTGAGCTACGTCATGGGTAAAGAACCGGTTTTAAAAATACAGTTACTGTTACATTTTCTGAAACATTCTCTTATTTAATATTTTCCCACATATGTTCAGTTTTAAAAGTGAAAGATCCATAAATCTGTGTTACCTCATAAAACCTTTCTGTGTATGTTAAAAATTTTCCTAGATCCCAAGAGAATGTTATAAATTAGTTACAGTATACTTAAGTTTAAATCTGTCTTTGCTTGGTTGTTTTTTGGGGGGAAAGTCTTCTATGCTTTGTGTTAACTTTATTGGTACTTTTTCCTCTTCATAGTTGCTACATTGTCGGCTAGTAGAGAGAAGACATAAGTAGGATTGACTTCCTTTCAAATGGGAAACGTATAGAGGCACCTCACTGCCTGTGTCATGCCCTGAAAACAGTAGGAGGCAGCCAACTTGAATTTAGGAAGCATTGAAGATACCTTAGATAAAGAACTTCCAGATTGTGTATTGTGTTCTAGGAAGAGACCAGCTATCTGTGTGCTTTGGGTTTTAGATTCAATGCTACCCTCAGGCTTCAGTAAGAATTGAGATTTAATGAGGTCCTGCACTTTTCATAGCAAACGATGAAAAGATGGCAAGTATTTCAGATCCAGTATTGCTTGGAAATTTTATCAGAATCTCTTGTGAAACACATTTCACAGAGATCTTCCCAGTGTTTAGAGTTAAGAATGTTTAAGGAAAGGACATGAAAGTTGGGGAAATCTTAGCTTTACTGTTATTTGCTTATTGAAGATACTTACAGTTAGTATCTTGAATGTTTAAAAGGACAGAGGATCCCCAAATCATAACAAACAAGTATTTTTGGTGTTAAAGCTTACTAATTAGTAACCAGGCATTTATTGTTAATAATTCTCACAATACAATTAAAGCCCCCAGATGAAATATTGAAAGAACACTCTTGCTTATGGTTACCAAAATTATTTCTATATAACATTCATATATTTTCTATCTTTTAATCATGTATTTAAGTAACTGTATCTTTGGGGTTTTACTTTCTGTTGTTAATGCTGACTTACATAATACTTATATTGCATTTTCTTTTTCTCCCCAATCCTAATCTATAAGGTTTTAGGGGGGTTATGTATCAATAACTTTGCTTTTTTAATTAATTTAGTTATAATAGTTTTTATTTCTGTTACTCAAGTTAAATTACTATTACATGTAAACCTGGGAAGATATTTAAAATTTTGAGTTTTAACAAGAAATATCATAGACCTGTCTTAAATCATTACAAGAATTTTTGCTGACATTTAGTTATACCATAATTGAGGTGTATTGCAAAGACTTTCAGTTAATTTTATATCTTCTGTGTTTTTTAGCTGTAGTTTAAGATATCTAATGGTATATAAATCTTCACACCCTATAGATATGTGAAGACTAATGTGTATAACTTTTCTTTAAGTTTGTATCCCTTTGTTTTTCATCACTATGCCAAACATAAAAACCTTACACATAAATCTTTACGTTAAAGTTTCTGTCTAGTGTCACTATAGCACTTGTTTCCTGAAACTCAGCATATATACATTAATCTATAAGCATGTCACTAAAGATCATTAAATGAAAAAATAACACATTAATCATCATAAAGTACGTAATGACCAGGTTTTACATAAAGTTGAAAAACAAAAACTTTTCCAGATTAAATAAATTTTAGTGTATTCCAAAATTCTTTGTTTAATAAGAGATTTTGAAATTTCTATGACAGATGTAAAATAATTATGCATTTTGACATACATTAGAATTTTTAAGTAAAAATAAAAGCATTAAAATACCTTTTGCATCTGTTGATAAAGCAAAGCCAGAAACTTGCCGCTCTTATTCTTGCTTTTAAAAATCAGTGTAGGAGTTTGTTCATCTGTGACTTTAATGGCAACTGCATCTTTGTTTTGGGCCGTTGAATCCAGGCTGTAATAAGGAACTTCTTTTTCTTCTTACAACACTAATCAATCGAATTTGACAAGCCACCTATGTAATCTTAAGTAGTGGAGTGGAAGTTCTGGTCTGTGGGCTGTCTTTAATCCAGCAGAGAAGGCGTTGTGGCTTTGCTCTGTCTGCCACATGGAGAAACGCTGTAACCAGCTGCAGCTGACCAGACTGTATATACAGTGCCCTTGAATAGTGATTCCCTCTTTCTCAGTAGACTGGGTTCAGCCCACATCTTACGTCACCAAAAAAATTGCTGGAGACTGGGGGCGTGGGGAGTCTCCTCCCTAGGATTTCCTCTCTGTGGCCTTAAAATAGGGGTGCGGGGAGTGGGATCAGCGGGAGTTGAATAGCTCGGAACAAGGAGAGACTGTGCAGGTTGAAGGAAGGGCACCATCTGGAAACAAACTATCCTAGTTCAGCGGCAATTATAAAACAAACATTGTAGTCTGCTGGCCAGAGATCCTTTAAGTTAAATACTGAAAAAACACAGTACTCAACCTCACTTAGAAGTAGCTGCAGGCTCATGAGTTTGTCTTTTGTTACAAAGAACTAGTTGCACTGCGTCAGGAGGCAGCCACCTGAAGAATGTAATGCTCTTTATAGCCTAGAAATTTTAAACATTTCACTGAGTTTCCATTTTTGAAGATTTTAAACGTTATAAGAGCCGAAACCGGTTTGGCTCAGTGGATAGAGCGTCGGCCTGCGGACTCAAGGGTCCCGGGTTCGATTCCGGTCAAGGGCATGTACCTGGGTTGCAGGCACATCCCCAGTGGGAGATGTGCAGGAGGCAGCTGATCGATGTTTCTCTCGCATCGATGTTTCTAACTCTCTATCTCTCTCCCTTCCTCTCTGTAAAAAATCAATAAAATATATTTAAAAAAAAAAAACGTTATAAGAAACCTAATGTTGTAATATGCTTATCATTACCAAAAATAAGTGGAAATCTATGTATAAAATTATTTCAGAAATTTAACATTTTTAAAACCTAAACTCTGATGCTTTATGTCACTTCCTTCTGTTCTACAACATGGCACCTCTTGTCTGAATAAGGTTATTCTTATGGTTGATATGATATAAATGCAAACATAGCTCTGGCCTGTGGGGCGGGGTTTCACACACACACTGTAAACTTGGACAAGTCACTTTTACCTACCTCTGGCCCAGTGCTTCTGCTATGAAATTAGGGTGCTGGAGAGAGAATTACTAGTTGTTGAGTACTACAACTATGCTAATATATTTCATTAAATCAGGAAATGTGATTCAATAACTCAATAGCTGGGGAAACACAAATTTAGGCATCTTAATTGACTTGGCTTAGTACTTCAGCACTAAGTGGTAGACTGGGGGATTAAACTCTTAACTCCAAAGCATTATGCCACACTCTCACTGGAGTATATAATTGCCGATTGCTGCTGCTAGATAATACCTTTGGACTTCCTCTTCTGTACATACCATGTGCTTTCCCCTCCATGTTGATGTAGCTCAGTGATGGCAAACCTTTTGAGCTCGGCGTGTCAGCGTTTTGAAAAACCCTAACTTAACTCTGGTGCAGTGTCACATATAGAAACTTTTTGATATTTGCAACCATAGTAAAACAGACTTATATTTTTTATATTTATTTTATATATTTAAATGCCATTTAACAAAGAAAAATCAACCAAAAAATGAGTTCGTGTGTCACCTCTGACACGCGTGTCATAGGTTCGCCATCACTGATGTAGCTTGTACTTTATTTTTCTGATACTCTACCATCAACTGTTGATCCATATATCCTTATTTAAAATCAGCTTAGTTTCTGGCTCTTTTGCAGAATTGTTTCTTTAAATTCCTGTGACATACGTAGATACCAGGGGTTGCAAACTCAAGGGTCTATAAAGACAAATGCTCACCACAAGAAGGCAGCAGAGCCCTAACTGGTGTGTGCCTTGGTTGGTTGGAACGTTGTCCTGTGCACCAAAAGGTAGCGGTTCGATTCCCAGTCAGGGCACATACCCAGATTGCAGGTTCGATCCCACTTAGGGCATGTGCGGGAGGCAACTGATCAGTGTGTGTCTCTCTCCCTCTCCCCTCTCTCTTTTCCTTCCTCTCTCTAAAAATCAATTTTTTAAAAAAGCAAGAATGAAGTAGGTGATATAATAAGTGAGACCATAACAGGAAAATGAGGATTATGACAAACTGATATTATTATAGTTGTGGAGTGTGCACCCTTTTCTGCTGTACCTCATTATTGCAGATCTCCCCATTTTTTAGGAAAAGAAAATTATTGAGGTATTTCCTGTGATACTTGCTGATTTTACAAACACTGGGACAGATGGACTGCCAGCTTCTGGCCTCTGATTTATATTATGTAACACATTGCATGAGCATTCAGCGATCATGTTTTATTCACTAGTCGTTTAATCTGGGAAAATATGAGTAGTAAATTCCTCCTGAGTTTTTTCACTAGAGTGAGTTGAGCTTTCAAACTTTAGCAAATAGTAATATCACTAAGCACAGTAGGAAATTGGAATGGCAAGTGTTTAGGAACAAATAACGGTTAGTTTGGCTGGAAAATGAGTCAGGAGATCAGGTCTACAGAGAGATTTGGGAAGTCATCGGCAACTAGGTGGTAGTTGAAGCTGCAGAAGTAAAATAATCCAGAAAAAGTACATGTAAAGTAGGAAGATTAATGAAAGAACCATGAGGAATACCAAATTCCAGGGAACATGAGGAAAAAAACAAGAACAGAGGAGAGTAGGAAGGTTCTAGCCAATTAAGACCAAGGAACAAAGGGAATAGTAAAAAGACTACAGACAGGAAGAGACCGAAATGTTTAAAGATCTAATAATGAGGAGGCCATTTTTCACTTTACCAGAATAAGTTCCAGCAGTGAGATATAAATACTGACTTCAGATTAGATTATAGGTTGAAGAGTAACTGGATAAAATTTAACTGCCAAGGGGGTTCGTTTCTACAATATATTAAGAACTTAGAAATCAGTAAGAAAAAGACAACCCAGAGGGGGAAAATGGACAAAAGACATTTCATAGAAATATAAACATTTAAATCATTATTAATCAAGGAAATGAAAATTAAAACAATGATATTTTACACTCACAAGATTGGCAAAAATTAAGGAGCTGATAATATCAAGTGTAGATCAGTAGAAACTTACATACTATCAGTGGAAGTATGAATTGATACAGCTTTAAAAACCAAAGCAATGATCCCTGCCCAGGTGGCTCGATTGGTTGGTTGCAGCATCATCCCATGTGCCAAAAGGTTGCTGGTTCTATTCCCAATCAGGGCACATACCTGGGTTTGGGGTTGGATCCCCATTTAAGGCACATGTGGAAGACCACTGATTGATATTGCTCAAGAGCCAGCACGCGCGCTCGCTCTCTCTCTCAGCGTGTCCTTGGGTGAGAATTTTTTTAAAGCCATACTTTAAGATAGTATCAGAAGAAGACTTCTACCAAAAAAAAAATAAAAAAAAAAATTACGGGTTGGAGCAAAAGTAGGTTTATAGTTGTATGTGAAACACAGAGTTTATTCTTGTATTATTATTCATTAATTATTGTATTATTTTCCATTTGAACAGCTGTAAACCTGATTTTGTCCCACCCTGTATTTCCAAGTTTGGCCCCAATGCCATGGAAATCAGTGGCCGTGTTTTTACAAGGCTGCAGTGTATTCATAATGCTACGTTCTAAATATGGCATATACTGAAATACATCTATAAGCTAGCTTTTTCCCCCTTCACTTTGTCATGCTCTTCCAAACTACAAGTAGGAAAACTCTCATTTATCTGATTTCATTCCAGGTATCTATTTGTCAGACTTAACTTACATTGATTCAGCATACCCGTCAACTGGCAGCATTCTAGAAAGTGAGCAGAGATCAAATTTGATGAATAACATCCTTCGAATAATATCTGATTTACAGCAGTCTTGTGAATATGGTAAGTTTCTGAAGGATGATACTAAGCCATTATATTGTGGTTCTGCTAATTCACTTACACACAATGAAGGCCACTTTCCACAGAGCAGGAAACATCTTAACATAAAGGATGACAGTGACTGTTTCATTTCACTGTTTAATATTTAGCATCCAGTTTAAGATCTCGCTTTTAAGATATTGAAGTATTTCATAGTTAAAACTTTAAGTTTTTTCTTTGCTCTTTTGCTGTTTTGTAACAACTTTGCTAACATAATTTACAAAATTATTTTCTATTCATCCCATTTGATCTCCCTGATCTATTATGGAAACAGTTCTTATATTTTTCAGTTAGGGAAGGGGCTAAGACCCTTGATCTTGGTAACAGTTTATTCACTTTTCTTGAGTCTGATATTGAGTAAATAACTAATTTTTTTTCCAAGTTCTACTTTGTGGAAACACATGTATAGAAACAGCTTACACAAGCCCAGATCATTAGAAAAGGTTGTGTGTGTGTTTTAATATTTTTAAAATGTTGGAATTCTTTTAATTTGATAGGGAATTAATTAAATATAGGCTACTGACATAATTTTTATGGTATTATAAAACAGTGAGTTTACACTATTAATTACTTTAAAATAAATTTGTCTTAAAGCTAACTTTACTATGTCTAAACTTTCAAGAAAACCTCAAAAACTTCTTACAAGTTGGGGTTGGCGGGGGGGGGGGGGGGGGCATGAATCTTACTGAAAGTTAAATCAAACTATCTGTGTGTCCTTTTCTCATTTTTTTTAACATACCAAATTATAATGTTAAATTAATATTTGAAATTTCTAAGTAGGGGAGGAAAAACTACATTTACAAATGGGAGCCAGGCTTCTTTAAAAGAAAACAAAACTGCCTTACATCTTGCCTTTAGATGAGATTTTAAGATAAGTCACAATGACGTCTGATTTTTTTTTCTAAGAAATTTCTCAAATATGATGGACTTTGTAAATGGGGCTATTTGGGTTTTGTGGAGGTTTCTTTCATCTATACAACTTTCATTCTTATTTTGAGTAAAATTTTCCTCAGTAATGTCCTTCTAGAATTAATTTAAATTTGGAGCCAGGTGGACTTAATTCACCTTTAAATATCATTTTCTCAGCTTAATTTTTAAAACTGTGCTTGAGATGTACTTTATCAGATGTTTAATTACTTACTACATTTTGCCTAGATATCCCCATGTTGCCTCACGTCCAAAAATATCTGAACTCTGTTCAGTATATAGAAGAACTACAAAAGTTTGTGGAAGATGATAATTACAAGTAGGTTGGATCTTCAAAAATGGTTTGTATAACTGCCCTACCCCCACTCATCCCAATGTATTTAAACATCTAAGTCTTCCATCATATCACGCAAATGCCTAATCCAGCCATATATTTGCAGTGGTAAAGGTATTTACATGTATCTCTCTCTTTAATCACTTGACATGATTGAGTCAATGTACAAATATTTCATCTGTGTGTTTTTTAAGATTTTAAATTGATTTTTAGAGAGAGAGAGAAAGAAACATCAATGTGAGAATAAAACATCAATCGGCTGCCTCCTGCACACCCCCTAACTGGAGATCAAACCTGCAACCTGGGCATGTGCCTTGACCTGGAATTGAACCTGCAACCTTTCAGTGCATGGGTCGATGTCCAACCAACTGAGCCACACTGGCCAGGGCTCATTTATCCTTTTATTAAAAAGTATTTCATCTTTCTCAGATTGTTAATAGTTATGTTTGATAATTCTAGTTTAAATGTCTTCCGTTCTATATTCTAGCATTGAATCTTTATGGAAATTTATCTTTTAATAGACTGAAAAATTAATGAAACCGTCTACAAGTAGAAAAGTTACTCCTTTTTTAATGATGATTTTTGACACATCTTTGAACTTTCTTGGAATTGGTTTTTGTGATTTGAGAGAATATTGAACCTTCTTGCCTTTGGGTTGGATATATAGTTGTATATAGCACCACACTTACCCTTGTCTTTATTAGAGCAACTCCTTTATTAAAGATTTTAAAAATCATTATTAAAATAGTGTTCATTTCCTTCTCATTACCATCCACAGTACTGACCAAGGTAGGAGGGAATTTGGAATTAACCTTTTGTATTTTTCAGTTGTATGCTATACATCACAGCTGCCAGCTTTTTTCTAAACATGAGAGAGTAAAGAACTTATTTCCCTTTAGGATTCTGTGTAGGGTTTTTTGCTTCATTTGTTAATTTAAAAAAATATATTTTGTGTTCAGCTTTATTATGCCAGTTGTTCCTAAGTTTAAAATTTAACTTGGTGTCTTCCACCAATATTTTTTGCAATCAAAGTCTTTAAAATTTTATCAAATTGAAAGAGTAGGTTACTTTTCAGTATTAATGCATTATATAAAAATGTTTTTATCTCATATGATAGTGATGATCAACTTCCTTGTTCCATAACTTCAATAATTTTTAAAGAATTTTGCAGAATACAATTAATACTAGTAAAAGGCTAAAATTTCTGAAAAATGCTTAAGCGGTGCAATCTAATGCAAAACACAGCCACAAAACAGATGGTTACAAAACAGTTCAAACAGTACTGTAATCGAGATATACCCAGTATGTTATGGAAGCATAGGTAAGGGCGGACCCAGCTCAGCTTTACATGGGGAAAGTGAAGAGAAACCTGAACAGCTTCAGGAGACAGTGTCACCTGAGGCTGAGTCCGAGTAGGAATTAGCTCCGTGTTGAAGGGTAAGGAAAGGTGTTCCAGGGGAGGGAATGATCAAACATTGAGTCTGCTGCAGGACTCCCACCCACTTGGTGGTGGTGGGGCATCAGATGGGACACTGAAGAAGATAGATTGTTTTTCTAAAGCTGCAGTTATGTTGTGTGAGCCTACTAATTAAATGTGTTGAAAATCAGAGCGTTTTAAGATAGGAGCCATTAAAGTAATTAGGGGAAAAGTGTATCTTTCTGATGAAAGAGATTTAAATAAAAATGACATTTCATTTATCCAAATGCCTCTGTTTTGGGCAACTTCATCTATATAGGCAGTCAGTGTGGATATTACAAATTACATGCATAGGATTTAATCAGGATGGGATTCTATAGAAGTTCTTTCATTTTAATACTGAACATAATTTTGTTCATTGACTCAGCATCACTGCTCTTACGTAGTGTTTGATGATGATACATCTTTTTCATTGACTCAGCATCACTGTTATCTCACGGTATTTTGGTGATGATAAAGGCACTGACACTGGCCAGCCTTCACTGCTGCACTTTTATGATGCTCCACTTCTGTGCTGCTGCCCGTGATGTGCTGCTGCTGCTGAAAGCCCTGTGATTCACCTATAGCTTCCTTGCTGTTTCTTCTATTTTGCTTCTGTGTCAGGAAATGTAGTTATTTTGTTTACTTCTTTGTCTTACACCTACTAGACTATGATCTTCAGGAGGGCAGGGCCACCATGTCTGCCTTCGTCTCTTATTATATTCCATGAGACCAAAGTGCCCAACGCAAAGCAGATGCTCAATAACTATTAAATGAATGAGTTCAGTGTAGTCTGCAGCCCAAGTGATTAAACTGCTCTGTAAAAAGAAAAAGCAGAGAGTTCTAGTTAATCATATTCAACACATGCATTTAATACTGTCCAATGATTGGAATATAAGTATATGCAATCCCCTCTTAGGTTACCAAAGAAGTGATAAGTTAAAGACCTATAATAGATTTATCATTATGAATGTCACTTGTATTATGTGATTTCATAAATCCAGTTGACGGAATGCTAAAAATAAAATGGCTTCATTAATTTTCAGACAAATGCATCTAATAGGCTTTGTGGACTACACCAAAGAATTCTCCACAATGGCTTTAGTATCCTATTTCATGAAATAATTTCCATTGATAGGAATCATAATCTCTTTTTGCTGTGGAATTCAAAACTATGCCTGTGATCCTATATGGAAGTTAAGTACCAACTAATAAACTGTGACTTAGGGCAGGGATTTATCAGGAATTTTGCAAGCAACCCTTTTTATTTGTATAGACCTGTCTTTTGATGAGTTAGTTAGTTTTTTGTATGACAAGTTTTAAATTAGGTGTTTTTTAAACTTTCAGTGCTACAGAAGCCATTAGCCCATCTAGTAAAGATTCTAGGAAGAATTTGCATAATATATTTAATAATATATGTGAAAGTTCCTGAATTAAGTATCAGTTATCAATATAACTTCCAGTTTAAATCACCTTTTAGTCATTCATCAAATATCTTTAAAAGTGATGAATTGTTTGACAACGTTGGGGTAGTTTTGGGAGACTTTTCTGTTTTTAAATGTGACTTTTTAATGTTTATGCCCCTTTCTAATATTTCCTAGAATAACCATAAGATCAGCTTAGTGTGAAAGAGATAGGAGACTTAACTATTCAAGTTTGCGTTCAAAGAAAAATATGTAGCTGAGACTCTTTCATTAAAATGTTTTTAGTTCATTTGTGGGAAAATACGTGATGTTAATATTAGCTTGTCAAAGGTTGGTCATCTTATGTGTTTTGTTTCTTTTTGGAATTCAGGCTTTCATTAAAGATAGAACCAGGGACAAGCACACCACGCTCTGCTGCTTCTAGGGAAGACTTAGTAGGTTAGTGCATTTTCTCTTGTTACCATAATCAATCGGGTAACCTAATGGGAAGGAAAATGCTGCAAAGTAAGTAAATACTTAGCACATTTTATACTGCATGCAACATTTACTTTTAGTATTAAAATATATGTTTTTTTCTGCTTAGGCTTTTTTGGTTTGTAATAAAAAAAATTGTTACTTGTAGTTTGTCAATAATGTAAAAGAAAAAGATATTCTGTCGTATTAACCAATGTTACCCCAATAAATTTAATTTAAAAAGGGGAAAAAAAGATATTCTGACTAATCAAGGAAAATAGATACCACAGACAGAAAATAACAGATAAATGTTTATAAATATCTATTTTATTTTTTTAAGAATACACTGTGCTAGACTATGAGTATTGATTACATTAGAAATTTCTGTGGTCAAATGGAAAATTCTATTTTGAATAATTAAGTCAATTTTAGTGAGTTAATTTTTTTTAAGTTTTACTTTAATACTGGGTCAAGTACTGAAAATATTTTAAAATATAGTCATAGTCCTTAATTTACCTGTTGCATTATAATGAGGGTATTACATGTATACCACACATATTAAAAAATATAAAATTGAAGACTACTCATTATTTAGTAAATAATTGATAAGTGCCTTTTTTAAAATTTAATCACAGACCTTGGTAATAAGCTTCATATTACTCTGTGTTCTAAAAAACATTTGAAGAGCCATCTAATAATGTATGAAGGAAGCGAGAGAACAAGCCATGGCTGTGTTTCGTGGGGAGAGTATTCCTAGCCAAGGAAAACATTTCTATCCAAATCTCTTACATTTGCTTTTCTTACAGTGATATTTTGCAAATCTGTGTACTTTGGAGTTCTGTTTTTTATCTTACCTAAAAGGAAGCTGGAAGTAAGAGTCAAGAAGCTGCCTGTAAACTAAACAATAGAGCTGTGAAACAGGGCGGGGAGACCTGAGTGCTCAGTCCAGGTGTCACCTGTGGTGGGAGACCCTGAGCCCAACTCTGTCCATTCTGCTTCTGCCTCTGTAACGGGGGAAATAGTTATACCGCCTACTTAGTGCACATCAGAGAGATAGAAATCAGTAGATTTTGTATGCTTTGGGATTTTGTGTTTTAAGACTTATAGAAGAACTATTTCTCATGTTCAGTTAATTAAGTGGAATTAACATCTTAAAAGTTAAACCACTTTTTATATGAAGGGATTAAAATAGGAGGACAATCTTGAAAATTTCTCTCTTCCTTCCCCCCCTACTTTTTTTAAATTGACCCCTTAGGTCCTGAACTGGGATCTCCACAAAGTGGAAGGAGTGTGGCAGCGGAAGGAGCCTTGTTACCACACACACTGCCATCCCCTCGGAACCTGATTCCACATGGACATAGGAAGTGCCATAGCCTGGGTTATAAGTCAGCATTTTTCATTTTCTCTTTCTAATTTTTAAATCATTTTCAGTTGATTTATTTTCTGTTTATTTTATTAAACAGAAAATAGTGTCCTCATAATTTTTTGTATACTATAGTATACAGTATACAGGAAAATATCTTGTTTGCCTAAAATCATTTATTTCTTCCTTTATCTTAATTTGGAAATGAGTTTTTCCCCAACAGTGCCTTCACATTTTAGGGAGATAAATGAGTATCAGAGAGCATCATCATAATTGAAATCAGGAAAGCAATATACTATTTTACTTTTAAATTATAACCTTTTTTTGTATCAAGACAATTAATGCTTGTCACCATAAATTAAGGTTTATATAAATTATTCTTTCTATTCCTAAATATAAACAGTGGGAAATGATTTTATGTTTAATTTCTTAAGCTTTGCAAGATCTTTTTTTTCAAAACAGGGCCTATGGCTCACCTTTGCCATGATTTTTATGAAAATATAATACCTATTTTTCGAAAGTGAGTGTGAAAACAATTTTTTAATAGACTGGAGACTTAAAGCATTCTCTATTACATCGGTAGATATGGCCTTGTTTCCTAAAATACTTTCCCTGCACTCTTAGTTTGAGACCTTCATGCTAAATAAAATCTGTGTGTTCATTAGTATGAGAGGTCAGAAGTTCAGGATAGTGGGTAAATCTTTTACTAGTATTTCCTGGATCTTTATATAGGAGTATCTTCTATATCCTGAGTTAGTAACAGTAATGAAATATTTTTCTTTCTTTCCAGTTTCATTCATAAAATGAACACAGCAGAGTTTAAGAGTGCAACATTCCCAAATGCAGGGCCAACGCATCTATTAGATGATAGCGTCATGGAGCCCCACGCACCATCTCGAGGTCAAGCTGAAAGTTCAACTCTGTCTAGTGGAATATCAATAGGTGAGAAATATTTCTCAGGGGGGTTCCAACTTACTTAAAATGTGGTGTTTAACAAAATTCAGCTGGAAAAATATCATTATCCCTACTACAAATACAGACAGTTCTCAGGTTACATTGGACTCCACGTACGTTGTTTCGTGGTTATGTCGCCATCTCCCATTTATTTATTAAAAAAAGAAAGTTCCGTCATTTCGACGTATGTACATAAGTGCTTTATGTTTTTTATTATTTATTTACCACAAGTAAAGGTCAGGAATTGTTCTATTTTCAATTTTTTTTACTGTTTCACTTCATTACTGCTGTGTATGTGCTCCATGTGAGTGACATAGGTGCTTATGTAGGTGGGTTCCAACTTACGGCGAAAATCACGTTACGTTGTGCCGTAGGAACGGATTTCCGACATAACCCAAGGACCTACTGTACAGAAAATTTGAGTAAAGCAAAGTAGCAATTAGACATAGGCTCATCTTATTAGTAATATTGAAGTTAATAATTCGTGATGGTGCCCTGGCTAGTGGGGCTCAGTTGGTTGAGCGTCGTCCCATGCACCAAGAGGTCGCCGGTTCAAAGTAATGCCATGGACCTCTAAGAATTTCATAATTATATCGGTCTTATATTATGACAGACCTAGTAAGGAAAAATGTTGTACTTATATGCATTCTCTGATCATACAAGATATTTGTTTACTAACAGAATGAATTTGAGTTATAAGTAGACATGCAAAAATGTTTTATGTTAATTTATTTTCTTGTCAACTGTATTCCAATATATTGTAAAATAAATTTAGCAGCAATAATATTAGAATGAAGAATTAATATGTGGGTGAAGCACAGCTAGAGAAACTATTTTTAAAATTAAAAAACTCAAACTGAAATTCTGATGTTTAAAAAATAGAATAACTTGTAATTTTAGGTAGCAGTGATGGTTCTGAACTAAGTGAAGAGACCTCATGGCCTGCTTTTGAAAGGTAAGAAAATTGTCCATTTGAACTGCTCTGAGTTTTTGTTTTTTGGTCTGTCTGAAAGTATATGAATAATAAAATTCACCTATGACAATATGATATTTAAGAGATAATATTTATTGCATAACTCTAAGGGACTATTTAAACTTCCTGCTGGTGGCAAAAATTAGAAGTTGATATTTAAGTCTGGAATTGAGTCTTACCTAATAAATACATGTTTATTTGGTGGCTTAACACATGTATATAAATTTTAGCACATTTAAAATTATAATTTTAAAAAAATAATCATGGTCAATGTATCTATTTATGTGTTGAAAAGTAAAATTATTTCCTAAAATCCTGGTTGATTTAAGTAACTTAAGACATTCAGTAGAATGATCAACTTCCTTCTCTGCTGCTTTGTCAAGGGCAAAATGACTTAGTAAATTTTAAATTATACTGTAAGCAAAGCAGTTTAAAGTTTGAATTTAAATTGTCACTAAGTTTGCACAGAGGACACAGATTTATACTGAAACTAGAGGCCCAGTGCACAGATTCGTGCACGGGTGGGGTCCCTCAGCCTGGCCTGCGCCCTCTCGCAATCCGGATCCCTCGGGTGATGTCGGACTGCCAGTTATGGGATCAGGGGAAACCGGCAGTCCGACATCCCCCAAGGGATGGAGCAGTGCTGAAGCGGCAGGCAGCCTGAGAGGCTCCCGTGGCCGCAGCTGCACTCGCCAGCCATGAGCCCAGCTTCTGGCTGAGCGGCACTCCCGCTCTGTAAGCACACTGACCACCAGGTGGGCAGCTCCTGTGTTGAGCATCTGCCCCCTGGTGGTCATTGGGTGCCATAGCGACTGATCAACCAGTCAATGGTCGTAAGGGTCACTTAGGCTTTTATATAGAGAGATACTATGCATGCATTCTCCTTTCCTTTTGCTTTAAGCTATAAAAGCCATCATTGACCTGCAGCAAATGTCATGTTATATTGAACTTCCAAATAAGATGACCTTAAAAATGTAGCCAAACAGTGCAAATACATGTTACAAACTAAATGTTCATTAGGGCTTTTATGTTGTCTCTGACCATTTCATTCCTGCCATTTTCATACTTATACGGCACTTGACTCTTGACCGAAGTAATTGTAATTTATTATATATGCTAAGCAAGCTATGTTTCTAAGCGAGAGTGTCATTTAGATTGAATTTTGAATGTCATATTAAAATTGATGGAATTGAAATATTTAGTTATCTAACTTCATATCAGTGACTTTTAATAAAAAACAATTATACTAAATACATACTTAAAATTAAACTACATTTGAATTTTGTTGTTTAATTGGAAAATTATAACGTCATTCTCGATGACACTTTATAAAGAATGCTCACCATTATATGATTAAGATTTTACTTGGGAAAAAAAAAGAAAAAAAAAGATTTTACTTGGAAACCTAATATATTAAAGTATTCCTGAGCCTTTCTACACTATCAGTGTTCCCAAGTTTTGTTTGTTTGTTTTTTTGTTTTGGGGGATTCTTAGCAGTTTGTTTTTGCATATTATTTTTCTTCCAACTTTTACTTTCTATCTCTTTATTTGGGTTTGCCTGAAATGGGAAAAACACAAGAGTTGCCTCTAGCACATGCTATATATACAAATTGTCTTAGTTCTTTCCCTCTAGAAAGAGCATAATACCATCATGTTGGTTATAGAGTGTGTTGTAATCTTTAGATAAAAAATATGGATGTAGAAAATTGTTTCTCAGATTGCTTGAGATATTAGTGAATAACCAGAGTGGTGTGGGTAACTTGTTCTCATCCCTGCAGGTTATTTTCAAAGACAGTATTTAATGGTGTTACCTTCACATCTCAGAACAGTTCTTTTTTTATGACAAATGTTTTGCTTTGCAGACATTTGCAGCAAAAAAAATCTGCTATACTCATGCCAAGTTTAAATCAGTGGCTCTTGAAACATTTTGAGAGCAAATTGAAGCTGCCCAGAAGACTCAGACATGAAATAATAATAAATGAATAAAGAACTAAGATTTTAAATACTACCTATAGATAATGAACTTAAAAGTAGTACTCTGAATGTTAAACATGCCATTTACTGTTTTTACTTCTAGAGAGACATCAAATAGGTTGCTGCTTCAGTTGCTAAAATAATACGTTTTGTTTTAAATATCATTTGTCAACTTTTGGCTTTTCCCAGGCAAAGAAGTATCAGTGTCTATGTGTGTGTTTATTTTCTTTTGCTAAGTATTATACGCCATTTTGGGTAAATATTAATTCATACCATTGTTATCACTTACTGGCTTTATCATTTATTTCAGTTGACATGGAAGGAAAATAATGCCTTTATTTATTACTCAGTTTGTCTCTCTTATTCGTTTTCTTGGATTTAATACAAAGGGTAGGAAGGAAAATAAGGTGTTTTGGCAACATTAATTTTTTAAGTTTACTGGCCACATTGCTTTTAGGTGTCTTCATAGGGACATATAATAAAAATGAATTATTTATATGAATCCATGTGTCATATTTAAACTGGAATCCAAGCACTAGAATAGAAACAAAAGTATTTTTGGAGTATTTTTCAGTTTTGATAGTACCTGGTTATAAATTGCTCTTTAATTATTTTAGCAGATTTGTGAAAGTGAATGTATATATAAATGTATGATGTTTTCTAAGCAGCTATATTAATTCTAGCATCAATAGTAAAAGAAACAAGTTTTTTTTCAATCGATGCTGCATGCTTTTAAAAAGGATCAGAAACAGTCACAGACTAACCTTTTGTAAGATTTAGAAAGCTTTATTACACAAAAATTATTATGCTGTTCTAGGTACTGATGATGTTTGTGTGAATTAAAGTATATGTAATATATACAATTTATAATGGAATCCAACAGGAACAGATTGTACCATTCTCTCGGCCCGATGACACGAGTGGCACGAAATGGCTATCGAAGCCACATGAAGGCCAGCAGGTACAATTCCCCTGCATTCAGGGGCCACAGAACTCCCCTCTGGTGTTGGTGATTGGCTTACATGGGTGTGGTCTCACATCATTTCTGTTCTTTCTCAACTAATTGATTCAAAGACTGAAAAAAATGCCTAGGAAAGTCTCCCAGATTTAATCTAGAGATTAATTTGAATTATTCTTTCTGATCCACAAAGTTAATTGCTAAAACTTGCATCTTTATGTCACGTTTTAAAAATAATTCCATGTTGGTAGCTTTTTAACTGCACAGGTCTTTCTAACACTGTTAAGTTATTGGATGAGCAATACAAAAATCCACTTGTAGACTTATTCAAATGCTAAAATCAAAGAATTTACTTTGCTAGTCAGATTTGCCTTTTGAAAGAACTTTTTTTAATAAACTGCAAGTGCTGAATTTAGACTAGTCTGTCTCATTAAATAATACTTGTGTATTTAAATGCATGTTCATTGCATTGTTCATCTAATTAAATTGAGTCCTCTTTCTGCCGTGTATTAGCTGCAGAAGAAAATAAGAGTAATGCGCATTGATTCGGGGACTGTAGGTTAGTGGTAATGGGTAATCAACAAATGGATAATACAACAAAATAGCCAACTTTACAAGTGAACCTGTGTCATTTTGAGGGTGTCTAATCTCCTCCTGTATACCTCCCTGAATATAAATAGCTCTAGCCTGAAATTTCTGATGGTTTCTAGGCGTTTAAGTCACTTTGAAGACACCTAAATAATCATAAAGGAATAAATTGGCAAACTTTAGTTTTCATCACTTTTACAGGAATTCTGCCACTCAAATCAGATCACCCGAGAATGCCAGATTTTTACTATGAAAATTACTCTTGTTTTAAATCTAGGAACTTAAGTCAGTTGGGGAGGCATATTTAAATGTTTGGTTATTTTTAATGGTTTTCTTAAGATATATGGAAAGGAAATCTTGGATTTGGGAGTTAGGCTATAATCAAATACTTATGCATTAGAAGCATTTAAATGTAATTAAAACTGATTGCAGAAAGCCAATTTAAAAACATATGTTTCTATTGCTTTTTACTACTTTCAACTATTTGGAATTAAATGTGTGTGTTTTCTTTTTTCTTTTTTTGAGCTTTTATTATTTTTGAGTTTTACATGCTTAAATACTTTTAACAAATAGAATCCTCATCTTTCCTACCAGGACTTAAGGTTTCTAATGGGGGGAAAGTTTACAGCAGTGATGCAGTGTGGCATGTTAAGAAGAAGCAAAGTCTTAAATTTATTTGATCTTTACTAAATTAAATTACCCTATTCTTTCTAAATTATACTTGTTCAAATATGTAATAAAGTGTGTGTTTTTAACCATCTGCTGACTTGAATAACTTCCAGATAAACTTTTGTAACAGCTTATAAATTTCAGATCAGTAAACTTTTATAATTGTCAGTGTCTTCTCATTCTGAATAAAGTAACAAAGTTTTGAAATAAAAGAATAATTACATTTCATTTAAGTACCTATTTGATAACTACTATACACAAAAGCTTTCTTACCTGTTTTTTTTTGTTTGTTTGTTTGTTTCATTATTATAGTTCTGCAGAATCAGAAGATTTGGCAGTACATTTATATCCAGGAGCTGTTACTATTCAAGGTGTTCTCAAGAGAAAAACTTTGTTAAAGGAAGGCAAAAAGCCTACAGTAAGATTTTATCATATTTTAACACTTCTAAAATATATATAAATGTACAGGACCCTAAGAAATATGAAGACAATTGAAATAAAATGACATACATAGTTCACTTGAAGTGATTTAAGGTACACATTTGCCTCTCCATGTTTGTTTTTAACTTATCTTTATTGTTTAAAGTATTACAGATGTCCCCCTTTTCTGCCCCCCCCCCCGCTGCCTCC
>NW_005871102.1:4283999-4286396 GCF_000147115.1 Myotis lucifugus
TGTTTCTTAATTTAGATTTCAGTTGAATCATACATGTAGGGAGCTTAAAGCATGCCTGTACTTCTCTGCCCTCTAATATAGTTCTTGTTCAAAACTGTTTCTCAGAGAACCTTGAAGTACATACTGTACAGAAGTATTTTACTAATAAGTTCAGGAAAAATAGAGAAAAGAAAGTTAACCCTAAAATGGAATTCAATCAGTTTTTTGTTGTTGTTGTTAGTTCTTAGTTGTTGAACTCAGTAATGCAGGTTTGTTTCCCACGTGAAATAAAACCCAGATATTAAATGTCTTCCAAACCATAATTATGTTTAAAAAAAAAAAAAAAGTTTGGTGGAACAAAGATTTTCACATGTAACTCAGAAGTAGTTTTTCCCCAACAGCAGCACAGTAGTTTGATGATTAAAGAAAGATTTGTTTTCTTTTCTCAAATAATGTTACATCTAGTTTGGAATAAACTTTGATGTATATCTGCACTTAAAGTTTTTGAAGATGAAGAGGGCTTCTTGCACCTAAGCACTCTGATTTTTGCTGCTTACGTTATAATCCAGCGGCTACACTAGACCAGCTAGCTAGTGAACTAAGAATAGCATAGCAACTGAGGCCTTACCACAGCTCACGTGTGCCAGATGCCAGAAATAGAGTGGTGAGCAAGCGCCTGCCTCATGGAGATGGCGTTCCAGTGGGGAGAACTAGCCCTTAAAGTGAGGAGATGGGATGGACAGTGGTGGCGTCAGGAGAGTTGTCACCATAAGAGGCATTTGAACCGAGGTCTGAGTGAGGAAGGTGAGTTAGCCATGAGAAGACCTTGAGTTCAGGAGACATGGTGACCTGTGTAGTTGAAGCGTTGAGCGGGCAGTAGGTGGAAGAGATGAAGTCAGAGAGAGGCTGGGGCTGAATGTGGAGATGTCAGTTTGGCTCTTTAAAAAGTACAATTCAGAAGTTGAGTAGAGGAGGCGATGGCCAGAGATGGAGATTTGGGAGTCATTAGCATATCGATAGTATTTGAAGTATGGGCCTGGTGAGATGGATGATCTATGAGAAAGTGTTGCTGGGGAAGAAAAGATGGTTAGATTAACTAGGGTTAGGGTTATGTCAGGAGAGCAAGCAGTGAGATTAAAGAATTTGGAAGGGAATGGGTATAGTGCAGACCCATGTAATACAGACAGAACATGAAGAAAGGGGAAGGGGGACATGGGATGGGAAGGTCATGGCAATACTAGACAATATGAAAAAGTGATAGGATTCTTGATGGGATGGATAATTATCTGAATGCAAGTACTAGTGCAGTATATTAAGTGGAAGTGATAGGAGTGCTTGAGTTAAAGATTTCAGAAGAGGTGCTCTAAGGTTAGGTGGAGGGGGCTGAAGTGGAGCAGAGCTAACGACCATGGCACTGAGGAGTCGGCAGCATTTCCGTCGTGTATTCATGTGTTTGTCCTCTCCAGGTAGCATCTTGGACAAAATATTGGGCAGCTTTGTGTGGGACACAACTTTTTTACTACACTGCCAAGTCTCTAAAAGCTACAGAAAGAAAACATGTAAGTATTTCTTCTCTAAATTGTTAGCATTGTTTCACAGCCTTTTCATGAATGGGATTTATCTTTAAAGTGTAACTTTAAAAAAAACTAGAAAGTGCCCTAGCTAGTTTAACTCAGTGGATAGAGTGTCAGCCTGCAGACTGAAGGGTCCTGGTTCCATTCCAGTCAAGGGCACATGCCTGGGTAATGGGCTTGATCCCCAGTAGGGGGCGTGCAGGAGGCAGCCGATCAATGATTCTCTCTCATCATTGATGTTTCTATCCCTCTCTTCCTCTCTCTTCCTCTCTGAAATCAATAAAAATATTTTAAAAACTAGAAAAATAACACACATGCTAAGAATATTTTTGCATATATATATATATATAGATATAAAGAAGTGCCTGATAGCACTCAGTTTAAGAGAACACCCCTATTACAATGTACATCTTAAACTTACACAATGTTTTAAGTCAAGTATATCTCCATAAACTGGGGGAAAGATAACATCTGTATTAAAAGGCAGCTGTGTTTCCTATAAGAAACGGGGGAGGGGGGAGCACAGTAACAGACCAAACAACATGGATGACCTTATCGTTCCACTAGCAGTCCTGCTCTTCAGGAATGGACGGTGGGACAATTAGGTGTTGACAAAGAATTGAAGCTGAGAAAGATCTGGAAGGCAGGCGAGTGTCTCCACAGGGGCTGAATTTAGTCGTAAGAGGCCCTGAGCACACCTGACCAGCACGAAGTCACAGGTCTCATCTCTCACTGGGAGAAACTGAAGATACTCTCCCTGACACGTAAACCTTTGCAGAGGATGAGCCATCAAGATAACCATTAGTTGTCTTTCTATCTCTCAGTTCAAATCAACATCAAATAA
>NW_005871102.1:4286496-4296753 GCF_000147115.1 Myotis lucifugus
ATGGATGGTGATGATGGCTGATGACCCGGACCATCCTGACCTCCTTCCTGCTGACTGACTCTGAGAAAGGTGAGTCTTAGAGCGTGATGGCGAACCCTATGACACGCGTGTCAGAGGTGACACGCGAACTCATTTTTTTGGTTGATTTTGCCATTTGTTAAATGGCAATTAAATATATAAAATAAATATCAAAAATATAAGTCTTTGTTTTACTATGGTTGCAAATATCAAAAAATTTCTATGTGTGACACGGCACCAGAGTTGAAGCAGGGGGTCCCTCGGGGGTGAGGCCGACGGAGTCCTAACGAAGCATGCCCGACTCCGGAGACCGGTTCAGTGACGCAGATCCAAGTTTATTGTGTGAGTGCAGCAGTATATATAACATTCCAGACCAATCAGAAGTTTACACTATCCTTAGGGCAACCAATAGTAGGAAAGATCAGGGTACTATGTAGGGGCTCTAGGGGGTCAGCTCAGGCGGGCGCTGCCACTTCCCGGTGTGCCGAGGAAGCTTGTATAGGCGGAGTGTGCTCACGCCATTGCATCTGCCACAGCACTGAGATAAATCTCCTGAGCTTTTCCTACACAGAGTTAAATTAGGGTTTTTCAAAATGCTGACACGACGAGCTCAAAAGGTTCGCCATCACTGCTTTAGAGTAACCGGGGCTTATAGGTAACTTTTTAGTATCCAAAGCCTGTTTCACTGGGTTCATTCTTGACTGGGGGAAGATTTGTATAGTTTTATCTCTTGAGAAATATTTCTGTCACATAATATATAGTAATGAGATCAATATTTATTAAATGCTTATTTAATAAGCTTATGGAGGGAGGGAGGGAGGGAGGGAGGGAATTTGAGAATCTATGTATGGTTCACTGTTGCTTTAAAATCTCAGTGGTTTGCCATATACATAGTACCCCTTCATTTGTACCCGGAATTAAATTGTTATTCTTAAGTTCTAAATGTGGCAGAGGTTTTGCTTTAAATGATTTTTATTCCATTACTTTTAATCAAATTAATTGCTTATTTGACTTACAGCACTTTCCAAAGAAGTATAATTTTAATTATAATACTTTGCTCATAAAATATAATAGCGATGTTGGAGGGTGGCTGTGGAATCACATGCCAGCTGGTCCTACCTCAGGTGGCAGTCAGAACAGGGCCCAGCATGGCTGCTGCTCCTCCTCAGACCACCTCTGGCTGTTGATAAGCACCCCAGGAAGCCAGCAAGGAAACGCAGCGTCACCTTTTATGGGCTGTACATTACAGTTTGCCCTCTGTTTATTCAGAATGTATTTCATATCAACAGGTAGTCTGCTTTTAGAGTATTATGAAGTGTTTCAAATAAAAATGTAAGCAAAATATGTTGAACACAGAAAAAATAATAATGTGGCAAACTTCATTGTAGAAATGCTTTCTATAGATTAATCTGATGTCTGCATCTCAGTTGAGCAAGCAAAACAGTATTTTAATTGGAATAATTAAATATGTGGTAAAGGCAAACCATTGCTTCTGAAAGTGAAAAAGTTTTTTGAATGTTAAAATCTCAAAGAAAAGTTGTATAATGTCTAAATATAGATTAGGCTCCTGGGCCATTGAATGCAATTATAAAGGAAAGTAGAAGTTAGTAAGAATTGGGAAATAACAAGAACTTAGGTCAATGAAAAAAAGGGAGTAAAGCTCAACTAAGGCAATCTATATAGTACATGAATTCATTCTTTTCTCAGTTTATTACCTTAGTACATAGAACCATATAAAAATTGTGTGTCAGTCTTGAATTAGAGTTAACATAAGGTTTACTAAATATACACAACACAGATGAATTTCTAATTTTCTAAGAGAAAAGGGTGCCTTCTTATATTTTCCCTGAGAGCCCTCAATAGGTCTAGAAAGCTATAATAATTTTTAAGAGATGTAACTAAAAAGGTAGCTGATATTGATGTTAGCTAATTAATCCTTATTCACATTAAATAGCTAATGTCTGAGTGTTAGTCACTTAGTGTGAAAGCACTGTGGCCTGTAAAAACCTCACGTTAACATTGCTAATAGATCATCTAAGCAGTATTGAGAACCGATACTCTGCACTCTCAGCCACACATACAAATCTACAGAAGCCAAACAATTTTATTTAGGTATCGTTTACTCTAACGAACACTTAAGGAAATGCATTTACATCTCTTCCAATTCACAGACAGCAGAACAGCTACTTTCTGCATAAGTGACGTCATGTGAATGTATCAGAGAGAACTGTTTGTCCTGGAAAATCAGGTGTTGTTGAAATAGACTTCTGAAACGGAGAACTCTAGTCTTGTTTTAGTTTGGTTTGGTAGCTGGCAGAATTGTTATATGTCAGAGTCCTTAAGTTTTTATTATTTTCCCTTTGTTTTTTATGATTTTAGGAAATTCATACAAGTTTCAAGCTGGCAATAGGATGAATGCAATGCTGTGGTTTAAGCATTTGAGTGCTGCCTGCCAAAGTAACAAACAACAGGTGAGCATTTCTCTTAATCCTCAAATAGTCCCTAACTTGGGCATGTGTTTAACAGTTCTAAAGAGAAGTAGACTAATTTTCTGAATGGAGTGGGGGGGGGGGGAATATGTTCTTATTCTTATTCTTTTTCTTGTTGACAGCAGTCAACAAGACGTGTAGTTCACATTTTAGAGAGATGGGCAATAAACAAATGAACAAATAACAAACTTTCAAATAGTGAAAACTATACAAGAAAACAAAATAGAATTATGTGATGCAGAGTGATGGGAGTAGAGACAACTTTAAATAAGTAGGAGAGAGCAGCAAACGTCTCCCTAAGTGATGACATTGGCCTGAATGATAAGAAGGAACCGCCACATGCAAAGCCCTGAAGCTGCAATGAGCTTCAGTTCAAAATAAGAATATGTAGCCCGGGCTGGTAGAATATAGTGAGAGGCAAGGGAATGTAGTTCTAGAGGGGGTAAAAAGAGGGGGCACTTCAAAGTAATAAAATATATTCTGATTCATCTTTATTTGTTCTACTAACAGGTTGATGTGGGTTTCTGTGGTTGCAGTGAAACCCAAAACCATTTGGATATTTTTGTTTTTATTTTACTGAAACAAAGGCTTTCAGCTGCCAAGGAGAATAAATTCATTGTGTTGTTTTCCCCAATCCCTATTACAGGTTTAACGTTGAGTCACAGCCCTAGCTGGTTTGATAGAGTACGTTGGCCTTCAAATTGAAGGGTCCCAGGTTCAATCCCCAGTAGGGGGCGTGCAGGAGGCAACCAATCAGTGATTCTCACTCATCACTGATGTTTCTATCTCCCTCTCCCTTCTCTCTGAAATCAATAATATATACTTTAATAAATAAATAAATAAAGTTGAGTCACCAATTGGTTGAACAGACATAAACATAACATCGATGTTCCACTCTCACATATAAAAATCAATAAAAAAACCTTTAAAAAAAGATACTTTAAGGGGGTCACATATATGGTGACAGAAAAAGATTTCACTTTGGGTGGTAAACACAATGCAATATACAGATGATGTATATAGAATTGTACACTTGAAACCTATATAGGTTTAATAACCAATGTCACCCCAATATATTTAATTTTTTCAAAAAGATATTTTAGGTCAGAAAGATTTTAACACTTGGGCTCACTTGAAATGACAAGGAAAGATTAAAAAGGTACTTTGAAGGACAACTTTTAAATGCTGTCAGTTTGTGAATGGACCTACAGGGTAAGACAAATACCATGATTTCACTTAATGTGGAATCTAAAAAACAAAAGAACAAATAAAACAGAAACAGACTCATTGATAGGGAGAACAGACTGACATATGCCAGAGGGGAGGGGGATTAGGGAGCTGGGTGAAAACAGTGAAGGGATTAAGAAGTACAAATTGGTAGTTGCAAAGTAGTCATGGGGATGTAAAGTACCTCATAGGGAATATAGCCAATAATACTCTAATAACTGGATGGTGCCAGGTGAGTACCAGAAATATCGGGGATCACTTCATATGTTATAAAATGTCTCATCACAGGGTTGTACACCTGACACTAATATAATATTGAACATCAATTGTCATTGAAAAATACTTTAATAAAAATAAATAATGTTTTGTAATGCTTGTATTTTTTAGGTTCCTACAAACTTGATGACTTTTGAGTAAAAGCCTAAGAAAGAAGAGGTGAATTGTTGCTCCACAGTGGGAGCGAGGCCCTGGTGGACCAGCGCCAGCGAAAACCAGTCCTGTGCCAGGGGAGCCGAGCTTCCCTCTCTGCCTCCGGATTCTGAACCAAAAAAGCACTAATTCCAGGGAATGAAGTGAGACATTCCCAGAGAACCAATTGCAGTTGCAAAACAAACTGCCATGGACCACGCTTCTTATCTCTGAACTGACCTGTGGAAACCACTGCCTTAAAAGAACGCAAGGAAAACCAACACCAAACACCAAATAGTGTGTGTGATCTCCTGGCGGTGCTGTGCTTGGAATAGATCGTAGCTCATTTGCATTTCTTTTAACTTTGTGTTAATTTTGGAGGGGGGAATCGCCTTTTTCAGATACACTTTAAAAAGGAAAAACGTCATTCTAATGGGTTACGTGAGGAGCTGGTTTTGAACCAAGGTATAAAGGTATTAATGGTTTTGAACCGAAGTGTAAAGATCTGATAAGCAGCATTCTTCCAGCAGCCTCCCCGAAAGTGTGTTTGGCCTCCGTTCGCCTGCCGCCTCATGCTCTCATAGCACGAGGAACTAGAAATGTTGTAATGTGAGTTGTTGGGACTTTGTTTGGGACTTTGGGAGGGATTTTGTTTGGTTTTGGATGAGGAAAGATATTTTTAAACACTAAACTTCTGAGATTTAGTACTGTATGGGGAACACGACTTCCTGCAGGGGTATAAAGGCCGCGTGTTCACCTGCCAGACACTTTTCACATGGGCTCCAGAAAGCATGGTTGTTTTTACCTGCGTTTAAGGTTAGCCTCTATATGAATTCATTGTTGGGCCACAGATCTGCGTAGTAGGGATTGCATCCCAGCCTAAACTTCCTTGAGATTTTACAGTCATTACTTTTTTCATTTTAGTTGGATTCTCTCTTCTACCAGTCACGGGTGATTTTTATCACCAAGGAGATAAATTGATGTTTTCCTTTACCTTGTTTATTGTGCACAATGCCAGGTTTTTTTAAAATTCATTTTCATTATTTTTGTTCAATATGAGATTCAGGGTCACATTTGTTTAAAAGAGATTCCATATATGTATGTGTTCATTTTATTATAAGGCATACAAAATAATTTTAAGAGGGGAAAAGGTAAAGGTTAAGATTCTGAGAATTTAAAGTATCAAAACTCTCCTTATACAACTTTTCTTTATTGCAAAACATTTTCCTGAAAATTTGCTATGAAATCAGTAGTTGACCAAGTAGTTTTATGAGGGCTCTTCTATGCAGTAATGCATTTAATATCCAAAATGTTGAATCACTAAAAAAATAATAATAAGATTGAAGATAAGATGCCTTAGAATTTTAACAAAAAATGGCATTTGAACAAAGGCTATGTTGGATGTTATAAACTCATGAGGCATCATAGATTTTAGCACTGGCCCAGAGTAAGAACGCCTTCTGTCTGATACCTTCTACCAGGCTCTGTTACTTTGGGCCTTACATAAAATTATTTGCATTTGTATTCTTAGAAAACATTGTACTTTTTTTATCATAAGTATTTCATTCTTGAATCTATGAAACATCAATAGAAAATATTGCCCACAGACTAATTAGCTAAAAAAATCTATCCAGAAGGAAATAGAAGAGCTTTTTCTGAGCCGTGCATTTTTCCATTTAGCTCTGTTTCCAACGGATATTAAGAGTGCAGATATTTTTCTCTTATGGCAGAGTTAGAAATGCCGTAGTTTCTGGTTTTGTGGAAAGTGACACAGGCTGGAGAGGACAGTGTTGCCTGTGCTGAGTGATGTTTAAATTAACGACCTCCCGAGCTTGACCCACGTTGGGTACATGGAGGGACACCTCCTGCGGAGCCAGCAGTATTACTGTGTAGACCTTGCACATCTGACTTTTATTTTGCATTTTTTTAAATTTCTTATTTTGTTTATTTCTCTTCAGAAAGAAATGTTTTTAATAGTGTATGTGCTTTTTAAAAAATACTATGGATGAGAACCCTGTGGATTTTTTTTTATTACTGCTTTGTTTTGTTTGTCGTAAATAAGCTACAGTAGATATGTCATAGGGGAACCACGTCTGTGGAGGTGGGCACCTGGAAGTCAGAGCCTGATGTTTTGCCAAAGAGGGAGCTAAACTGGAAGATGTGTTTTCAGCTCTAAACATGAATGAATGCCTGCACAGACGAAGAATAGTGTTCAATTTGGTAAACAGTCCTTTTGCCTGAAACTCTTAACATAACTGTGCATAGAAGTTGCCATTGTTTTTTTGTCTTCAAATTTGTCCTTTCAAAAGATTAGTCATTGCTTTTTGAGGTATTGTAGCATTTGAAGCTAATGGAAACCAGTGGATTAAACCAATGTAGGTGAATGTTTTATCTGTAATTCACCAAATGATATCTGATGATAATTCATGCAAAGAAAATATTTCTCCAAAATATGTTAAATATTTAGGTAGTTTATTAGTGGGATGATTAATTTATTTCCCTCTTATTAGGCCTGCCCTTTATAAATTAGTAAATTCGTGACCCAGAAGCTTGAAATTTCCATCAATATTAAGTTCATCTGTTTCTCTCCAAGCCAAGAAGAGCTCATAGAAACAATAATTTAAATTTAAGCTAGTTTATGATACGCATAATGGTTGGCATATTATATGGCCCAGGATAGTAGAATATAATATTGGCCAGAATACAATTCAGACACATCGCATGTAACCGTTTATTTGAACAGAAGCTTATTTTTCATATAGAAGTAACATACCAGTTTTTAAAATATAACTATAAAAATAACTGCATAATGAGCACTATTTTTGGTTTCATGCCCCCGTGTGTTTGAGCTCTGCTTATTTTTTCACGGTTATTATTTTTTTACTGTAATCTCCAAAATGTAAGAATTGAAAGAGAATTGATCAAACACACCTTCCTTTTTCGTTTTCTTCACTATGTAAATGTCATTTGTGTAAACATTACAAAAAGGGATCCAAACAGTTTGAGTTCGAATGTTTTTTCTCCTAGGCCTGTGCTTCGATGACCAATGTTTTTCCTGTGTGGAAATGCCACAGACTATTGCACTACCTTCTGTGTGGACTGTTCTGGTATTCAGTCTTTCTGTGCATCAAGAGTTACAGTGTTTATAGCTGCAAAGTTTTTATAAGTAGCTTTATTCCTCTTCTAGAAGGTTTATAAAAGAGACCAAGGAGCACTATTGTTATGGAAGGAGAAAATGTTTACAGTGTATAGTGTACACACTCTGTAGATTAGTTGAAACAGGGGCCCTCTATGGGCAGGCTGGCCTGTTGATCTGTTGGGATTACTAAAATTTACCTGGCAAATTACTTGAGCAGAGGTCTTTTTTCTCCCCACCCCACACCACCCCCCATTTTTTAGGTTAAATCTGTAAGCTGTATGTCTTTGCTACTGAAAACAAAACTGTAAGGCATCATATTAATTCTGGGAATCAAAACATTTAATCCATCCACTTTTGTAAAGAAGATATCCACTGTTGACATGCTTCCTGTTTTTTGAGGCACATTCCTTCACAACCAGTTTTTAAACTGCCATGTTATCTTCTGCAAACAAGGGGTACCAGTGTTGCTCAGCAGAAGATAATCTTTCATAACAGAAATCCTCTGCTTCAAAGGCTTTCAAAATAATTGGATCCCTTTTTGGAAACGAAGATCCATTCGCCCGTGTCTCAGTGGAACAGTATTAGCGCTGCTGATGCATAAGCAGATGGTGAGGTTTGCCTGATTTCGTGATCTTTTGGGGTTTGCTTTTATTTTCTCTCTCCTTTTGTAGTTTTTTTCTTTCAAAGATTTTACAGCCAGAGTGGTATTCTGATTTTTTCTAAGCTTTCAGATATGAACACTGTTATTTAATCATATTGATGATAAGTGTTTTTCATGTGAAGTCAGCCTTTTCAAAATGATTCAAGTATTTTTTTGCTTTTGCTCCCTGAAAAATGGCTTGTGTCTAAAGTGACTTTTTTTTTCTACTTAGAAAATTCTAATGAAAGAGATCTCTGTGTTCAAACTCTTAAGCTTATTGAAAGCAGTTTCATTACACGGTATCTCAAGTCATAGTGTGGGGAAAATTTGGTCAGTGCCTTATCAATTTGAAGACCAATTATAGGCATGGAGTATGACAATAATCATGGGCCCTCTTACTCCTCTATTTCAGGAGTGCTATCTACCCCTCTTACTCCTTTATTTCAGGAGTGCTATCTACCCCTCCCTCCACCAGCTCACTCTGTCTCACATCCAGTCTAAGAAAGTCTGTATAGATATTCCTAGGTAATCGTTGCAGCCCTCCTTGGTTTTGAGTCTTTTTAGACAAGCTTCCTTCCTGCTCCTCTCCTTCCAGGCAGGAGATTAAAAATAAATCCACCCGAGTCGCTCTTTGGATGAGCACTCTTACCCGTCACGGAGTTTATGTTTATTTTGTGTTGTTGTTTTTGGTTGTTGTTGTAGTTGCTATGAGCATACACTTAATTATAAGGCCTTTCAGGAAATCTCTAAAAGAATATGATGCAGCCAGAAAGATGTGTTCGGGTTTTATGAGAGCTATTGAAGTCTTGGGATGAGAATCCTTTTGGTCAGAAATGAAATTTCGTTTGGTTCATTCTTATATTTAAATAAGACTCAGAACAAACAAGCAGCCACTTAACCTACCAGTTATTGTTCACTTGAAAACATCATGATGGGAAAGTGAAAACAACTCCAGTATATAAATTAAAGGGAAGTTAAGGGACTAAAGGAAATTTCCCAGGAAAAGCAAAGCTTGGAAACACTTATTGCAAGATCTGGAACTACTACTGTTGTTCAACTGAGTCAAGATGCTATTTTCACAAATATGAAAGGGCTCCTCTGTTCCAAAGTAGGCAAGTAGACATGGTCTTTAAAGCCACATGAAGGGTTAACTCATTGGTCCTTGAGGGTGAGTAATTAGCAGAATTTAAATTTTGATCTGGTCATTTGGGCTGCAAAGTAGTGATGAGATTCGAAGAATACATAATTAGAGTGCTTTGAGATTAAACTGGTTTTTTAAATAGAAAATTTCATAAATATTAGCCATGCTTTAGATACTAGGTCAGAAATACTAAGTTTCCCCTGAAGATATTGCGTATTAGATCTATTCACAAAGATAGTCCAGTAGCTATTGACTTAGGTCTGACAGCATAGCCAATAAGAAGTCACCAGGCTCTCAATAGTTTCTACACTTTGGTTGTTGACAAATTCATTGTTGTACAGGCTACTGAAGTGTGGGTGAGTGGTGGGGGGACCCATCCACAGTGTTCTCTATAGGAGGTAAACATCTGTGGGGATAAGTACCCAGTGATGATTATATGCAGGAAAACACAAGCCATTTTACCCTTTGCCCCAGTAAGCTTGAGTACTCATGACGAAGCACTCGGCTGCACTGTGACCTCCTTGAGTGATGTGCAGCTCGGTTCCTCCCTCACTTTTTGTTTCTGTTCAATATGCAAATGTGAGTGTGAGATCTTTGGTGTGTTTGCATATGCTAACTTGAAAATGAATTTAAGTACAGTTTTCTGAAATATTTCTATTGAAATAAATTACTTAAAAATATAGGTTGTGTGGGGATAATTTATTACCATACTTACATTTTTATCCTTCACTTTTGCTTGTTATTGATTTCAGAGAGAGAAATGGAGAGAGAGAGAAACATCCATGAGAAATCGGCTGCCTCCTGCACACCCCCTACTGGGGATTGAGCCCACAACCCAGCATGTGCCCTGTCCGGGAATCAAACCCTGACCTCCTGGTTCATAGGTAGATGCTCAATCACTGAGCCATGCTGGCCAGGCACCCCATGGAGCTTTCAATTGGAAGAAGTACAAAAATACCTGTGTTGAGTCTCCTATAAGTCACCGGCTAGGGCAGTGGTCGGCAAACCGCAGCTCGAGAGCCACATGCAGCTCTTTGACCCCTTGAGTGTGGCTCTTCCACAAAATACCATATGCGGGCACGCACGTACAGTGCGATTGAAACTTCGTGGCCCATGCGCAGAAGTCGGTTTTCAGCCTGGGCGAGTCTATTTTGAAGAAGTGGCGTTAGGAGAAGTGGGGGGTGTTGGTCAGTCG
>NW_005871102.1:4296853-4311082 GCF_000147115.1 Myotis lucifugus
GTTAGATGTCAAAGGTAAGAAGCAGACCCATTCTTCCCAGGATTATACATCATCTCGCTCATCTTTCAAAATTGAGTTTCACTGCCTCCTTCTCCAGGAAGCCTTTCCTTGATGCTCCGCCTCTTCCCCCTGTTCTTCCGATTCTGGGTTAAATCCCTCCCTCCCGCGTGCCTGGCTCTCCCTGTGCGACAGCGCCCCTCACCACCCTGGATTCGGACACCTATGGCCACACTCAGGTCCTTGGGGGTAAGAGGGAGGTTTTCTTTCACTTCCTGGCCCCAGGACTCAGCCAAGAGCCTGGCATATCATAGGCGCTCGGTACATTTTGTTAGATGAATGAAAGGAGGAAGGGAAAGAGCGGGTGGGGGAAAAAACACACACCCTAGGACAGTGGTCGGCAAACGCGGCTCTCGAGCCACATGCGGCTCTTTGACCCCTTGAGTGTGGCTCTTCCACAAAATACCACGTGTGGGCACGCACGTACAGCCCTAAGTTGACTTAAAACTTTAAGTAAAGTTTATTAAGTTAATTTTAGGGAACGTTGTGGAGTGAAAGAAGATGTAGTGTCGAGGATGGAGAAAGGTATGTTGAGATGGTTTGGACATAGAGAGAGGATGAACGAAAGGAGATAGACGAAACAAGTATACAAGACGAGTGTGGATGGGAGAGGTGGAAGGGGTCGACCTCAGCGAACATACCTCAATCAGATTGAGGACGTTTTTAGCAAAGGCCAGCTTAGGAGTACCCTAATTAAGTTCATAACAATGTACCTACCTATATAGTTTAAGTTTAACAAATTTGGCTCTCAAAAGAAATTTCAATCATTGTACTGTTGATATTTGGCTCTGTTGACTAATGAGTTTGCCGACCACTGGGCTAGGGTGTTGGTTATGTCCTTGTCTCGATGGGAAACCTCCAGACAGGACTGGATTTTCTTAAGTCTCTAGTGGCCTTGAAATTTTTCACTGTCCCTATCCTGCAACCAAAAGAGAGTGACAATTCTCTGATAGGGTTATCCTGTCTTTCCCTCACACGGTGCCACCTGTGCGATGCTAGCTGCTACGGTTTGTCCTGAGCCAGCACCACATTCATTACTGTGCAGCTATCTAGGCTTTGCTCTCTGGTGAGCTAATAACATTGTTCTTCCAATTTCCCTACGATCAGTGTGTCAAGTTCAATGAAAACACTGTTGGTATTTTTATTGGAATTGCTTTTAATTTGTGGATTAATTTGAGAATTTACAGTTTTGAAAAGTTTATTCCTCTCATTTATGAACATAAAATATATCTCTCCATTTATTTAGGGTTTTACTGTCCCTCAAAGCTCTACAGTTTTCTCTCTATTGGTTTCACACAGCTTTTATTTACTTACTCCAGGTAAACTAGTTTTTGTTTTTACTATGAATATGACCTTTTTCCTGTTACATTTCCTAGCAATCCTTACATTCAGCAACCATTGAACTTTATCTTACAAACCTTTCAGTCAAATAAATAAGCCATTTTAGACAAACTGGCAAGTTGAGAAAAACATGAAGAAAAGCCACCTATCAAAGAACCCCCACTTATTACTGTTGGTTATTAAGACCAGTATTTCATTGGGGGTGCTTGTTTGAAATGATGACTTCTGAACACCACTGCAGAATGGCTCACTCAGAATCTGAGGGCAGTGCCTGGTGCACAATAAAATTTGAATTTGGTTTGGGCTGACTTGTCCACAGCCCAAGCTCAACTGGAAGTAACAATTGATGAAAAGCCAAGTTTTCCATCCAGTTTAGGTTCAAAAACTGTTAGCATCCCTAGTAAGCTATTGTGGCAGACGATAAGCAAGCTGCTGTTTGTATTGCTGGAGACTTCTGAGATTTTAATGTAAAACGGGACCCTTTTCCATTAGGTGTGGAAGAAAAGCCTGGCGATTCACCGTGAGCTTCTTCCGTCTTACACAATAAAGATAACCAGTGAACCCCTACCAACCACAGGGTTGATGACCTTATGCGCCCTGAATGACACTTGGGTTAGAATTCTACTTGGAGAGAGAGAAACAATTACACTTTTGAGTGGTTATATCTCCCTGGATCTTTGGGGCAGACAACCTAAGAAAAAGTCCAGAGTATGGCCTGGTGCAATTTGAATGGAGACCTTTGGTTCTGTGTCTTGTGCCAGTTCTATGTAATTTACTGCTCTCGGGTCACAAAATGCTATGTGAGAGTCCTTAGTTTTACTAAATTAAAACTGATTCCCCTCCTAAAGGAAGACATACTTCCAGTTTCGTGTTTTTCCTTCGTTAAGAAGTGGCTCCTATTCCATTTTCACTTTGGCTAAAATGGCCCAAGATGCCCTTTGTCCTGAGAGCTGGCTGGTGGTGGCAGGGCCTTGTGCATTAAGGGGCCTGTTCTCCTCCTGCGTGAGGGTGATTGGAGGCTCTCTGTTACCGTTCAAGCTTCTTTTACCGACCCTCTCTATTTGAACTCACAGAAAAGGGAAAAGGGCAGCTAAGGGAACATAGCAAATGGGACAGTGCTTCAGAACAGTGAGCTGTGTGTTTTGAAGCAGTAAAGAGGACTTTTCATTTTTTGTCAGTATGTGTGTCTCATTTTCTTCATTTCTGCTTAATCATTTACAGTATAATTGTCTCCATATTTATTTACATCAGTGGTTCACAGTCTTGGCTGCAATTTAGCATCATCCAGAGAACTTTTAAGAATCCCAAAGTCCAGGCTGCACACCAGACCAGTTACATAAGAATTTAGTGGGGAGCCCTAGCCAGGTGGCTCAGTTGGTTGGAGCATCGTCCCGTAGACCTAAAGGTTGCTGATTCGATTGCCGGTCAGGGAACATACCTAGGTTGTGGGTTCAAGAATTTAGGGGGGTGGGGATTGGATCCAGGCATTAATACTTTATTAAAGCTCCCCTTGACCTCTAAACTGCAGGGACTTCAGGACAGTGGCGTTCAGAGCACAGGAGTCCCGTGGAGGGCTTAAGACCTCAGTTTCCAGGTCCCACCCCCCACCCCCACCCCAAGTTTCTGATCAGGTCTGAGGTGGGGCCCAACCATGTCCGTTTCTAAGAAAGCCCGGGTGATGGTGTTCTGGTTTGCGGGGAACCACTGGAAACTACAGATTGGATTAGAAGAAAGCATCGGAGGGTCTGTCCTACGCGGTGAGGGTGCAGCTTCCCTGTGAATGCGATGGGTGCCGTCGGGAGCACGAGCCTGTGTGCTGGGCGATGGGAGGGCAGGAAAGGAGACAACGCCACCTCAACTCTTAAGAAGTGGGGGGCCTTGCTGGGCAGCCCAAGGCCCCGCTGCTGTGGACAGCAGGGAGGCTGGGACGGAGAAGCCTTCACCCCCTTTGTCTGGGGCAGGTCACCCATCCTCTGCAGCTCAGGGCAGAGAGCTGCAAGCTTGGAACAATGACTTTCAACAGCTTGTAACAGTGTATTTCTATTTTGAAGCAATGGGGGTGGGGGAATGTTTTATATTTGAATGCCCTAGGCAGGGGCATTCACTGTAATTCACCTGGTCCCCACCACTCCTTCTAGTCTTGTGACTGATTTTCTCCACTCATTTCCTTTACCAACGTAGGTGTGAAAATGTCATGCCTGGAACTGAGGCTCCATCTTATGACCAAGAGGGCAACTGGTCTGACAGCAAAGCTGTCTCCCAGAGCAGGAGGGAGCGATGGAAAGAACCTGGGTCCTAAGGGGCTGGATTAGCCCAACCCTAGGAGCTCACTTCCACACTTCCTGTGTATCATCATCATCTCTTTTTTTTTTTTAAGAGAAGAAAAGAAAAACAGAAGAGAAGAAAAAGGAAATAGAGAAAAGGGAGAGAAGAATAGAAGAGAAGGGATAGGAGGAAAAACAGGAAGAAAGGGGGGAAAGCAGGCAACCTTGATGTGCGCTGGTAAGGAATGACTGGTAAGGAATGACGTAGCTACAAAACATACTTAACGGAGAAATCTCAAGATTTCTGCTCATGCCCCGGGTATATTAATTTTTGAAAGTACAACCAGGTGGTATTAACAGTCTCAAGAGAAACACCAATTCCTTGTGTGTTTTTATTAAAGAGGAATTGCAACCTCTGCAAGCCATAACGATGCCATCTCCCCAAACCAGAGACTGGAGTACATTGGCAAGACCATGGAGCCCTGGCCTGGCTCTGCCCTTGCTATGGCCAGAGTGCCCAGGGCTGCCTCCCCCTAGAGCGCGCCCGCCCCCCACCAGTCAACTGCAATTCTGCTTGAGGAACATTCTGTCCCTTTATTTAGGTAAACAGAACACGGGCCCCTGCTGCCGAGCTGACGGCCACCCCTCCTGGGGTCAGTTCAGGGCCCACAGCAGGCCCTCTGCCCCCGGGGCCCTGTTCTCCCTCTGTTAACCGAGCCCCCTTCTTCAGCGATGCTGGGTTCTCATAAACTCTGTCACAGCCAGATTGATTCCCTCGTGGCTTTTGTTTGGGAGTGTCTTAAAATAACTGGGCTTGGTTCTCAAACATTTGCATTCTCCCTAACTGGCTAACAGGCCTCTCTCCACACCACCCCGGGCAAGACATGCTTCTATGGTATCGGGTAAACAGCTGCCAAACAAAGCCAGAGCCTTGCTCAGTCGAGCTCTCTCTGTATTTGCTGTTCTTCCATCTGCCCTGAGCTGCAGAATTGCTGTCAGAAATACCCCCTGCACCTCTGGGGTGCATGAGCAAAGCAGCCCCTGAACCCATGCCAGCGGCTCCCTTGCAACATCTTCATTGTCCATTGGTTGGTCAGCAAGTCGGCCTAGGAAGAAGTCTTTGTTCCTTTATTCTTGAAAAGTGGGTACTTGGGACTATCCAGTAAAGACCAGTATGTGCTAAAGTCCTGCTCTCTGCCAGGTCCTGGGGAAGGGCGGGCAGTCCCTGCCCGAGGTGCTCAGTCTCACAGGAATATGGCAGCAGAGAACAGCCGAGTGCCTGGTGAGGATCACTGCGTGCAGCAGGCAGGGTGTCATCCAGCCATCAAGGTCAGCAAGGGAGGTCGCTGGGAGGAAAGGACACATTTATTTCCCTGTGTGGGTGCAACGACCTCCCATCACCCTGTCCCTGCACCTGGGGCCCAAACCCACCCTCGGCAAAGGTGACTCTGCAGCTAGTCTCCTGCCCACCCTCCTCTAGTCCGATCCTGGGTCTCCTCACTGTATCCATACAGACACCATTGTAAGTTCCCAGTGTATAGCTCAAAAACGTAGCAATCTGATTCATAGAATCGCTGATGCTTTGGTTATAACCTTACTCATTTTATATCAGATATCTCACTGATTCCTATAACAGTTCTTCCCAAATTCCAACAGGAAAAGTCAGAGAGGTTAAGGAATTTGCCTAGTCACTCAGCGAGGGGCGGAGCCAGGATCCAAACACTTCTCCACCCTGGTGGACCCTGGCTGTCAGATGCAACTTGCAATTTTGGTGCCCAGTGCTAGCACACAAACACTTGGCAAATAATGTTGTGATTTATTATGTGACTCAAAGAAAGAACAACTCAGCAGCTTCCTGTTTTAATTATTCCTGCTAATGACAGTTTCTAGCTGAAGAAATTTACATGCTGTCAACATACAAATGTAATTTTTCTTTTCCAATGGCTGTGCCAGGCCAGAGCCTCCCTGTAGGCCTTGCCCTGGATCTGGCCCCCGGAGTTTTACAGTCTTTCTACAAATACAAAACCCAAATGCCACACGGACCTGCTGGACCAGGAAAGTGTGTGGACAGGATTTGGGACCAGAGGAGAACTGAAAGCCAGAACTGCAAGTGTACAGGTGAGGCTGGGAAGAGCTCACACTGTGAAGTGGCAGCACGCAAAGTTGGAAACGTAGGTTGGAGCCGAATTGCTCAGCCTCTGACTGTTCTCCTTGGAGAAATAGCTATTCAGGTCTTCTCCCTATTTTTCAAACAGTTTGGGGTTTTTTTGGTGTTAAGCTGTATGAGTTCCTTATATATTTTAGATATTAACCCCTTATCGGTTGTATCATTGACGAATATCTTCTCCCATTCAGTAGGTTGTCTCTTTATTTTGTTGATTGTTTCCTCCTCTGTGCAAAACTTTTTAGTTTGATGTAGTCCCATTTGTTTATTTTTCCTTTTGTTTCCCTTGTCTGGGGAGACATATCCAAAAAGATAGTGCTAAGAGTGACAGACAGCTAGCAGTCTTCTTGCTATGAGTTCACATGGTGGAAAGAGAGAGAAAACTGTGGTCTCTTCCTCTTCTTAAAAGGGCACTAATCCCATTACAGGGGCCCCATCCTCATGACCTCTCCTAAACCTCATCTCCCACAGGCCGGGCTTCCAACTGCCATCACATTGGGAGTTAGGGTTTCAGAATATGAATTGGGGGAGGGCACAAACAGTCCATAGCAAATACTCACTAGCTTCTTTTGTATCAGATATTTTCTATTAAATGGGGAATGGTGGGTATGCTTCAGTGCACATAAACTTTTGGTATGGAGCCCAAAGGAATAGTGGGACAAAGAGGTTTGTTTTCTAAGCAGCTTATTCAATGAGCTTCAAGTAAAAAGGAAAGGAAATGAATGTACCTAGATATTGGAACATGGTTTTGCTGAGGATCGTCTAGGTCTTTTAAGGCCACAATTAGAGACAAGACCAGAACTTTCCATTCCTCATCTGCTCTTCTGGACTTCAAAGTGCTGCCTTTCTCCAAAAAGGAAAAAATTAAAAACACAAATTCTCAAGTGGTTTGATAGTAATTCATCCCAGCAAATTCTACTTTCCATTAAAACTCACCAGCTGTCATGTGCTTAACTTTTAATGGAAAGAACTTTCTCTCAAAGACCATTTTTCAGTTGATGTTGCCTATGGGTTTTATTTTCTCCTAATGAAAAATGGATTTGCACTCGTGTGGCTTTGGTGACAGGAAACCCCTGGACGGAGGCCTGACTTGGTGATCTGCCCCAGCCACAGGGTCGGCTAATCACTCCACCAGGAGCTCAGGGGATCCGCGCTGAGGTCAGGAGAGGGTTTGCGGGGAGCAGGGGGGAGGGCGGTAGTGTTGTGTGTATTCGCAGTGAGGGTCTCACAGTGCTGCTTCCCTTAAAAATAAAAATAAAAGATTTTAATTAAAAAGTGCTGCGAAGTGCTGAGGAGGTTTTGGAGAGAGGAGGGAATATTTGGCGTGACTGGTGGTTTTGGGGTCAGCCCTTCTGTTCCACGTGTGCTCAGAGCTGAGGCAGACCTACCTAGGCCTCCCAGGAGCACCTCCATGGGCGCCACTGCGTGCAGGCGCTGGGCTCTCTTGTCCGTGACACCTGGAATGCCCTCTCCATGACTCTCGAGAGCGAAACAAAACAAAGAATCTAGACGGCAGCGTCCTGAGGCCTCATCTGTCATGGGCAGCCCTGACGGTGGCACCTGGTGGAAGGGCTTGGACCCTCAGGCGCCTCCTGCTGTGGGTCCTTGATAGGCCTGGGGCCCAGCAGGTAGAAGGCGGGAAGGTGATGAATGCCTCTCCCCCCGCCACACACCCCCCGCTCCCGGACAGTCTGGTGGGGAGGTCAGAGCAGGCATTGCTGGTCCTTCCTTCAGGGTCCTGACCTGCCGACAGCGAACCGAGGGACCAGAGCCATGGAAACTAGTGAAACTAGGAAACAGGGAAAAGGGAGTCCCAACAGCTCAACACAGGGCTGGAGACGCCCTGGGCTGGGTCCTCAGAAGGGGTGGGGGGCCCCCAGTGTGCACACATAGGCAGCACCCACCACCCCTGGGAGAACCCCCTGTGGAAAGAGCAGCATTCAAACCTGTGGCTGGTACAGGGGCCCTGCCAGCCCAGCCGAACTTCCCCGAGCCCCTCGCCTCCACGCTCACAATGAGAGCTCAGATGTGTCCAAGAATTTCTGAATAATGTTCTTGACAGACACCGCCGCCCTCTCCTCCTCTGCAGCGAGCGGCCCTGGGCTGCCCCTGGGGAAGACCCCTGGCAGCTCCGTCTGAGCAGCTGGGGCGGCTCCAGGAACGCTCAGTCCTGCGCACCTCCAGCCAAGCCTGGTTACTTTAGATCCCCCTCCTCCCCTCTCCCCCTGGCTCTTCAGGCAGGAGCCTGCCAAGGTATTCGTCATGTTTCCGAGCTACCCTGCTGCTTGATTTATGCACAGACAGGGCAGGAGCACGGGTCCTGGAGGGGTGAAGCCACGCTGGGGAGCAGGGAGCGGAGGGTACTGATGGTCCCGGCACCCGTGGGTAACAAGAAGATCCCTGGTTTGGGGATCCACTCTTTGTTCCTCTTAGGGCTGGGGAGCATTTTCTCTCTCTCTCTCTCTCTCTCCCTCTCTCTCCCTCTTTCCCTCTCTCCCTCTCTCCCTCTCTTCTGGTGAGATGTGGCCTTAAAAGGAGTGAAACTTCATTTGCCCTTTCCCTGGGCTTCGCCTAAAAGGGCTTTCAGAAGAATTTCTAGCTTCTCCTTCGGGACATTGGATGTGGTCTCTTTGGCCAAAGAGAGAACGAGTAACAGATGAGGCCCCAGCGGATAAAGAGGCCAAAACCCAAACGTTAGTCACCTCCGACTCTGCGCTGCTCCCTCCCCAGGCCGCCTGGCTCCTTTGATGGGAGATTTCCCCCTTGGGGTGGAGGGTTTGCCGCTAATGCTGGGGGGAATACATTTGAGGGTCCAGCTTGCAAGGAGATAAATATGGCCGTTCCGTGCATTCCGTGGGCCTGTTGTGGTGACTTTGAACGGGTGAAACATTGCTGCTCTCGGTTGAACGAATACTTCATGAGACACCCATAAAAGCTCAAGATGCTGTCATCCAAGATGAATAAGAGTGCCTCTTTTTATTCCACTGCATATGAAAACATGAGGTCACTGGAATATATTTAGAGTGAGATTTGGCAGCCTGCACATGTTTACAATTCTTGGACTCAAAGCTCTAATGTGACTCGGAGGCACCCTTTCCCCTTCGCGGAGAGCGACGGCCTGTTCAGAGCTTGCAGTCCCTTTCCCTGCTGGTGCCCGAAGTCAGCCTTGCCCCGTGGCTGCTGGTGTCCTCGGGCCTGATGACCAGCCACCGAGCCCGAGTCCGGGGGTTGATGCTATTCATGTGAGCACTGAGGTGGCTCCCACCATCCCTCCATCGCCCAGGGCGAAGAGCAGAAGTCTAAAATGTCTTCTGGTCAGATGCTTGTTATTACATAGATTTGGGATTCTTTCTGGAGCTGTCAGGGGCAGCGTGGAGTCCAGGGCTGCCTGAGCTCTCCTCTCCTGTTCTCTGATTGTGTCCAGGGCGCTGGTTCTCCACGCCGGCTGTGCGGCCGTGCATTGGAATCATCAGGGAAGCTTTAAGGAACTCGGATCCCTATCCCCAACCCCCAGCGGTTCTGATTGTATTGATCTGGGATACTGCTGAGCATCAGAAGTTTTAAAAGCAGTATTACCCTCTGTTGTTTTAAAAAATTATACATCACAGAAAATAGATTTGGAAGTGCATTCACCAATATGTTAACTGACTATCTCTGGGTAGCAGAATTAAGAGGAATTTTTATTCACTTCCATACTTTTCTGTGTCCTGAGTTTTTTTTAAGATATGTTTTTATTCATTTTAGAGGAAGGGAGAGGGAGAGAGAGAAACATTGATGAGAGAGAAAAACATCGACCGGCTGCCTCCTGCATGCCTCCTACTGGGGATCCAGCCCACAACCCGGGCATATACCCTGACCAGGAATTGAACTGGCAACTTCTTGGTGCATGGGATGATGCTCAACCAACTGAGCCACACCAGACAGGGCCTGAATTTTTTTCTTTTTTCTTTTTTGGCAACAAAGCAAATTGCAATGAAACAAACTATTAGTATAAAGGGGGAAAGCTATTTCTCTCTTTAAAAAGAAGAGGCTCAGGATACCCCAAATGGAACTCATCTTCCCTACTCCAGTTTCCTCCGGCACTGGCTCCTCACCAGCTGTCCTCAGCCAGTGGTCATCCATCCCAGCTCCTACCTTCCCTAACTCCATTCCTCCAGCTACTTACTAAGTCTCTACATTCAGCTTCCTAATACTTCTTCAATGTCTCCACTTTCATCCACACAGGCCCCTCCCTCTGCTACCTGATTTGGACCTCCCATTACCTTCCCTCCCTATTGATGGAGCTGGGCCCCCAGGCACGGGGTCACACTGCAGCCACGGCAGTCTACCCTGCACCCCAAACCTACTCCTATCACTCACCTGCTCAAAACTTTCAATGATGGCCTCTCGTCTCCAGAGCACACTCCCAGATCCTCGCTTGGCTTACGAGGCCCTCCGTGGCCTGCCCTGCCCAGCCCCTCTCCCTGCACCTCCCCACCCACAGGTACAGCAGGTGGAGGTCCCCAAAGGTGCATTGTCTCCCTGACTCAGAGCCTTGGCCTCCCCATCCTGTTTTCCAGTGGGAAATTCCTGCCACTCAAGATTCTGCTTGGGGTGCAGTGAAGGGGGGGGGCTCTTCACCAACTCAACACCCACGCTCTTTCACACCCTCCAAGTGCCTGCGTCTTTGTCTAGCGTTGGTTATTCTGCTTGTCTGTCACTGTTGTCAGACTTCCTTGGAGATATGAACGCTTGCCTTTGCACCCCTCACATTGCCTAACGTCCTGTGGGTGAGTTAAGGAATGAATGGGTACTGTTGATCCCTCGCATCATGCAGCTCATTGTGATTGTCCTAAGTACCTTTATATGTGTTTGGGGTTGGAGTTCGCGCCCAGATTGTCTTCAAATGTGCCAGTCGTATTCTGATTTACCCTCCGGGCAAGGTTGGGAGAGGGGAGAGGTGCAGCTGGGATGGGGAAGACCCAGGAGCCCAGACTCCCGGCCTGAGTTCTTCCCTGGCGCCTCATTTCACTGGTGGTTGACCACAAAGAAGTGGAGGTTGTCCGCCCGTTAGTCGTGCCGCCACCTCTTTCCCATCATGCTTTCAGAAAGGGAGGCAGGGGAACCCGGGAGGTATGCAGTGGGAGCCGCAGCTCTGCTGAGGCTAAGATGAGCTCCTCAAGGGTCAGCAGTCTGCTGCAATCCACATTTTCCACCGAGAAAATGGGTTCAGTCTGTGAGGACGTCACCTCTCTGGAGGAAATGCAACTTCACTAATCCCTTCCCATTAGCCAGGCCTGGGAGGGAAGGGGGCCAGGGACCCTTTCCAGAGGCAATCAGCCGGGAGGGAAACGCAGAGCCACCTGCCTCTGACTCACTGGCCCGCTGACCACAACCTCCTAGACTGCACAAGGCAGTGACCCGATCATGGCTCACGGCTCTGCCAATCAAGCCAGACTGGGGAGACCTTTCTTGGGTAGAATGACATGACGAGAGTCTTGTCTCCGGCACATCCGGTGTCATCCTCACCTGACCCTTGCGCTCAGTGTGATCCAGAGAGGGCTCCTGGGCCCCGCGCCACTCACGCCAGGCCAGAGGTTCATCTTCACACCCCACACCCCCCCCCCAAGAGTGCACAGGAGGGTGGGGAGGTCTTGACAGCCAGGAGTAGGAGGGGGTGTTGGGAAGGGTACTGCCCCTCCCCACCCCCTGCTCTCTACTCAGATTCCCCTAAAGCTACAGTGTGGAGCCCTAGGACAGACACTGTCCCTCCTAGGACATAACTGAGCTCAGCAAACTCTTGTCAGGCACCTACAGTGTGCCAGATGCTATGCTGGGAGCCAGTCCGCCAGGGATAAATTAGGCATGGTGCCTTCATCAGGAAAAAGCAGGTACACATATAGACGAATAACACGGAATAACATGTACACACACAGCATGTACACATAGATGAATAACACTGAATAACATGTACACACATAGCATGTACACATATAGACGAATAACATGGTAGAGGAATAACACAATAACATGTACACATATAGCATGTACATATATAGAGGAATAACACAGAATAAACATATAGCATGTACATATATAGAGGAATAACACAGAATAACGTACACATAGCATGTACACATATAGCATGTACATATATAGAGGAATAACGTACACATAGCATGTACACATATAGACGAATAACACGGAATAACATGTACACATATAGACGAATAACCACAGTGCTTGGACAATGGCAGCACGAAGTGCAAATAAGGTGCTATGGAGGTTTGGAAAGACGACTTCCAGATGGGAATTCAGCAAAGACTTCTTGGAGGAGGCGGCATTATTTAAGCTGAACCTCGCAGTGAGGGTAAAACTTGGTTGAGGGTTGGGGGATAGGGGAGACAGAGCAATAAAGACAGAGAAGGCTTTTCAAGTTGTACTGTCTGTTATTCGGTTAAATGACATGCACTTTCGGCTGTTTTACTGGTTTTGCCTACAATAACATCGATTCCAGAGGATTCAATGTAATACTATCCAGGTGAGAGGAGGTGGAAAAACACAAGTGATAGAAAGCAAGGCAGAAGAATTCAGTAGCTGACAACCTTTATACTGAGTGTAACTTTATGATAACGTGTCAATAGAAATGTAGAGGGGGGTTCGAGAGAGATTGGTAAAAGTTTACAAAATTTCAGCTGTAAGATGAGCAAGGTCTGAGTATGATAACTATCATATAATTTAAATTTGTGAAGAGAGTAGAACTCAAATGTTTTTACCCCTTTTTTTTAGTTCAAAAAAAGACAAAATGTGAGGTGATGTACACTTTAAATATCTTACAATTGTATTTGTTGGTTATACCTCAATAAAGCTGAAAAATAAAATGATAAACTGTCCTACTTTCCTAAAAGCTAAGTGACATGGGAAGGTTTGCGTCTTGTCCAAAGACTAGTCCGAGTTAGACTTGAACTTTAGAATCAGGCTGAATTTACCAGTTACAGGAAGGCAGCGTTGCATCCCCGAGTCTGAAAGATTTGAGTTCAAATCCTGGCCCTAAAACTTAGGACCGAAGTAACTCTCTGGGCCACACGTTTCTCACCTGGGAAATGATCAGATTCCCGAGGTGGTGCCATCCATGGCTCAGCACAGTCTCGGGCCGCGGTGTGCCGGGCTGTGACCTACGTCGGGAGGCGGTCAGCACCGAGGGAGGGCAGCACGTCCACAGTCATAAAGGGAATTCCATTGTCTTGCCTCAGGGCCTGGCTTGTCTAGGGGGAGGGCAGGACTGTGACCTGTGTCAGCCCCAGGTCAGTCACAAGCAGAAGGGGCAGGGGACACCGGAGTAGGAGATACCCAGGTTTCTTAGGCCAGGATGACGGGAGGAACGAGGAGGGCCCACCGTGATCCTGTAAAACCACTGATTGCTTTCCTCCCTCAGCACAAACCTGCCCAGGACTTGCCCGCGCCCCTCCTGGCAGGCACACCTGGCTCAGAGGTGGATCCATTTGAGCAAAGGGGCCTCTGGGAGCTGCCACGTCCCCCCACCCCGGAGTGGTTCCCAGGAAGGCAGCGGTGAGATGGAGGGCAGGCTGGCCTGGGTCCCAGAGGTTCCCACGAACACGCTCAGCCTTCCAGGAAAGGAAACCTTGGCCACTCGGAGGAGAACCTAAAACCTGGGAGGTAAGGCCCGGCCCAGGGTGGGCGTGGGGTGACTCCACTTCATCCTAAGCAGCCTCCCTCCCCCTGGGGACAGGGCATCAGCACCACCAGGCGGTCACTGTCAATAGGCATGTTGATACGACATTTAGATTCTAAAGTAAATAGTGTTTGGGATGGGCCTCTGCTGTGAGAGGGTAACAAGCAGAGTGTCAGGATCATGCTCTGCCAGCCCCACCTCGGCCTCCTGCCCTCGCGTCCCCTCATGGCTGACCCAGGGGCAGCAGGGCCATAGGAGGGGCAGGGGGTGGGGGGGGGTCGCAGGGGAGAGGGCTCTGTCTCACGCAGGATCCTCAAGTCAACTCAGCTGGCATCTTCCCATTTTTTTGTTATCGTCTGCCACCCTTTTCCCAAACAAAAATTGCTGGTGCTGAGTATAGGAGTGAGTTTTATTTTATTTTTTTTAAATATATATTTTATTGATTTTTTTACAGAGAGGAAGTGAGAGGGATAAAGAGTTAGAAACATCGATGAGAGAGAAACATCGATCAGCTGCCTCCTGCACATCCCCTACTGGGGATGTGCCCGCAACCAAGGTACATGCCCTTGACAGGAATCGAACCCGGGACCTTTCAGTCCGCAGACCGAGGCTCTATCCACTGAGCCAAACCGGTTAGGGCAAGGAGTGAGTTTTAAACACCCTGAGACAGTGTCACCTTTGGGCATAGAGACCGTATAAAAGTCAAGAGCAGCTCTTCTCTCTGCAGCCTG
>NW_005871102.1:4311237-4344321 GCF_000147115.1 Myotis lucifugus
CCAAGGGGACAGCAGCCAGAGCTACCGCCGTGTGGAGGGAGCTCCAGGCCTTGGCGCCCGTGAGGGGTTCTTCTCTGTCGCTCCCTGTGGTCAGAGCTGGCCCCGCTCTGTGGTCCCTCGCGTCCCCTCACATCTGAGGACGCGCTGTCGAGCAGTTCGCCCTCTAATGTCAAAGATGGCATCGCCTGCACGCGGTCCCATCGTGACTGTCCATAAAGCACTAGACCGGCCCTGGGAGATCAGTCTACCGGCGTCTAGAGAGGGCCCAGCCCCCACCAGGCTCTCCTGTCTCAGAAACGAGTGAACCCACAAGCCCATCTCAAGGGCCGGAGCTGCAGGGGCCGGAGGAGCCCACAGGCTTCTGTGTAGCTGGCGGTAGCTCTGGGGTGGAGTCTTTCCCCAGGAGGTGACATTGAAGTTGAACCTCGAAAGTGGAAAGGAGCCAGGGAAAGGGGCGGCGTTCGCAGAAGGTAAGGGCAAGAGGATGTTTGGGGCAGTGAAACTATTCTTATAATATTGTAATGGCAGACACATGTCCTTATACAATTGTCAAGCCCATAGAATGTACAACACCAAGAGCCCCAATGTAAACTATGGACTTTGGGTGATTGTGTGTTAGGCAGGTTCATCGATTATAACAAATGTGCCAATCTGGTGGGGGATATGGATGGGGGGGGGATCTGGGAGGGAGGGGACACACGGGGTACACGGAAACTCTCTACTTCCCACTCGTTGTTGCTATGAAGCTAAACCTGTTCTAAAAATAAAGTCTATTTTTCTTAATTCATGAATTTAGCAAATTGTATTTTCACATTGATTGCAGACGTAAACCCCTCCAAACATTTAATTCAATTCACAAATTCCATACAGCAGATCCTCTGAAAATCTCTAACCATATTAAATAGTGCAAAATATCGTGATTCCAACGCCGTTTACCGGCCTTACATCAAAACCTGTAATAAAACAGCTAACACTTCGGACTTCACTTGGTTTCTTATCCTAAACTCCATGCCTTCCTGGGGGTGCCAATTTTGACACCTTACTAGGATTTCAGTGAGTTCACCTAGTACTATTTTTACCTTCGTAGGGATCTTAACAATCTTCCCAGAGCAAAAGAAAGAGGAAAAGAACCGCCTCGAAGCGCTGGGGTTGCAACATCTGGGTGGCTGGACAACTGATTCTGGATCAGGACGGAGGCGGGTGGCCGAGTCCAGGGAGAAGCAATCACCTTGGGAGACGCTGCCTTTTCACCATGAAACGTTGTCTGTTGCTTCAGCAGGACTTTTTAAGTCCGTACCCTTCGGGCAGGTCTTTGGTTTTGCAGCAGGGAATTCTCCCGGACAGGAGATAAATCCCCATCCTGCTGGCCAGGCCAGCGTTGCGCCATCTATTGTCCTGTCAGCATGATGTATTGACCCGACGTGTTAGCATTATTGAAAATGTGAGGCTCCTGCTGGTGTTGTATTACAACTAATGGGGGCCATCCCCAAGTTCCATCCCTGCAGGGAGGAGGCCGGGAACAACTGTGTGACCCCCGGGCTGCAAAGCCCTGTTCTGGGAGAGTGGCTGCCTCTTCCCAAACGAACGAATGAATGGGCTGACTCGGAGTCCCCTGCACTTCTCTTCCTGCCTTCACAGACGGAAACGGGCACGTGTCAATCCCTGATGACCTGAAATAGAATTAAGAGAAGAAACAGAAGACGGGTTTATAGGACATACCCTACTCACTCAAGTCGATCGGATTAGCATATCCCACTACGTTCACCCTCCTTGGGGCCTACCAACCACTTCTCTGTACGCTCTAGAACAGGGATGGCGAACCTTTTGAGCTCGGTGTGTCAGCATTTTGAAAAACCCTAACTTAACTCTGGTGCCGTGTCACATATAGAAATTTTTTTGATATTTGCAACCATAGTAAAACAAAGACTTATATTGTTGATATTTATTTTATATATTTAAATGCCATTTAACAAAGAAAAATCAACCAAAAAAATGAGTTCTCGTGTCACCTCTGACACGCGTGTCATAGGTTCGCCATCACTGCTCTAGAATTTTGTCTTGTTTCTGAGTATTGTAATGAACCCACATTCCTTCTCTGGCTCGACCTGCTCTAATTAATGCCCAAATTGTCAAGGCTTGGCCCGGGAGCCCCTTGGGTTGGCCCCTTGTCCTTGCTGCACTGCCCCTGGCATTCTTGAAAGCATTCCTGCTTTCTGGCAACAACAAGATGTTCCAGACCCATCTGATTTCTTTCCTGCCTCAAGATATGGAAGCAGCCGTCCTCCCCGGAATCCTCCTCCTGCCTGTGGGTGGAGAATGCTGTTGGAGACCACAGGCAGGCTGAGCATGGGGAGGTGGAGTGAGGTGGGGACAGGGGCAGGAGCGCTGCCTTGGTGGTAACAGAGAGAGAAAAGACTTATTTTTAAGGAAACGTATTCATACTCCTCTTCCCAGCTTCACGCAATGTGCCCTGTAGCTTCTGTCTGCTTCTCTCACAGAATGAGCCTTCCGTGACCCAAACAATGAGTCATAAATCAGCTCTCACCTATCCTCCCCACCCCTTCCTGCCAGGGGAAGGCAGCAGACTGACTGACTTCCCCACCAATGGAAACTCGGCCACCACCTCACCCTTAGAAGGATGCTGCCCGCAACGATTGGGTTTCCCATGGTTTTCTCCACTGTGCACCCCTGTAGCGTGGGTCAGGCCTGTGATCCGCTCTGTGTGTGGGGTGGATTCCGCTGGTGGCTGGGTCAAGGATGGTTTTGAAAATGGCAGGATCGAGGTAGGAAGATCGTTGAGGAGTCTGTTTCGACAGTTCAGAGCAAGAGGCTTGAACCCGGAAGCGATGGGGAGCGGGCATTGCTTGGTGTCTGGATGGAAGAGTGCGTCCCACGCTGCAGGGACGGTGGTCCCAGCCGCTAAGTGAGAGAGAACAGAGTGGGAGTGCAGACCTAGAGGGGCCTGGGGAGGGTTGGGCTTTGACCCGTTGAGTCTGAAGTGTTTCCATTCAGATGGAAATGTCAGCAGTGAGTTGGACACGGGGCCCGAATCTCTAACATGAACCACAGGCCGAGAAAGCCTCCCAAGCTAAAGGCAGGTGGTTTGGGGCGTCTGTTGCCAAGGCCTGTTCTCCAGGGGCCGTCGGCGGCCTGGGCTGTTTGCTTACGCTGCTCGGGAGACTTGGAGACTCGGCTGTTTTTCTGCTTCTCATTTTGTCTGAGTCCTTGCCCAGAATCCCTGATGTTTTTACTTACCACCAATATTCCGACCAAAATTAGCAAAGAGCCCAAGAGGTTGGGACCCCGAGGAGGGGCTGGCCACCCCTCCCCACTGACAACCCTAGAAGACCAGGTGCGGGTGGTGGGACCCACCACCAAGGCAACCGAGGCTTTCGGGGCAAACCCTGGCCATCCCAGAAGGTGGTTTCTGTCTTCCCAGGTTCCCCTGGTAGGTTCTGGAGCTTCTGGAGGAACCACAGAGGTGAGAATCGGGGAGGGGGTGCAGAGAACGGACCTTCCCCCACTTGCCCAGCCACCACCTGGCAGTGCGTATTGTGGGGAGCATCTGGCCCCAGCATCACCTGCCCCCAGGACCCCGCCTTGGCCGGGGCAGCGGCTGGGCCCCACCCTGAGAAGACTCCGGCCTCTTTCCCGGGGCTGTCTGCAGGCCGTGCTCCTCCGAGTGCTGTCTGAATTGAGACGGGCAGCCTGTTTTCACTCAGGGGCTGGGCGCTTGGATCTCTGTTGTTTGCTTCATCTAGTGTTGGGTTATTTTTTTCCCCTTCGCTGATTATAAGAAATGGCCAAATGTAATCAAGCCCCTCTTCACGGTTCTCCACTCTGAGCCAGAGAAAGTCAGACCTGGAAAAGGAACACTCCCCAGGCAATCGGCTCGTTCAGGGGCCGGCCCTCTTTCCAACCTCGTCTCTCACCTTTCCCCACCACCAACCCAACCTGGCCAGTTCTGTCTCCTCTCTGCCCCCCCCCAACCCCCCACCCATTCCATCTTCCAGGTTGAGCTCCCATCTTCCTGCCGGGTTGCCCTTCCATTTCTTTATACCACCTGGGGTCTCCCCCAGCCTTTGAGACTGAGCTCAGCCTCCACTGCTTGTAGCCTATCAGTTCTCAAGATCAAAATAGAGTGTGAGCCCTGACAGCTGTGCTCAGTGGTTAGCGCATTAACCCACACACGAAGGAGCTCAGGTTTGATTCCTGGTCAAGGGCACGTACATAGGTTGCAGGTTTGATCCTCACCCCAAACTCGGGTACCTGGAGGAGGCAACCAATCAATGTGTCTCTTTCACATGGATGTATCTCTCCTCCCTCTCTCCTTTCCACTCTCTCTGAAAATGAATTGAAAAAATATCCAGCTTAATCAATAAGGAAATTTAAAAAATATATATCCCAGGATGAGGATTAACAAAAAATTAGAGTGTGACCCAGACCCTGCCTTCCAACAGCTTCTTGAACAGATGGAGACACAACATGGACATTAAACATGACAGATACAAGTGGGAGGAGTTAGGAGCCCTCTTGGATGTTCAGAGAAAAAGAGACCTTTGCCTTCTTCCATTCTCCCAGGAGCTTTTGCCTCTTTCCTCGTTGTCACCTCACCGCCGCCCCAGTCCCTTTCCCTGCCTGGGCTGGGGTATGGGATAGAGCTAGCCCCAGAGTTCCAGCTGCCTCCTGAGGTTGCTGAGAGATGGCAGTTTGGGCTGCGTTAAGACTTTCTGCTCTCTGGAGTGGGGAGGATGTGAGTCTGGCCTGCATGGATGAGCATCTTGGGATTTCCACCTGCCAGCACCTAGAAAGAGCACGCCTTCCTGAGCCTCAGGCCCCCTCCACCAAACACCCACCTCATCGTGTGAGAGGACACAACATCATTCACATGGAGCAGTTCGTATCCGCACAAGGTACTTACGAATAGACTCAAGCCAGCATTGCTGCGTTGGGTGCATCCCATCCCCACCCCGACCCTCACACAGATGCACATTCATCAGCTCTAAATAAGTAGAGTTCTTCGTGGTCAAGTTTTACAACGGAGCAGGAAAGAGGGCCAAGGTTTCAGGGCCAGAGGGGCTGTAGGAATCGCTAACGGTGCCTTTGACTCAACTATCTCTACAGTGGCGGCCGGGAAGACTTCTTCGTGAGCTTGGCCGGTGCAGACACAGCTGAGGCCAAAGGGCATCTTCCTCCACTTTCTCTCCTCCATCCCTCCCCCGCCCCTTCCGGTCCCACTGCCACACACGACAGCCCTGGCTTCCTGTCCTCCAGAGCAAATGTATGGACACGTTATAAAGTAACCCCAACCTTCAACTATCGGGGAGTAATTTATGGCACAAAATAAATGCGCTAGAAGAATAGACATTTGAATGGATCAACGTGAAGATGACGGTATGGAAACATGCTATAAGCTAGTTCCGTGTAAAATACGTGGAACACAAAATGGTTTATAAAACACTGATTAGAACTAAGTAGAAAATTGTATTTCTCTGACTAAAGATTGGGAAGAGGCACAAACAAAAACGATTGTGTAAAAAGAGTAGGTAGGATTGTGCACCAGAGTGTTTTTTTCTCCAAATTCCTTTAATTTTATGGTAAAGTTATGTTAATAATAAAAATGTCACATAGAATTAAAGTGCCAGTCCACTGTCCCATTCCAAGTGAGTTCATGTCACGCTGATCACAGCATGTGGCCGCCTTCCCCCGGGTGATGTGGAGCTGGAAGGAGTCTCTCGGGAGGAGACCTCCTGCAGAGGAGACCAGGAGGCGAGGTCCTGGGGAGAGGCAAGGTCTCTGCTGTCCTAACACCTCTGTGCCTCCTCTCAGGCCTGGAGAATCGGGGCCCTGCTGGCCGCAGAGACCACCACGCTTTCCTGGGCTCCTCCCAGGGGCCCTGTACCCAGGGGTCAAGAGGAAAATGAGAGATGGCCCCATGGAGAGGACAGGCAGACCAGGCTCAGTTCAGGCTGCAGCGTGGGTGACAAGGGCAGGAAGCAAATCACCGAGGTCTCAAAAGACGAGAATTTTGACACAGGAAGAAGAGCTCAGAGCTAACCGAAGTGACCTGGGGAGGCTCATGGTGGAGAGAGAGCACAGACTTGCAACCTGGGTTTAGACCGCAGCTCCATCACTTTCCTACCCAGGTGATCTGCAGCAAGCTATTAACCTCCCCATGCCTTCGTTTTCTCATCTGTGAAATGGGCGCTTAATGATCCCAACCTGACTGTTAGGCCAAGGACATGAGAGCACAGTGCCTGCACGTGGCGGGCACTCAGTAAGTATTGGTTCCCAGCACTTGTTGATGGGTCTGGAGGGGAACCCAGGGTCCATGATGCTCCCACCGAACCACATGATGGGAGGGACAGAAAGAGTGATGTGAAACAGCAAGAGGCATCGAAACCCCAGGCAGTTCAGGGTGTGTGCGGCCCAGAAAGCCTCTCTGGGCATGGCTCATTCTTCTAGATTTTTACTGTGAACTACCCACGTCTGACCATCACCATCTCAGTCAGTTTTAGTATCACAAAACCTCTAACTCGTTCCCATGAAATGGAGTCAGTCTCTGGGGACTTCGCCCTTTGGGTTTGATGAAGGTCAGGGAAGGAGCGTGTGCCCCGTGCAAGCTTTCTGATCAAAGTCAGGCTGACCTTGCAACCTCTCTTGGCCAAGCGAGCCGATCTAGCGCCTGCATTGTGAAGCGAGCCGCTAGACGGTGTCTCCTTGTGTGTTGTGTACCCTCTGTGATGGGAAGGGCGTTGGACTAGGACCCAGGCTCCTGGAGCTGCATTCACATCCTGGTCCCACCCTGTATCACACGTCCTCAGGCAAGTAATTTGACCCCTCTGGCTGCAGACTCCTTAGAGCAGTGGTTCTCAACCTTGGCTGCACATTAGAATCACCTGGGAATCTTTTTAAAATCCTGATTTCTGGGCCTCATCCTCCGGAAATTCTATTTCTTTGTTACTAATGTGTGGCCCCCCGCTTACCCCATAACAAAGAAACAGAATTTCCGGAGGAGGAGGCCCAGAAATCAGGATTTTAAAAAGATTCCCAGGTGATTCTAATGTGCAGCCAAGGTTGAGAACCACTGCCTTAGGGGCAAAATGAGGGCTCTGGGCCTGGTCAGAGGTTTCCATCCTGCGCACGCAGTAGGACCACCTGGAGATCTATCAGAAGCAAACAAACCCCGGGCAGCCCAGGCACCCGAGTCTGCGTCAAATGGTTCTGCTTGAAGCTGGGGCGTTGTGATTCCTTTCAAGTTCCCTACATCACTTCGTTTCAAACTTGGCTGCACCTTGGAGTCACCTGGGACGTTTACTGGCCACTGAAGCCTGCGCCCCACCCCCAGCGGCTCCTACATAGTTGCTGTGGGGTGAGACCCGCGTGTTGGTGGTTTTCAACGCTCCCCAGGTGATCCTCATGTGCAAAAACACGTCTCACCTGGAGGCGTCTGCATAAGAGGCTCGCATCGCGCTGGCGCTGCTCCGGCGGCGGCTTCGTCAGGCTTATTCCTGCTCGGAAAGGGGGCCTGTGGGCTCCGAGACAGGAGCGGCCAGCGGTGCCCCCGGCAGCTGCCGAGCCAAGGTCCCTGCGATGGGCAGGCAGCCCCGGCGGTGAGGTGAGTGTCCTGGCTGGACAGGGGCGGTGGGGGCGTTTGTCTGCGGCCTCACCCTCTGGGAGCAACCACAGGAACCCAGGCGAGAGGGGCAGGAGCTCCAAACGCAGCTGACGCTGGAGACTTGGGGTTTGGGCCTTGGTTTGAATCCTGGGGGGTCCCGGGTGAGTCCCTCATGCTCTCCACTTACTCATTTTTTTCACACGTTTTCCACCAACATTTATGAAGCCCTCTGCTGGGCCCTGGAAAGCAAAGAGGAATTGGTGTGAGGCTCAGAGGAAAGGGTGAGGAGGGGACCGGTGGGCAGGGGAGCCAATGGGGCAGAGGCTCGGGCTGTGAGTGGGGGGACTGGTGGTGCAGGGGAAGGACAGGGGGCCGGTCTAGGGAATTCAGGCCCCATCCTGGTGGCCCTGCCTCCCGCGCACAAGAGCCCAGTAGCTTCATGGTCACAGGATGAGCAGTGCTGCTCTCTCCACCTCCGCCTGCTATCCGGGACCCCCTTCTGGGCACCAGAATGCTGGGAGTCCTGGGGGGTTCTCAGTGGGGGCCGAGATCACACTGTGCGCTGCCCCTGCCCCACGTGCCTGTCTCCCAGCCCCAGGCACTGCCAGGCTTTCCCAGAGGCCAGGAGGCGACCTGGGCCGCTGTGGGTGGTGTCTCCAGCACCTGATCCCGCGTGGCCTGCCCTTCCCGTCTGACCGGGCACTTCCAGGAATCGACCAGCATCTCTAATCTGCTGGCCTTCCTGCTGGGAGCCGCCCCTCTCCTCGCACGGCCACCCCAAGCCGCCTTCTCCCCTCTCTTCCCTTAGGACGAGTCCTCCCCGGGGGCTCCACCGGACCTCCTGGCATCCAGAATCCTGGGACTCACAGGTGCTGCTGGCAGCGGGGAGCGTCCAGGACAGGAAGGTAGGCCAGAGTGTGCATCGACTTTCTTTTGTAGAAAAAAAAACCACGGGAACCTGGAAATCCATGCCATCCGCGGGCAGGGCAGGCTCTTGAGCATCCGGCCTTGAGATGAGGTGTTGGCCCCTCCACAGGCCCCTCCAGCTGTTAGTGCTTCGCCATTTGCAATTGCGTTCGCTGGCATTTTCTCAGGAGGCTCACAACTAGCGTGTGAGGCGGGAGTCGTTCTTGTCTCCATCTCACAAAGGAGTAAATCGAGGCTCAGAGGCGAGGTGGCTTGCCCAGGGTGCGCATCTGGGACAAAGAATCCCAATTCGAGTGTCTTGGCTCCAAAAAAAAAAAAAACTGGCGACATCAAACTGCTGACAGCATTTCTTAAACGATGAAGTGTTACCCAATGTCAGGCATTAATAATTATCACTTCCACCACGAAGAGCTGGGCTCAGAGCCCCAGGGCAGACTGCACTCCAGCCCTGCCACCCCGCACGCTCCCCGCTCCTCTCCCCTGTCCCCAGCCGCCCGATGGAAAGCCACCCCCAGGAGTGGGCAGAGCTATCGGACGCATGGCCAAGGCTCCATCTGGTTCACATAAGTCCGTCCTGTCTGGCTGTCTTGTCTCCAAATGCATAACGAGATCCTGAGGCCCTGCAAGCTGCCTCCCCTGCTCCACATTCGCTGCTCCGGGCAGGGGACACCCAGGAGGCCATGCAGCCTGTCGGACTGTGAGGCTGGGAGGCGGCAGGCCCTGGGGTGCCCCACAGGCATCTCAGTGGCTCAGAGCCATTCAGGCATCCCCCAAGGTTTGCTCTTGCTGGAAAGGAATTGCTGTTTGTACAGTGTTGGGAGAGATGGGGTGGTGCGGAAGACAGGGAAAGTGCTGGGAACTCTGAGGTTTGGGGAAGTTGGATACTCCCTAGGAAACATCTCAATGTATAAAAGCGGAGGAACATATGGATTGAGTTTTTCCAAAGGATACACATGGATTGGAAAATTAAAGGGCAAGGAGGGGGGTTGGAATTTATTTATATCATTGGGTGTTTCTCCCCCAAAGCATATTTGGGGGAGTTTTCCTGGCAACCAAACCACTTAAAACCTCCTGAGATGTGAACCAGGCGTGGAGTCATCCCAGTGACCTCTCACCCAGTGAGGCAGCTTAGCAACCTACCCGCCCCTCCCTGGTTCTGAGCACAGGTTCCTGCCGTGGTCACCCAGGGGTTCCCGTGGACAGCTCGCGTTCTCTGAGTGTGGCCTTTAAGGGCTCCTGCCTGCATTCATCCTCTGTGAGCTCCAGAATGTTGACTAAAAGTCCAATGGAGACCAGCGGGTCTGCCCTTAACCTCCCTGGGCCGCAGGTTCCCATCTGATCAATGGGAATCATAACAGCTCTTAGCTCAGTAATTAATTCTTAAATTATTGAGAATTAAATGGGTAAGTACATGTAAATGCTCAGATATCTGCCTCGTAAACTTGTGTTTGGCACTCAAAAAATTAATAGCTGTAATTATTATTACATATGACGTGTAGTTCAATGCCTAGAATGGAGTTCTTTAACTCAGGACTTTACTAGTATGAAGGCAACAAAAGGATTCATTGATGATTCCTTTATTTATTCAACAAATATTTGAGGGCCGAGGTTGAGAGGTGACATTGGAGCGAAGAGTTGAAGGAGGTAAGGGAGTGAGTGAGCCACACAGATACCTGGAGGAAGGCGGTCTGGGTGGAGGGACAGCCGGTGCAAGCCTGGCATGCTTCAGGAGGAGGAGGAGGAGGGAGGCATGCAGGGCGAGGGGTGCGTGAGGAGCCAGGGGAGGACATGGAGCTGTTTCTGGGCAGGTTTGTTTGTCACGTCCTGAAACGGCTGACGGACAGCCCTGCTGGTGTCCAGCCGGGTCCGCTGGAGCCACAGTCTTGGGCAATGGGCTCTGGCTGTGAGTCAGGGTGTCTTCCGTGCTGGTCTGGTAGGGGGAGGGTACAGGGCAGGGAGCATTGTTAGTTTAAAGCGTTTTGAAAAGAAGTGCCTCTTCTCACTCTTATTTCCCACCTGGATTTAAGTTAGACACGGCCCTTCTCCCCAAAAAAAGACATTTCTCCTAACAAACCTACCCTCTCTACCCTCAGTCACAGAGCACAAGACTAACTCCTTAGTCCCACAGTGGCAGTGTTGTGACCTGCATAACAGTCACCCCATGAAAGCAATACTGCCATCTTACAGGTAGGCAGGGGAGGTTAATAGCTGGCTGCATGATGACCTTGGAGAGGCTAGGGCACAGGTGCCAGGGTGCCCATCTCGGCAACGATTTCCATACCCCACAGGGGGCTTTGAAACAAACTTCAAGGGACCACTCGGAGTTTGGGCAAGGAGGGCGTCAGCCACAACCATACTGAGCGAGAGCTGTGTGACCTCGGGTCAGTCCCTGAGCCTCTCTGGGTCTCCGTTCCTTCATCTGTCAATGGGGGCGTTTCTATTGTCTCAGATGGTTGTGAGGATTAAATGAGTTCATAGGCGTGTGTTTAAAACAGTGCCTGGCCCATAGTGCTGTGCTGCTCCTGCTGCTGCTGCTGCTAATTGATTGTTCAGAAGTGCAGCCCCCTGAATTCTGGGGAAAGGAGGAGCCTTGGTGATAATTTACGCTGAGTTTCCTGCCAAGGTGTCAGGGTAGGAACTTGGAGTCACATTGATGTCAATTGGAAGAAGATAGAGGAAAGGTGACCTTTCTTTTTTTTTTTTTTTAAACACAACATCATTTAATCTCCTTTATTTATTGTTTGTTTGTTTGTTTGTTTGTTTGTTTTTGCTAATCCTCACCCGAGGATATTTTTCCATTGATTTTTTAGAGAGAATGGAAGAGAGAGGGAAAGACAAAGAGAAACATTGATATGAGAGAAACATATCGATTGGTTGCCTCCTGCAGGAGCCCTGACCAGGGCCGGGGCTGGGGAGGAGCCTGCAACCAAGGTACATGCCCTTGACTGGAATCGAACCCAGGGCCCTTCGGTCCACAGGCTGATGCTCTATCCACTGAGCCAAACCAGCCAGGGCAAAGGTGACCTTTCTTGTCCACTTGACCTGGGGAACCAAGGTTCTTACCTGCGACAGCACCTCACCTCACGGCAGGCTGCCATTTCCTCTCCCAGTGGATCGCTTTCCCCTTTATGGAGCAGATAGCATCTGAGTGAGCTCTGACATCCACTACCATTTACTGCCTTCCCCAAGCAGGGCGTCCGCTCCTTCTTATTCATCTTGTTTTATTGATCTTCCAAACAAACAAACAAAACATCTGTGACAGGCAGAATGGCCCCCAGAGATGTTCCCGTCCTAATCCTCAGACTCTGTGCATGTGTTATGTCACATGACAACAAAGACATAGATGGCATTCAGGTGGCTAACCAGTTGCCCTGACATAGGGAGAGGATTCCGTATTGTCCGGGTGGCCCAGTGTTACTACAAGAGCTCTTAAAAGGGGGAGAGGAAGGCAGAAGGGGCCAGTGATGTGATACGAGCAGGGCCCCACCAGCCATTTGCTGGCTTTAAAGATGGAGGGAGGGGGCATGAGCCAGGGAATGTGGGCGCCCTCTAGATGGCGGGAAAGGCTACAGAAAGACACCCTGTAGGCACCTTGATTCTAGTCCAATGAGATCCCCGTCAGACGTCTGATCGCATAAGATGATTAATTTGTGCTTTTTTTTTTAACGCCACTAAATTTGTGGCAGTCATAGGAAACAAATAGACAAACAATGATAAACCAAAACCAATCAGACAAAGACTTTTTTTTCCTGCAAATCCCGGCTTTAGCTTTTCTGACCCCGCTCAGAAAGGGTTCTGGCCTTTCTCTCGCGTTCATGCTCGTGTCTCCATCCCTCATCCCAGCACAGATGTGTGTCCTTTTACAAAGAGCTCCCTGTTCCATTTCGGTAGACATGTGTCTCATCCTCACTGAGGTTATTCTTGGTTTCATACGCGGAATTTCCACTTCGAGCAGCATCCTACTTTTTCACATCTCAGGGGCCGTGCCTGCCTGTCCTCTGGACTTTCTGAAATCCTTTCCCAAGACCTGATGCGTGAGACTGACTAGTGAAGACTCCGTGCCAGGTGTGAGGACGCCAGGATGCAGTCACTCACGAACAGCCCATAATCTCACAGCCGGGTCCATATGAAATTGCCTTTTTTTTTTTGTAGATCTAAAACAGTCAAGATCAGTAATAATTCCATATGTAAGGAGAGGGGACACAGGTAAATAGCTACAAATGTGAGAAATACACAAGAAGCAGAAACAAGGAGAAGAGGAGTCAGGGTGGAGCAGGACAAATAAATAAGAAAACAGTGATTAGAAGTGCTGGGAAGGAAACTGAACCCTGTCGTGCAACGTTCGGGTGCCACTTCGCTTGGGTGGCCAGGGAAGGCGACTGGTGTCCCTCGCGCAGGAGCTTGGCCTGTACCCCGAGAGGACCCAGGGAGCTGGGGAGCACTTCCGGCAGGAAGGGCGGGACCCACTTATGGTGACTTGCTCCCTCTGAAGGGACTGCGGAGGAGGGGGGACGCGGTGGACCAGTCGAGGAGACTCATGGGTTAGAGGGGTGCTGGTGGTAGCCCACAGATGGGGTGGCGGTGGGCTGGGGAAGAGTGGAGGCTTTCAGGCTGCGGAACAGGCAGGGTATTTTGGTGGCAGAGTATATGGGGGAGGAACAGGGAAGGGAGAAGAGGTCAGGGAAGAGTCCAGGTTCAGTATTAGAGGGCTGGCTGGTTGGGCCACTCCTCAAGATGAGGAACTCGGCTTTGCCCAGTGGCAGTATCGTAGCCAATGAGGTTTATCTGAGGCACGATTATTGCTAATTGAAAAAAAAAAAAAGATGAGGAACCTAAGAAGAGGAGGCAGACTGAGCAGCCAGACACGTGGGTAGAGGAGAATGGAAGAGGCCATAGACCCCAGTTCCGGAAACGCCGAGTCTGACAGCTCGTCTACAAAAATGGCCCCAGCCACTCACCTCCCAGTGCTCACAGCCGATGTTGCGCCCTCCCCATGCATCCAGGCTGAGCCTGACCTCTCTTCAACCTCTAGGTTTGGGTGGGCTGTATATAAACTTTTTAATTGTAGTAAAATACAACATAAAATTTACCATCTTCACCCCAAAGTGTACAGTTCTGTGGCATGAAGTACATTCCACATTGTTGTGCTACCACCACCTTCATCCATCCACAGAACTCTTCCTCTTCCCAAACTGAAACTCTGTACCCGTTAAACAGCTAACTCTCCACCCCCACGCCTACCCCTCCAACTCCCACCCCCCCACCCCGCCCCCAGCCCCTCGCAACCATCACTCCCCTTTTGATTTTGACTATTTTAAGTACCTCACATAAGTAGTAGAATCGCACAATATTTGTCCTTTGGTGACTGGCTTATTTCCTGTTGCATAATGTCTTCAAGGTTCCGCCATGGAGTAGCATGTGTCCGAATGTTCTTCCTTTTTAAGGCTGAATAATATTTCATTGTGTGTATGTACCACGTTTTGTTTATCCATTCATCCACTGACGGACCCTCGGGTTGCTCCTACCTTCTGGATATTGTGAATAATATCGCTGTGAACATGGGTATGCAAATATATCTCCAAGTTTTTGGTTATTTTGGGTCTAAACCCATTAAGTGGGATTGCTGCATGGTATAGTCATTCTATTTTTAATTGTTGGAGAAACTCCCATACTGTTTTCCATAGCAGCTGCACCATTTTACAGTCCCACCCGCAGTGCACAAGGGTTCCAGTTCCTCCACATCCTTTCCAACGCTTCCTATTTCTGTCATTTCAGTTTTGGGTTTGTTGTTTGCCTTGAGAGGAGACATCTCGGCGGGTGTGAGGTGTTATCTCCCATCTGTAAATGGTTCTCGTGGAGCCACTAAGTTCTGGGTGGTTGGTTATGCAGCGACGGCTGACCTAGACTCCGAGGTCCCGGTCCTGGTGCTCCCTGGCTGTCTGGTTGTCAGGGTGGCTTAGCGTTCTACGATGGCAAACTTACCTGCTCATAAGCTCTGCCATCTCTACTTTCCAGTTTTTTTGTGCTTGGTCAGAATTAAGTCCAGAGTAGCTGCCCCCTGAAAAGACCATTGGCAAAGCATGTTGAGAATTTCCCTAGGATTAGGCACCCCTGCCTCCTCGGCTTAATGTGACCCTGTACACAATAAGCAGTCACTCCCTGGCCCCCCAGCCCCAGCCCCAGCCCCAGCCCTGGGCAACCATTAATCTGCTTTCTGTTCCTATGGATTCACCTCATCTCATTTCACATAAATGGAACCATATACCATAGGAACGTTTGTTTCTGGCTTCCTTCACTTCGTATAGGCCAGTGATGGCGAACCTTTTGAGCTCGGCGTGTCAGCATTTTGAAAAACCCTAACTTAACTCTGGTGTCGTGTCACATATAGAAATTTTTTGATATTTACAACCATAGTAAAACAAAGACTTATATTTTTGATATTTATTTTATATATTTAAATGCCATTTAACAAAGAAAAATCAACCAAAAAAATGAGTTCGCGTGTCACCTCTGACACGCGTGTCATAGGTTCGCCATCACTGGTACAGGCTCATCATGGTCTAGCATGTATCAGAACTTCATTCCTCTGTAGCTGAATAAGATTCCATTGTGTGGATAGGACACTATCCATGCATCAGTGGAAGGACATTGGGTTGTTTCCACATTTGGGCTGTTGGGAGCACTGCTGCTGTGAACATTCGTGTCCACGCTCTTGTTTGAGTGTCTGGTTTTGATTCTTTGGGGTATATATCTAAGGGTGGAATTGCTGGGTCATGTGCAATTCCATGTTTAACTGTCTGATGAGCTGCCAGACTGCTTTCGACAGCAGTTAACATTGTACGTTCCCCCCAGTGATGTATGAGGCTTCCAATTTGTCCACATCCTCGTCAACACTTGTTATTTTTCATTTTTCTTACAGCCGTTCTAGTGGGAATGGAGTGGTATCTCATTGTGGTTTTAATTTTCATTTCCCTGATGGCTAGCGATATTGGCCTTCCTTTCATGTGCTTGTTGGCTATTGGCATGTCTCCTTTGGAGAATCGTCTACTCAAGACCCAGATATTTCATATCCCCCAGTCCTTGCTACATCACCGAAGGAGAGGATCCGCCATGTTGTTGTTTTTTGTAGAGGAAGAGACCAAGGCTGAGAGAGGTTGGGTTGCTCCGTATTTAATCAGTGATGGAAGCAAGGTTAGCCTGACCCTGAAATTCACAACACACACACTTCCCAGACATTCAAGTGCGCAGATGCTGGTGCCAAACGAGAACGGCAGTCACAGGTCTATGGGGTGTGGAGGAGGGGTGAGCACAAAGAACGGGAGCCCCCATGGCGATCTTCAGGCAGGAGGCGGGAGGGGGTTCCACGGGCGTTGGCAGTGACAGACGCACAGACTGTAAGGGGCACAGGAATCTAACCGATGGAAGGATGTACACACACAGGCCAGGCCTGTGTCTGCCGCACAGAAAGACAGGGTGGGTGAGTTGGGCTGGGGGACGCTTGTGTTTCATGCTCTGGCCTCCCTTGGGTCCCAGGCACTCTCCGAGCTTGGCCACACTCGGCTCCCGCAGTGAATTCTGGGACGAACTCAGACAGACCCAGCCTCACCCAGGGACACACAAATGGAAGCAGTAAATCAGTGCCCTGCACAGGCGGCCCCTGCAGCTGCAGGAAACCTGGAGGTGTGAGATGATACTTCTGTGAAACTTCCAGAAATTGGCTTCACATCGTGTGCGTGTGCGTGTGCGAGTGTGAGTGTGAGTGTGTGTGTGCGCGCGCACAGGCATGCGGACTCTAACATGGACCCTATAAGAAGCCTACATCTACCTCTAAGTGAGATTGGGGGTGGGGGGGGCGATGAGGTGAAAGGGGTCCTGAGGACCTGAGGCTGAAGAGAAATAAGGACCAGAGTCGCAGCCCTCAGGCATTGGCACGCAGCCTTCCCTCTGGAAATGATGCTGAAATATTCAAGCCTCACTCTCCTCGGGCTTCCTGTTTCCTATTTGGTCTCTGGTTTCCAGGCAACCCATGAATACCCCTGAACTCCTCAAATGCACAGGTCTTCGAGTGTCCCTCCGACTCCGAGGCTCACATCTGTAATGAGTTTCCCATCTGCTGGGCCTCCCAGGGCAGCCCATCCGTTCTGCTCTCTCTGGAGGACAATAGGGATTGTGCAGATGCCTTGTGGTTCGAGGTGTGTGTGTATGTCCCTTCGTAGGTTAGATTCCTCCGGTTTTAATAAATCCTGCGAAGTCCGTTTGGCTGGATCTGGTATGGGGGTGGGGCCGGAGATTTAGGGTTTGCTGCTTTGATTCAGTAAAGAACCAGGTCTTGGCAGAGGCCCAGCAGCTGGAAGGAAGGCGGGGGAATTGGCGCAGAGCTTGACCCGCTGGTGCGCTGTCGGCTGGGTTTCTTTCTCTGACAAAGGAGCAGAGGGGGTGCTTTTGCTTTGGGGAACTCTGGTGGGCGTTAGAGGGGGACATGAAGCCCTTTCTTAGATTCATGGGAACCTGGTTTCTGAGTGCAGAGGGGTTGTGGGGGGCAGAGGTTTCGGGAATTGCCATTTTTTGCGTTTAGTGTAATAAAAGCAAAAGGAGGTTTTCAGAGTTAAATGGTACTTCGAGGCTTCTAACAAAAACCAAGAGCCATCTGCATCCCCTGTCGCCCTCCAAGCCCCGGCCCCAGGGGCAACCACTTGTACATCTTTTAGCTGGTTTAAAATTTTCACCTCCATATTTAAAGGCTAATTCTTCATTTCTTTTTCATTTTAGACAGCCTTTATTAACTTCCACCATGAAAAATAAGGATTGATTTATCTTACCCGCCACACACACACACACACACACACACATCCACTCTCCCACCTCGCAGTAATGGGTGGCAGTGTTTAAAAATCAGCATTTGCGTCCTAGCCAGTTTGGCTCAGTGGTTAGAGCGTTGGCCTGTAGACTGAAGGGTCTCAGCTTCGACTCTGGTCAAGTGCACATGCCTGGGTTGTGGGCTTGATCCTCAGTGGGGGGTGCGCAGGAGGCAGCTGATCAATGGTTCTCTCTCAACATGGATGTTTCTCTCTCTCCCTTCCTCTCTGAAATCAATAAAAATGTATTTTTTAAAGTCAGTATTTGCATTATTACTGGGTAAATACCGTTCCCAGCTCATTCTCCTCACGCTGGGTTGCATGGCTTCTTCCCTCTGCCCACCCATATCGAGAACTGCCTTTGTTGTTTGCTTTACCCTCCAGGAGCCTGTCATTAACTTTTCTCCAAAACGCCCTCTCTGGGACCTGGCACTGAGTAACGGGACACTTGTTTTTCTCGGGGCCCCGTGTCCCCGCTCTCAGCTCCCCCTCTACCTGGGCCTGAGAGCCCAGGGCTGTTGTCTGACCATCCCTTCGCCTTCTCCTAGAAATTCCTCCTCCCGAGTTGCTTGCAGCCCCTATCTTTCTCTTTCTTGGTTTACTCCCTCACTTAAAAAAATGTTTTTAATGTTTTTATTGATTTCAGAGAGAGGGAGAGAGATATAAAAACATCAATGATGAGAGAGAGAGAATCATTGATCAGCTGCCTCCTGCCCACCCCCTACTGGGGATGGAGCCCAAAACCTGGGCAAGTGCCCTGACTGGGAATCGAACCGTGACCTCCTGGTTCATAGGTGGATGCTCAACCACTGAGCCACACCCGCCGGGCTATTCCTTCTTTGTGGAGCTCCTGCTCCAGTAGCTTCCTGAGAAAAGGTCACGGTGGGAGGTAAATTAACTTAAAGGTGTGCACGACCAGATGCCTTTAGTCCGCCCTCCCAGGAGTAAGTTTGGCTGCAAACAGAATTCGGGGCCAGAAGGCATTGTCCCCATTATTTCGAAGGTGTCACTCCTTGTCTTTTAGCTCCCGGCTGCCAGCGAGCAGCCTCATCTCCTGTCAGTGCTGGTCTTTGTAGTGACTGTTCCTCTGCCTCACACGCCGATAGGCTCGCCTCTTGGTGCGTGGCGGTCTGACAAGCCAGGATGAAGTACCGCCATGTGGGTCGGTTTTCATCCTCTGGCTGGTCCTTGGGGTTCTCTCAGCTGGTGATTTATGTCCTCGGGGCTGAAAATGTTTCTTGCGTTTGTTTATTGATTGTGCCTCGTTCTCAATTTCTCTGGTCTCTCCCAGTGAAACTTGTTTGGCATATTCGACCTCCTTATTTTCATCTCTCTGTCTTTTTTTGCTCTATGTTGGGGGGAGTTCCACGAGTTCATATTCCATCGCTCCCCCCCTTCGCCCCCCACACCCCCCCCACACACACTGAGTTTAGTTTGACTATCATATGTTACATTTCCAAGAGCTACTTCTTTTTCTCTGGGTGTTTGTTCCTTTATATATAGAATCCTCTATTTTTTTATGGGTCTTGATCTTCCTGAAGATGATTATAATTGTTTGTTTTCTTTAGCACCTTACACTATTGTTGCCTGGATCGCTTTTTTTTCTGTTTATTTTTGTAGGCTTATTCTGATGTCTGTCTTTAATGTTGGGGGCTGTCTGATAAGGATAAAAAAACACATGAACCAAAAAAGCAAAATCTAATCAAAATATATTACCTTCTAAAGGAAAAAAATAAGGGTGGGTTTTTCCCCCAGTAAAATGCTTTGCTAGGGAAAATCCCAAATCAGATTGCAGATGCTATACACTGGTTCGTTTTCTGTTATTAAAAACTCTTGACACCCAAGGAATAAAAAGTAAGAAATTTCATTTGCATTAAACTTGTTTTTAATAAAACAAGTGCATAGTAAACACCCCTATTCTTGAATTATGTGAAAACTTATTTAGATCATTACATTCAGCATAAACCCACAGCTATGTGAATAATATTAGTGATTCGGAGTTGCTGTAAGCCTTTTTCATTAAAAAGCATGGTTTTCAAAACTCAGTCCAACCCCTAGTAGATAAGAATAATTTTACTTACTTTGGAGATGTAATAAAGTGGTGATTATTTTAAATAGTGTTTTCTCAGCATTTCCCCTAAAACATGAGCAGAAGGCAAAGTGTGTGTGTGTGTGCGCCTGTGTGTGTGCCTGTGTGTGTGTGAGTGTGTGTGTGAGTGTGTGTGTGTGAGTGTGTGTACGTGTGTGTGTGTGTGTGTGTGTGCGTGCGTGTGTTTACTAGTGATCGTCCCCCATTCTGGGACCCTGGGCTGCCTGTGGGTGGTCGGTGGGGCCTCTCTGAGTGTGGGGCCAGGGTGTGGGCCTGCTTATTTGTTGAGAGGACCCAAATTTCAGTAGCTATCAGCCTTTCCTCTTGGACTGCTCAGGTTTTCTAGAGAAGAATCTTCCAACCTCCCCCCTAGAAGGTAGCCGCCCGGCTGCTTGGAACGGAGCGCAGAAGGGCGCCTGGGTCTCAGGGCACAAGCTGGGACTTGCATTCACAGTCCCTGATTTCACTGTGTGCCTCTCTCCCCATCCTCCTGGTCCGCCTGGTCTGTTTCTGCAGCTAATGAGCTTCCAGGGGAGGGGAAGGGAGAGGAGGAGGGTCCCCACTGGCCCTGGTTCTCTGTCCCATCTCTTCCCACCTTCGGAGGAAGCTGGCATCTACTGCAGCCTCCTCAACCCCGACAGGCCGCTTCCATTTATCCCACTGTGTCTTCTAAACAGTGGTTGACATCTCTTATCTTTGGCCTTGGGAACTCACACCTTTTTAATTAATAAAACTTCATAAGTGGAGTTTGGGGAAGGAGGAGAGAGAATAGGTTTCCAATCCATCTTGTTTAACCAAGAGTTCTCGTTTTCCTCTTGTGATGACCAGAGATTTTTGCCTCCAAGTTGCCAGCTCATTCCCAACTGCTCATTCATTCACGTATCTATTTACTTAGATAACCGGTATTTTTTTAGAGCTGGCCTCAGAGCCTGGTGGAATGCTCCTTGATTATTCCCCCAGGGGCCACCTGGGAGCATTTGGATTCCCCAGCTCCATCCTGCTGTTCAAATTCAGCACTCATTGAGCACTAACTAAATCCCAAGAACCATGCTGGGTGCAGAGGTCAAGTAGATAAATAAGACACAGCCTCTGCCCTTGGGACACCTGGCCTCATCTGGGGAGCAACTCAGGGCAGGGTCTGGGGGGGCCAGAGGGCAGGTGGCAGTGGCCCCAGGCTCTACCCATCCTGCCAACCTAGATCTTCTACCCCACCTCCAGGGATCAAAGCCCCAGGAGATCCCAAATCTGACTTCCTCAGAAACATGATTCTCACTTCAGCCCTCTGACCTCAGGTGAAGTTGCACCACCAACACCTGTGTGGGGCTTGGTCTCTCATGGGCACCCAAGTGGCAAGAAGGTAAAGACTTGTTAGAAGAACCTGTTTTATTCCCTATGTCTGAGCCTCTGGCTGTCAAATCAGTGGAAAGCTTGGAAGGGCTGTGTGTCTGCTAGAAGGAAGGGCAAGGCCCAGAGGGCTGGGACCAAGACCTTTCCACCTTCCACCCAGAAGCAACACAGCCGGGCAGTGGAGCCAGGAAGGCAAGCGAGTTCCTGGGGGCAGGAGGAAGGACAGAAGGGGGAGAGAGTGAGGGGTCCCAGGCCAGGGTAGGTTTGCCATGAAGCTCTTGAAGCTTAGGTGTCAGGAACCCTCACCTACAAGGATCTCTTCCAGGTCCAAGGGAGAGGCTGTTAACAAGTGCTTAAAATTCGTCAAAGTTGGGAAAGTGAGATATATTAACTATAATCAATGAAGACGCCAGTCTCTCCCCACGGGCAGTCCTTGGTCAGTCACACTTCCTTTCATGTTGGGCGTGTTTGGAGTGGCTGTGGGCATTTTTAGTATCTGCTAAGAGGAAACGGATTGAGGGTGCATTTCTAGGTGGGATTTGCAGTCACTTCCTAGTGCCTTTCCCCAGTGTAGACCTGGCTTCTCGGAATCTCCCTACTGTCCACCAAAGGTCACCGTGCAGGATGAATGTGACCGGCGACACCCGGCCCCGGCCGTCGGTGGCAAGTGGAAGAGAAACAAGGTTCGAAACGCACAGGCAGAAGCTAGCTTGCGGGAGATTCTTCCCGTCACCGTAAATGTAAAGGGCAGGGTTCGGCTCTCACCGATGTCCAAGTTCTCTTCTGCTAGGAGGTTCTCCTCCCCCGTCAGGAATACACCTAATAATGCAGCGTATAAGCACACCACGTCAGTTTTCCTCTGTGTTGGGACTGACAGAACAGAACGTATGTTCCTCCCAAGCATGACACTCCATCTTCCTAAACGCGCCTAAGTCAGACTTCTTCCCTGTTCTGGCAGACCTCCCTGCCAACCCCATGTCGGTCCAAATGAGTGCTTTCTGTGTTTGAATTAGCCTGGAGCCAGCGGTGCGAGCAGCTGAAACAGCGTGACTGTGGTTGTAATCTTCTTCCTCTCTGTCCATTGGGTCCCTCTGGCCTAATGGGCCACATGGCTCCCAGCCTTAGGGAAGTTCTTCACAATTAGGCACCACCCTGCAGAAAGGGGGCAGGGAGGGCTGTGGGACTCAGCCGCGCCAACTGAAGCGTGAAAGGACACTGACCCCGTGTGGCCACTTGTGGAGGTGCAGCAGCACGAGAGGCATATTGGCACCATGTGGTCCCCTGGCCCTTTGACCTCTTCAGGCTCTCCCTGACCAGCCCAGCTCTGACCTACTCACATCACAGGACCCGTGGGGAGGGACCTGGTCCCCTCAGAATCTGCTGACTTCTCCTCTGGTGACCTGTCCCCGTCAGGGCCCTCAACTCCGTGCTGTTATTGGACTGTGGCTTCTGGACCATCTGAGCTCAGCATGGGCACGAGAGGTGCCATGGAGGGGATGGGCATGAGCTCAAAGGATAGGAAGGATTTTGAGGGGAGCCAAGTGCTGTTTCTCACTCATTTTCAGGCCCCCAGATCACAGAGTACAGGGCACAGGGTCCCAAACATGGTGAGTGCTCGCTTAGCAATGCAGAGTAAACAGACGCGTGCACACACCTGCATTCCAGGTGAGGGAAAGGGCCTGAGCAGAGGCCTGAGGGCAGGTTTGGGAACATGCATGGGGGCGGCCAGGGGAGCTGCCTCTCGAGAAGGTTCCAGGTTAGGTGGAGCACTGAATTCTCTAGTCTCTGGGTCCCCAGCCCCAATTCTGTGCTCTTTCTCTGACCACAGAATTTTCTGGGAGGGAAGGGACCTGAATGCTGCCATCTGGGCTGGAGGAAGGAGTGGGCGCACAGCCAGGCAGTTGAAGCATTTGATTCATTTAGGCTCTATCTCTTCATCGCCACTGTGATCAAGGTCCCATGTAAAGCAAATGCTGTGCTCGGGACAGACGAGGACTGAGAGGCTCAGAAAAGCTGAGCCGTCATGTGCCAAGTCAAAGCCACTCCGTTTGTAAGAAGCCAGGCTGGGGTTTGTACAGTAACCATAAAAATGCAACACGGGCAAGGCTGGGGAGCTCCAGAGTTCACACCCAGCCCCCTGCCCCCTGTGGCTTTTCAGGGAACAAAAGCCCCTCTAGTCTCCGAAGCGCTGTCTCCCCCACCTCAGTCCACAATCCCTGCAGCCGAGTTATTGTCCAAAAGGCAAATCTGGTCCCATCACGCCCTGCTCAAAACTGCCACGGCTCTTCTCTGTGTGGGGGTGGGGGTGGGGGATGGGGGGGGCAGGGGGTTGGGGTGTGTGTGTGTGTGTGTGTGTGTGTGTGTGTGTGTAAGGAGGGGTGAAGCCGGATCATTTGTCTTGGCTTTGCAGGCCTGCCTCACCTTGCTCTGGCCACACCACTGCGTCCTTCTCTCTCTATCCCTCCCCTGTTTCTTTTGCCTGCCTGCTAGCCCTTCTCCTCTGGCCTCAGTTTAGGTGCCACTGTCCCCAGGAAGCTTTCCTGCCCCCTTCGAGACTGCCTAGGGCAGTGGTCGGCAAACCGCGGCTCACGAGCCACATGCGGCTCTTTGGCCCCTTGAGTGTGGCTCTTCCACAAAATACCACGTGCGGGCGCGCACGTACAGTGTGATTGAAACTTCGTGGCCCATGCGCAGAAGTCGGTATTTTGTGGAAGAGCCACACTCAAGGGGCCAAAGAGCTGTATGTGGCTCGCGAGTCGCAGTTTGCTGAGCCACAGTTTGCCGACCACGGGCCTAGGGCATGCCTCGTCTGTTAGAGCTGCACAGAGAAATGCGAAATGGGCGAAATGGGCCTGGGACTGGTTGTCCAATACTCCAGAAGAAAACGGGGGCAGGAGGCAGCCGACATAAGAATGGCAGAATATTGTCATCAATCGTCCAAGTTGGGTGATGGATGCGGGAGGGTGTTTTGTAGTATCCTCTCAACATCTGTGTATGTTTGGAAGTTTCCAGAAGAAAAAATTAAAAAAAATAACAAAGCCTGGTGGAGGAGCCTCCACCCCGCGCCGCCTTAGTGCCTGTGCCTGTCTGTCCCCAGCCCCACTCTAGCGCTTACCTCTCTGCACTGTGAGCTGCAGGATTTAAGGCCTCAGATTGTACTGTGTTTTGCTCACTTCGGTACCCTGGCCTCCGGCAGAGTGATTGGCACAGGGTAAATATCAACATATTTTTGTTGCACGACAGAATGAAAAGCTTTCCAGGTGTGTTAGGGAGCAGGAAAGCAAACCACTGAAAACGTGTTGAAGCAGAACAATGCCTGTTGGCCTGCCTCACCTCCAGGCGCGCTGCGTCCCTCCCGGAATCCTCCAGGAAAGCCGCTGTGCCCGGGAAAGATTTAATGGCACTTGAGAAAATCGATTCAAATGGTGAAGGAGAAAGCAGGTTTAGACACTGGAACCTCTGCGGTGTATAAGGGAGGGGGGGAAGTGGGTGTGTGATTTAAAGCTGTTGGAACATAAATACTGTAGACTCATTCAGTCGGTCACCAAATATTAGTTCAGTGTGTGTGTGTCCGAAATGTCTGCCATGTTGGAGATGCCATTTCTCCTATCTCGCATGAGCTTATATGAATGAAAATGTAAAAAAAAAAAAATTAAACTGAGTCAATTTTAAAGACCTTATTGGCTTTATTCAAGCAGCCATTCTAGCAGATAGGTGCTCTGAGGAGCTGCACAAAACGAAAGACGTTATAGGAAGGAGGGAGCAGGAACAAGGAATTTAGGCCAAAAAAGTGGGGTGGTTATGGCAAAATTACTTTCCTTTAGGGAACGGCAGGGATCTATCAGGCAGATGACCTAACTAGAGCTGATCAGGCGACTCCTGGTTGACTGGTTTAAGGTCCCATTTCTGGGAGAAATGAGTTGTAATTTATTTAAGTCTCAGTTTGGTGACACCGGGCTTAGCATGAGCAGCTCCATTTTGGGTCTGTCTTCTTGTTTTTAACAGAAGTTTGTGTTTTTTGGCCAAATGAAAGAGGCCGAGCAGTTTTGTTTTGTTTTGAAGGGGGAAGGAGTGTTTTTGGGGTTTTGTTTTGTGTGTGTTGAGGGTGGGGTGACCTAAAAAGAAAGAGATGGGTCAGCAGATGGGATAGTGTGATCTCTAGGCTCCGCTCAGATGGATGAAAGGAGTAAGTTAGGGCCGGAGGATAGAGAACTATCTTTGTAGGACCCTGGGCTTCAGCACAGCTATTTCTCCACTTCATCTTCTACCCTCTCTGCTCAGATCCAGTGCTGCCTTAATACCCTGAGGCCTGACGGTGGCCATTAGCAGCCGGGGACAGGAGAGAAACATCACCTCAGAGGTTGACAACAAGAAAGGCAACAAACTTCTTTGTCGGCACATCTTTCACCCAGAATGGCAAGACTTATGTAGCTGTGATCTCGCGTTCAAAGCTGACTGGCTTCCACTAAGCCAGTGGTTCTCAACCTTCTTTAAATACAGTTCCTCATGTTGTGACCCAACCATAAAATTATTTTCGTTGCTACTTCATAACTGTAATGTTGCTACTGTTATGAATCGTAATGTAAATATCTGATACGCAGGATGGTCTTAGGCGACCCCTGTGAAAGGGCCGTTTGACCGCCAAAGGGGTCGCGACCCACAGGTTGAGAACCGCTGCACTAAGTGTACAATTCTTGAGGACGGGCCCAATGCCTCCTCTTTTCTGTATGACAATCCCTAGCACAGTGTCTCACTCAAAGTAGGCGCTGAATCAGTGTTCGAAAAATCAATGAACTAAATGAGTGTTGATTTTTCACTGCCCCCAAGCTAGAATGATTCATCAAGCTCATTCATAGTCCATGTTGTTATAATTATTTGGTTACTGTGTGTATATAGCGTTTAAGAACTCCCTTGTTCTCCCAAACGGTGGGGAAATTGAAGCTTCAGTAATGAGGGACATTCTCACCTGATTGCCTTCTGTGGGGTGTTAACCTCAGCTCCCACCTGGTGGCCTCCATGAGGTCCTCTTTGCGAACGGGATTTTGCGTTTTTCCGTCTGCTGCTAGATCTAGAGACAGGCCCCCCGCAGTTTATTCTCACCCGGACCCTGTCTGGTTAGGGCCTGGTTTCAGGTGGCCTGGCGGACTTTAGAGAAGACACAGAGCAGAGAGAGGCACCTGCTGTTGGGGCCGGGCTGTGTTTGCAGGGAGAGGAGACCCTGGGGCTAGGAGGAGGAGTGGGCATCCGCTGTAAGCTTCACCTCGGAGACCTCACCTGTCGGGACCCTAAGAGGTGTGGGCATGAGGTTGGCCTCGCCAGCGACTCATCTCTCTTCCCAGCTCCGGCAAGAGGCCTCCGGTCCAAATTTGCTCCCACTCTTGTCTGGGTTTTTTCACTGCTCTTCCACCCCAGCACGCTCCCTCCCCGCCACATCCCCGCCTGGGACTTGAAACGTCCAAGCAGTGACAGACTGGTGCCCTTTAAACAATGTTCATTCATCCAGCAAACCTTTATCCAGCCCCCAATATGTATCGAGCACTCCTCCAGGCTTTGGGGATATGGCAGGAGGCTAGATAGGCCAAACTCCTGCCCACATACAGCTTTCAGTCTAATGTGCTGGGGCTGTAAGCTGGTCCACCCCTTGGAAAACTGTTTGGCACTTTCTGCTAATGCTACACATACCCAGTCATTCCCCTGGGTATATGTCCAACAGAAATGAGTGCTTGTGTCCACCAAAAACACATAGAAAGACACAGACAAGAATTTCAGAGCAGCTTTATTCCTAATAGCCAAACACTGGATCCAACCCAGATGTCCATCACAGGAGAGTGAATACGTTATTTCCAGGCCTGTTCACACAAAGCAACGTCACTCAGCAACACAAAAAGACTGATGCTGCAGCACACATCAACCTGATGAGTGTCATAGAGTGACATGAAGAGAAGGCAGGCACACGATGACATGATGAGTGATCCCATTTCACCCAGTTCTAGTACAGGCAACACTATCTGTAGTGATTCAAGTCGGGACGGCAATTCCTTTGCGGGATTGTGGGGTAATTACTGGGAGGAGGTTCATCCATCTGGAAGACAGGAAATTTCTTAAAAAGTAAAGCTTTCACTTACCCTGTCACCCAACAGGCCACTTTTAGGTAGTTAGCCTAGAGCAGCGGTTTTCAACCTGTGGGTCACGACCCCTTTGGGAGTCGAACGACCCTTTCACAGGGGTCGCCTAAGACCATCGGAAAACACATATATAATTACATATTGTTTTTGTGATTAATCACTATGCTTTAATTATGTTCAATTTGTAACAATGAAATTGGGGGTCACCACAACATGAGGAACTGTATTAAAGGGTCGTGGCATTAGGAAGGTTGAGAACCACTGGCCTAGAGAAATGAAAACTTATCTCACACAAAAACCTGTATACAAATGTTTATGCCAGCCTTGGTCTTAATGGCCCCAAACGGGAAACTCTAATGTCCTTGGATGGTGAATGGATAAGCTGTAAGATCTGTACAATGGAATACAACTCAGCAATGAAAAGGAAGGGACACTAATCATATACACACACTTACACACACATACACACACATATATACATACATACACATACACACATACACACATACACACATACACACACGCACACACATACACACACATACACACACTTACACACACATATATACACACATACACACACACACACACATACACACACACGGTGGACTCTCAAGTGCATTGTGCTGAGTGAAAACTCAATCTTGAAGGTTTACATACTACATGATTCCGTTTATATGACACTCTGGAAAAGACAAAAATATCGGAAGAGACAACAGATCAGTCGTTGCCAGAGTTTAGGGAAGGGGGAAAGGTCAGAATACAAAAGGGGCAGCATGAGAGACATCTTTTGGGGTAAAGGAGTTGTTCTGTATCCTGTCGAAGGCAGTGGCTACAGAAATCTGTATGTGTATAAAAACGCATACACTGACACCAAAAAAAGAGTGGCTTTTATTGTATGTAAATTTAAATCTTTTAATAAAAGAAAACCCCACGCCAAAACTCTGTCTTCTCCTCGTGGACCCTGGTTTTCGCTCCTCTGAGCTCAAGTAGGACGATGGCAGAGGCCTTCAGGGAATAAGACAGGGCCTGGCTCGGAGCAGACCCCAGGAGCTTCATTTCCTACCCCACTGTTCCCACGCCTTCGGAATTATCCTGTGAAACGCCATTCGCGAATTGCCCATCCCTGTGTGTTTGCTCTTTAATCCGTAGACATTACCACTCAGAAACGGCCCAGCCACCCCCACGACTCCCTGAGGGAGAATTTGCTCTGAGGTCATGGCCAATGTAGAGCCCCTTTGAGGGCACAGAGGAAAACGTGTCACCAGTTACATCCAGGGCTCCTCCCAGTGAGTGAGCTGCCGTGGTCACCAACCTTCCAGACCTCATGGACCACCGGGGGTTTAGGGAATGGCAGGGTTCGGGCCTTCAGTCAGTCCGCCTTGGTCGTACAGAGCGCCCACCATTCCCCACAAGGTCATGTCCTTCACTCCTCAGCGCATGTGCTTCTCTGAGCCCCTACTCCAATGCCATCCCCCCTGTGACGCCTTCCCTGATCCCCCATGCCCTCCTCCCGTCTCCCCAGGAATAATCATTGATTCAACAATCGGTGACTACACACTGACTCGCTGGGAACTGGGACCACGAATAGGATGGAAAAGGACCCTGACTGGGAGGAGCTTTTATCCTCCTGGGCGAGACTGACGATAAACACACAGGTGCACACCATCCTTGCAGAATATCTCAGGTGCAGGGCGAGAGGGTGCAGGGATGGTCATGGGGGCTTCGGCGAGGAGATGCCACTGCGGCAGGGACCTGGAGGGAGTCCTTCTCCCTCTGGGTTCCCTGGCACTTGGCCTCCTAAGAAGGGCTGGCAGACATCGTCAATCAAAATATTGCGGGAGACACACACATACTAAAAACTTGCGCTTTGATTTTCTGAAATTCCGATGTCGCTGGCCATCCTGTATTTCATCAGGCAACTTCTACTCCTAGGGTCTCCCTGCGCTGTGAGTCCAGGGAACAAGGACTCTCAGTCTCAGGGCCCAGGACTGTGGCTGGCTCACAGTAGGTGCTCAATGAACAATGACAGAGTGATCCAGTAGGTGGATTAATAAGCAGCACTCATTACCTGTATTGCAGTTTTTTAAATGTGTGTGCTGACTCCCCGGACACAGTAACCCCCTCCGCAGCAGGGACAGTATTGGATGCCACTCTTGGCGCCTAATGTAGGGCTTGGTGAGAGACAGCCCGAGGGGGGGGGGCTTGGTGGGGGGGGCTTTAGCTGCTTCCTACAACCCCCACCAGCACCTCCCCCACCTCGACATAACAAGAAAATAAAAACATTTTTAAGGGTGGTGAAATATTTAATATGGAAACTGGTATTTTCTCAATCTTAGGTACATGAATAAGAGCACCTTTGGAAATTTTTGCTTTATTCATTAGGGTGCATGCTAAGAAGAAACTGCTGGGTCCATTTCCTTGGCTATCCTCTTCTAACCCAACGGGCTCCCCCGCGCGCCCCCCTTCTGTTTGAGCTGGCACAGATAGCCGGCGGGTGGGTGGGTGTTATATGAGCCGGAGGCATGGAAAAGAGTCTCATGGTTCCCGGCGAGCGTGTCTGTCTCATCACGGGCCGGTGCCCTGTTCCCAGGCCTGGCACCTGGCAGCATCTCGGGAAACGTGGGTCGAAAGCCTAGCTAGAGCGACACATCCAAGGACATACAGGCTTTCAGCCTCAGGGTGCTCCTCCAGAGGAAGACCCTTCGGAAGCGGGCCCCTTACTGCCCTCTAGAGGTCAGCCCTGGGGTGCTCAAGCAGCGCCCAGAAAGGGTGTGTCTAACAGCCCAGCAAGTTCTATGAATAAGCCCAGTCTTCACCCACACCCATGAAAGGGGCACTGTCCTGGGGCGCCTCAGCCCCTGTCGGTTTCAGCTCAGAAGGAGCATGTTGTTGCTTGCGGCTCTTTTGAGCTTCACAAAGGACAAGGAAAGGCACTGTACGGCGGGCTTTACTTCTGACTTTTTTTTTTTCTTCTCATTCCTCCAAACCGTTGGATGTGGAAAACCTTGCACTGACTTGTGAATTGCCAGTCTGTGTTTGCGGATGGAGGCGGGTAAGGGCTTGAAGGGTCCAAATTCTTTTCACTTCCCTTGGAAGTTTCTCCAGAACTTAGCTTTCCGTTGAGTCGCCTCTGTTGATTTCTGTGTCGCTGGGTCGTTATTGGGGGCGTGTTATAACCGGAGAGGCTGAAGGCTTCTCTCCCCCACGCGTGTGCTGAAGCCCGATGAGCCAGGATGGTGCAGGGCACCCACCAGAGGTGAGGGCCTGGTTTCTCCGCGGAGGACGGTGCTGGGTGAGCACGTGGTTTAGCTGGGAGAGCAAGCACAGGAACATTTAGTTGCACGCAAGTGAAACCAATAATAGGTTTTTTCGTATATTGAAGGCAAAATTAGGAGTTAAATGCAAAATAGAGAAGAAGGGGGACAAGGAGAAACTGAAGACAAGTTGAAGACCATGAACTTCATCTTTTCTTGGGTAAGCTGCCACTTAGCCAGCTGAGAAGGCAGGCAGGGTGCTCTGCCCTTGGCAGCTGGATGGGCATCAAAGAAGATAAATCCAGTGGCTTATGGATTCTCCAGAGCCTCTGAGTGTGTCGCTGTTCTGTGTACGTGACAAGCTGCCTGTTACACGGGTCTGCTCCATGACCCTTATAAGAATTTCTCAGTGGCAAATGAATGCAAATAACCTAAATGTCCAACAAATAGAAACCTGCTGAATAAATTACGGTAGATCCTCAGCATAGAATACCAAAAAGCTTTTTAAATGTTACAGTAGTTTAAGGAACCACTGCAGTAAAATAACAAGTAATAATATGGAGAGTTGCTCGAATAAACAGGTGTGTGCTTTTTTTGGTTCCTCCCCAAGCCTCACTAAAACAATAAAAGAACTTTTCCCCTAAATAAAATCATTTCCTTATGAGAATCTTAGTAGTGATATTAATAAATATAGACTCTCCACAAAGGATAACAAGTTAATTAAAATTTGCTTTAAAGCAAGACTAAAGAAACATAAACCCTAGCCTGTCACTAGGCCCTCAAAGGGTATTTTTTAAAGGCAAACACCTGCAAAGACAGGAAGGAAGAACGAGGAGACAAAAATGACAAAATTTAGGATCCCTTGGCTGACTGGGACGCACACAGGAGAGTCCAAGGAGATTTCCAACGTGCCGTGAAGGCAGACCAGGCATGAAGGGCACACAAGTCGGGAAGCTCCAAGGAAGGATTTCTTAAAGAGGGTGAGATTGTTAGAAATAATGCTTCGATTTGTAAAGAGGAGCGAGAGCCAACTGGCAGAGCTTTTTGTACTGAAATAATAATAATAGAGAAAATTAAACAAATGAAAACTTTTTAAAAAGACACCCAAAAGCTAATCAGAAAAGGACTATATCCATCAGGGTCTAATCAGGAAATAAAAACTAGTCAGTATTTGAACAGAGAAAGTTCAATACCAAGGATTATTAACTGTAACAGTGGATTGGAGTCAGGAGGGATTAGCTAGTAAAAAGTGAATAGAAGTTTCTAGAATACAAGAATAGCAGCCACCGCCTGCCCCAGCTGGGACAGAGCGCCAAGGAAGCCCCTCCCCTCCACGCCCAGAGCTGAGATCCAGAGAGGGCCCCCCCTGGCTCATGAGGACTTGCTTCTGCTGGAGAGGGTGCCCCCTGGCTCATGAGGATGGCTGTGCCCTCTCCAGGCGTCTGGATCTCAGCTCCGGGTTGGCGGGGGGGGGGGGGGGGGGCGTTTCTTGGCACTCAGTCTCAGCTGGAGTGGGTGGTGGCTGCTGTCCTCGTATTCCAGTGTCCACCCCGTATAGTAAGAGCCATGCGTTCTGCTGAGAGCGTTCGTCACTAGCCAGATCCAGGGAGACACGGCTCCTTTCTGATAAGGAGGCCTGGGCGAGGAGAGAAGGTGACCCTAGGGTATCAGAGAGCCCATCCGGTAGGTATCGGGAGGCAGGACTGGACTTGGAATCCAATCTCTAGCTCTGATCCTACGCTAACCAGTTGTGCTTCTCTGGGCGGGTTAACTTCAACTCCGGACCTGTTTCTACATCAGCAACTTGAGGCGACTGGACCAAATCCAAGGCCAGTACATCCCTGCGTGCCACCTGATTACTTTGATTACTTTGAGGTCGTTGAAAGGAGGGCATTGAACTGCTTTTGTTGGTGTGTTTGAGGTTGGTTGGTTTCCTCCTGTAAGCACTCTTTAAAAGCAAAATTCTGATAACAACTCTCCATCCCCTGACAATAACCCTTTTCTCCCCCTCCCCCACTTCATCCCCACCACCCGTTAGACCTAACCAGGGAGCAATCCCTCCTTCGCTATCCCTCCCTTTAACGTGCCACATGAGTATCAAGTAGGCACTAGAAAAAGCCACAAGAATCAAATGTTTTTATATAAGCAATACTTTCCTCAAACTTGTAAAGAAGTGAATTGCCTGAGAATAACCTACCTACTACTGACTGACGTCACTAAACAGGTACACAGGCACCACAATGAATGATGCTGTGACTTTAGTTTGGCCACCTCCGCATCCTTACTCAGTGCTCCCAGCAGGGAAGGGACAGGTGTGCTCCTTCACTCACTAATGTCCCCTCACCTTCTCCCAGGCTCCTACACCCTAGAACAGCATGTGCTCTCCTCCCACCCGGATTTGGCTCACCTGTCCTCCTTCCCTGGTGGTACCCGCTCCCTTCAATTCTCTAGATGCAGAATTCACTAGTTTCAGTAGGATCCATCACTGTGGGTGTATTTTCTTAAAAGGAGGGTGTGTGTGTGTGTGTGTGTTCATTCGTGTGTGCAGGCATCTTGAGACAATATTCCCCATAGACCTTGCCTATTGCTGGACTGTTATCTGAGTCCTAGTACTTGACAAATTGTCAGAAAACTGGAAATTCTGAAACAGTTTAAGGAAAATGCTTACAATGATGAAGGGGCCGAGAAGGAAATGTGAAAGTTCCCGGTTCCCCACGTTTTCGGGACCTGCTCTCCTAAAACTTCCCTTTTGCGTATCGAGTGTCTACTCTGGGCCAAGTACAGTGTCGGGGCTACCGAGCTACAGATATGAATAAAGCGAACTAGTGCCCCAGCCTTGCAGTGCTTACCGTCCGGGGGAAGGGGG
>NW_005871102.1:4344743-4347144 GCF_000147115.1 Myotis lucifugus
GCCTTCCTTGTCTTTGCACGGCTGGGTCTAGCTCAGTGTGTGGCACTTGGTAGACATTCACTGAACGAAGGATGGGAGGGAGGGAGGGAGGGAGGGAGGGAAGGTCAAAAGGAGGGATGGAGGGAGGAACAACTCTCCCATCATGTATCATCTGCTGAGTGTGTCTGTCTTCAAGTTCACCTAGCACTGCCTACCTTTGGTTCATATTGTCCCTCTCTCCTCCCACCCAGATTTTGCTCACCTGTCCTCCCTCCCTGGTGGTACCAGCCCACACTAACTTCCTAGACCCGAATTCTTCCAGTCATCACAGAGTCTGTGCTGCGTAACTTACACCCCCGCATTCCTTGCAGCTGCTTCCTGAGTGCTATCATGCTAACTCCTTGAAGGCAGAGTCCCCTTCTCAAGCGATCGCACCCCCCACAATACCTAGACTACACTGACTGCCGATTGGTTGGGAAATGGGCCCATCACAGGAGGAGAGGGCAGAAACTGTGCTGGTGCTGTGTGTACACCCAGAGCCTGGAGAACGTGGCCTAGTGGAGGGGACACTCGGGGGCAGGGCAGTTCTGCCGTCTGAAAGCCTTTGACTCAGAGGCCCCGAACCCCTGGCCCTCCTCTGAGGACAGAAGAGGGGAAGGTGTCTGTCCTGCAGCGTGTGGGGTGGATAGAGGATTTGACGGATGTGAAATTAAGCACTGGAGTGGAAACCGTAAACCATCCTCTCGGAATATCCTTAAAAGGAGGGATCGCTAGCAAACTCGGGCTGCAGGACGCACTGGCCTTCTCCCAGGCCTCGCTGACTTTGTCCGTGACAGATAAGAAAGGAGAGACCGTTGGGGTGACGCGTCTTAGAGGAACTGCCGATGTGCCCTTTTGCTTTATAATCTGAACATCAAGTGAACAAGGTTCAGGGAGATTAGCTGACTGTAGGCCGACCCATGTTCCCGTGTAGAGAAATAAGGAAGACTCATTACCATCCAGCTCCTTTTGCCAAGAATTATGTGCTCCATGGACAGAGAATGACGCCCAAACCTTTTCAGGCCCTTCAGTAAAAGGCTGGGACAACTCCCCCTGCCTTTGACGGTGTGCTCCTCACAGTAATTCATGGTTTTGGCAGAAGGGCTGCCTCCCTAACTGGACTGCCTGGGGCTGGTGTCAAGGATCTCTAGGATCTTCTGAGAGAAGTGCTCCCATTTCTGCAATTAGTCCTGAAACAACCTTGTGAAGTAGGGCCTAGGATTAACTCCCATTTTCCGGATGAGGAAACCGATCCTCTGAGAGGGTTAGGGCACAGCCTGTAAGGAGGACTTTTCCCACCACTCTCCGTGGCTTAAATGAACTATGGAGGCTGAAAGGGTCTGAAGGCTCTGTCTTCCCATCACACATCTTAGGCCAGCGGTTCTCAACCTGTGGGTCGCGACCCCTCTAGGGGGGTCGAACGACCCTTTCACAGGGGTCACCTAAGACCATCGGAAAACACATAGATAATTAGATATTGTTTTTGTGATTAAGCACTATGCTTTAATTATGTTCAATTTGTAACAATGAAATTGGGGGTCACCACAACATGAGGAACTGTATTAAAGGGTCGCGGCATTAGGAAGGTTGAGAACCACTGTCTTAGGCCATGATGTGTTGCTACATGAATGACAATATTTCAGTGGCAGGAACACTCAGCCCAAGCTTAGTGCAGGGCGGATAAATGTGTGGGTGCATGGCACAGTGGATGCTCTGTGTGGAGTCAGTGGACGAGAAACAGCTGGAGGGCAGGGAGAACCTTTCAGGCCGTTCAGGGAGAGCCTACCTACCGGGTGTGTCTAGCACTGGGGACCCAGGACCGCCCAGCCCTCTCGGGGCTTACAGTCCGTTGCAGGAGACAGACGTTAAACAACTAATACTGCAGTAAGCGAATCACAATTTCGTCACATGCAACTAACCGTAGCAGGGAGCTTTGCTCGGGGTCCGAAGGAAGAGCGATTTGAGCTCCCTGGGGGAAGGCCGGTCTCTTGGGCAAGGGGATGCATTTAGGTGGGCAGAAGTCCATGCAAACGAAAAGGGCAGGAGGAGGAGGGAAATTGCTTCCCACAAAACGGAACTTGACCTGAGGGCCTCCCAGCTCGCAGTCCCATTGCTGCTTCGGGAAAGCAGGACAGAGAAAGCCGGAGAAGCCAGAGGCCACTTTCTGTAGGCAGGCGGCTGGCAGGGCGGAGGAGGAGGAGAGCAGGCTGGCCGCGCCCGGCCCAGGACTGAAAGGGTTAAGGGGGCGGTCCCGAGCGGAGCCTGGAGCCCCGCCCACCGGAGGGCAGGGGCGGGGCCTCGAGAGTGAGCCCTCGGATTGTCGAGAGCAGCGTTACGCTAGGACGTACAACGTCGGGGAACCGGAGAGCAGGGGTGGGGGTGG
>NW_005871102.1:4347429-4456832 GCF_000147115.1 Myotis lucifugus
GATATGTGACCTCGGCCCGAGTGTCCTCGGTTCCCCTGCGCCCCCGGCCTAACCTGGGACTGCTTGGAGAGGGGGGGGGCCCCCCAAGGGGAAACCCCCGGTTGCCGGACCCCGTCACTTGAGGGGAATGGGACCAGGGCCGCCCTCCTGTCCCCCGGGGGGCAAATTTGGGGGGGGGGGGGGCCCCCGGAAAGAAACTTCACCCCCTGGGCCCACCTCGGGGCCGGGAAAACGGGGTAACCCGCAGGCCCAGGGGGTTCCTTTGCCCGGGGCCCACTTTTCCTAAGGTGGGAGGGATTGACGGGGGGGAGAAAGTTCTCAAGTCCGGGAGTGGGCGCGCTTGCGATTGCACTTCCGGGGGTGAGGCCCCCCCCCCCAAAGGAGCCTGAAATGAATGTGAGCGCTTGTCAGGCTGCGTCCTTGGTTTTTGGGGTTTGATGGGAGTTGAGTTCTAACCGGGCGTCTGTTCCCTGCGAGGCTCCCGGGAGGAAGGGAAGGGGTGGAAGGAAGTTGGAGGGAAAGCGGAGAGGACGGGGCACGGCTGGGGCTGGTCATTCCGGAGATCTTGGTCCCCCAGTGTGTCGCCATACATCCTGGGGTTCCCCGCCGCGAAGGAGTGAGTACTTCTACGGAGGAGGAGAAATGTACGATGCGCTGGAGCGAGGACCAGGGACCAGATTGTAAGGTCATGCCCACCCAGCCGGTCTCTCCCCGGAGGTGTGGTTTCTCCCCTGGAAAGGGAAGTAGGCATGGTGGGACCCTTTGGCTGCTGGCTCGGAGGACTGGATGCACATGTCATGCAGTCATGAAGACTGCGGTTGGCCGGTTATTCCTGTTCTCCTTGAGCTGTAAATTCACGCCTACATTTCCCTCCGTTGGGTTCGCTGCCTCCGCGTGCGTGTGCGTCGCACACATTCCTGGAGCTTAGGCGGGACCTTGGAGCCAAGCCCGAGAGCGCGCCACGTACTGTGTATTGTCATCCTCAAGACATGTCTTTCCGAAACCCGGGAACAGGTGTAAAGGAGCGAAGTTACTTGCCTAGACGCAGAGCCAATCCGAGGTAGATTTAAAGTTAGCGTTTTGTTTTAAGTAACTTTTCTAGAGTTTACGAAGGTGTTGGACTTTGGCCCCTGGGACCATGCAGTGCACTCAGTGCACAGGCGGGCCTTCTGCATTTGAAAGTGCTTATCAAAGAGTGAAAAAAGCACAAGCAGGGAATTCAGACTCTCAGCCTCACGGTAAAGGGCAGTGATAGGAATGGGTGGCGGTATAAGGTGATGGGGAAGTCTCGGAGCTCGTAGCATTCCTTCAGCGTGGCTGGTGAAAATGTGACATTCGTTTGTTCTGTGTGTTTCTCTGGAACCCGTAGGATGATAGCTTGAATAGGTTAAAGAATGAGAACTTGAGAACACGTGGCTCTGCTTTTCTTTCTAGGTACTTTGAGTTAGGGAATAAACAAATCATTGTTTACTGTTCCTATCTAATCCTCTTTTTTAAAATTCTCACCCAAGGACATCTTCATTGATTTTTTTGAGAGAGAGGGGAAGGAAGAGAGGGAGAAACATCAATTATTTGCCTCCCAAACATGCCCCATGGGAACTAAACCTGAAACCTAGGTATGTGCCTTGACGGGGAATCAAACCCGAGACCTTTTGGTGTGCAGGACAACGCTCCAACCAGCTGAGCCACACTGGCCAGGGCTGTCATCTAATCCTTATGTCATAGAATTATTTCATATTGAATTGCTGATTCCTTGACTTTTAGTCTGTTCTCTTGATTTCCATTTGTAGACTCTAACTCTTTCACACAGCCTTAAAGCTTCTGCTCTTTATCTTTTCTGAATTTTAAGTTCTTGAATGTTTCTCTTTCCTTTACCTGCTGGGCAGTCTTCAGCTTCCCAAACTTTGTGTGACCTGCCATTTCAGTGGTGTAAACCCTGAAGCCAGGTACTTCAGCTCTTGAATTGGTACCTTTTTACAGTAGTAACCACAGTGGTTGTCTCTTGGTGAATGCTGCAGTCACAGACAGAATCAGAAGGCTGCTCTGTTTTCTGTGGCCATAGTTGCAGACAGTAAAAAGGGGACAGTCTTCTGAAGCTGATGTCACGTCACTCAGGGACTAAGCGCTGGTGGTTTGTAGATGGGGTGGAAAGCACAGTTGTAATGAGGCGCTACAGTTTGTTGTAATAGTGATGGTAATTGAGGTACTCTTCTCCCTGTGCCTAACTGTACACAGCATATAGTAGATGTGCAGGAAATATTTGGTAGTTGAATGAGTGAATGGAAAACAGTATGAAGAAAGGGAAAAATTCTAATGCATATACTAAATTATTTCATTCCTTTTTCTATATTTAAAAAAAAGCCAAAAAAATATGTTTCAGATTCCTGTTGAAAATATGTGGTTGAGGTGGGTATCTGTAAAGGGTGTTACTTGCTGGAGCTGCTCTGAGATCAGATTGTGCGATTATGTGATGTTATAGCCACCTGCAGCCTGGGAGCAGCCTGTGGTGCTCCGGGAGGTGAAGCTTCACAGATTTTACTTCAGCCTTCTCCGCCTAGGCCCGTGGTCGGCAAACCGCGGCTCGCGAGCCACATGCGGCTCTTTGGCCCCTTGAGTGTGGCTCTTCCTAAGCCTTAGGAGTACCCTAATTAAGTTAATAACAATGTACCTACCTATATAGTTTAAGTTTAAAAAATTTGGCTCTCAAAAGAAATTTCAATCGTTGTACTGTTGATATTTGGCTCTGTTGACTAATGAGTTTGCCGACCACTGGCCTAGGCTAACTGAGAAGTTAGATTGGTAGTCAGTATTTTTGCAATAATAGACCTATAGCTCTTGGTGATTGCCAGTAACATTGACTGCGACTGTCCATCTTCTTGTCCCTTATATTGGGGGTGGGAGAGGAGACTTAACCCTCTCTGAGGTGCTTCTCCAGCTGCTCTTCATGCTACACCTCTCTCTCTTGTCCTTCCTTGAACTGCCCGTGTTACTCCCAAGGACAAGGAATTCATTAGCACAGACCTGGGGTATGGAACAGGAGACCTTACTTTGCAACTAAATCTAGCTTCTGACCAACTTATAATGTCAATATGATTGCTAGAGGAGTGTAGGAGAGAATATAATGCAAAGCTCTAACAACGATTTTATCTTTCTTACCCAAAAGTAAAAGAGAAGAGGCCTGGCTCTGGACCTGATGTCTTGGGGGTGTGTCAGTTATCCCAGTATAAGATAAGAAAAGGAGGCTGATGTGGAAAAGAGATAGTAAGCTTTGGTGTATGTTTGTACTTTGGTGGGGGTCTGTACTTTCTGAAAAGGTAACCGTATGGAGGGGAGGGTATTAATTTGGGTACCTTATAAAAGGAGGTCAAGGAATGTGAAATGATGAACGTGTATAGAACCAAGTACAGGTGAGGCAGTGAAGTCCATCATTCCTTCTCTCAAATGCTGACTTCATGCTTTATGTATATAGCAGTACCTCATTTGTCTACTACTGTTAGGGAATAAGATATTATGTGCAAAAAAACTTTAACTATACTTTTTGTGGAAAAAAACTTACAGTGTATTATGTGCTTTGTTTGCTTTTTAAACAGTATAGTTTAACCTTTGTTTTGTTGACTCAAGGTCATTCCTGGCATCCATTACTCAGAGTAATGGAGTGGGGCTTTGAGGTGATTGAAATATGCAGGTTGTTAGCCCTGTCTGCTTTTTGAATTCTTGAATCTGCCTTTTATAGTCAATCTGTCTCTTCTTTCAGAGGTGGGAAAGCTGTGCTTTTGCTGTTGTTAGTGTCCCTGCTGCCCTCTTTTTAATTTGCAGCTTCTGATCTGTGGAGTAGCAACCCAGATAACTGCCTCCTGCAATTGAATGTAAAACAGCTAAATAGGCTGCATGAGGGTGTGCAGCCTCTTCCCTGTTAATGGGTGGACTTTGGCTGCCCAAAAACCTTTTACTTATTTCTTGTTTCCTATCCTTGGTTTAGATCAGGAGTGGGGAACTGGGTCTGGCCCTGCCAAGGCATTAGGGGTGAGTTAATTAAATGTTTGACCAGTTGAAAAATAGCAGGCTAATTTTTAAATTGATAATTTTGTATGGCCCATGAATGATATCATAAATATCCAAATGGCCCTTGGCAGAAAAAAGGTTCCCCACCCCTGGTTTAGGTAGTGAACTTGCACTATGTATAGGTGTATTTATGTTCCTGTAGTCCTTTCTGTAGAAAAAAAAAATGATGTGCAAGTACTAGCATTGGTTCTTGTTTCAGAAAGCATAGCCAATACCACTTGAAAGTCTGGTTCCAGCCCTGTCTTGTATCACTCATGGACAGTGTCTTGGACCATCTCCAGTGTTCCTGGAGCATTTCCAGCTCATCTTTGCTCCCAGTCCCACCAGTCCCAGTATCCAGGTTGACAGTAGTATTGCCTTAAAAGCTGGTAGCAGGGTATGCAGAAGGCAGCAATTTAGAATTGAGTGTATAAAATTGGTATACATAATTGCTATTTCTGCATTTTTTTTTACTGTACTGTATGTCTGGATTCATTTTGGGGCTTAGTTTCCCTATGCCTATAAAAAGAGGCCATCTATAAACCAAAGAGCTGAAGAAATTCTTCAGCAGAGGCCATAAAGGTCTCTCCTCCTTGCTCTTCACTCCTTTTATTCAACAAGCTTTTATTGAGTACCTCTCATGTGCCCTGCACTGGGCTAGCTTACTTGGAAGTACAAAGAGAGTAAAACATATCTCTTGTCCTTAAGGAACTTAACAATAGTAGAGCTAGGCATACCAAAAAGGTGCGAGTGTGTGTGTGTGTATTTATATGTGTGTATTCGAGGGATTATGGCTAAAGCCCCTAAGCCATAATTCAGAGACCTGCTTGAGGTTGTTTCTAAAGTGATTTGTGGCCTGTCAGCTTGACACCCCTCTAGAACATAAGGTTAAAAAATATGAAGTGTTATTGTTGCATAAAGTTTATATACCTTTCCAAGAACTGTAATGAACTGAACAGTTAAGATGGAAAACATGGAAATCTAAGGGAAAATGTTCTATTAACTGAAATTTGATATTTCCACACTATATAGGAATTGCATCCCGCAGTAAGCCTTCAATAGTTATACACTAATAACAGAGCAGTGAAATACCTGAAAGTTAGAAGGTTCATTATTCTGGGCCCATTTGAAACAGAATGCAAATTCTTAGGCATTTCCAGAGTTTCTAGATCAGTGAACACTGCTTGTGTTGGTTTTTAAGAACAGATTTCACTAGCAGTATGAGCTAAAAACATTTTTTTCTTTTCCATTTTCAAGGAAGAGGGTTAGAGGGTTGCCCTAAATCAAGGTTTAAATGGGACAGATTGCAGGCATTGAGTTTTTTTTCAAAGAAGGAACAAGCACCGTTGCCTATTTCATTTTCACTCTCACACCCAGGAGGAAAGGCTACCTTAGTGCTTCATAATGCCCAGTGAATATTTCAAGTTGGCTTCCTTCACAGGGAACAGTTAGAGGATTTCACCTAAAGGATTCTGAGTTTACAGAGATGAATACATGTTTAAGTAGAAGTGAAAGCAGGGAGGAACCGCTAGCACTCAGAACAATTTGGACTCTATGGACATTAGATTTTCTATGCCTGTAACTTCACTCTTTTGTTGTTAATCTTCACCTGAGGATATTTTTCCATGGATTTTTAGAGAGTGGGATGGAGAAAGAGACACACAGATAAAGAGAAACATCGATGTAAGAGGTACACATCAGTTGGTTGCCTCCTGTGCCCTGAACAGTGCCAGGGATCGAGCCTGCAATCTAGGTACGTGCTCTTGACTGGAATCGAACCCGAGATCCTTCCATCTGCAGGTTGACGCTCTATCCACTGAGCCATACTGGCTAGGGCTTAAGTTATTCTTAAGGCTTAAGAGCTTAAGAACATGCAAAGCCTGTCATCTTTAAAACACAGGTAATTTTCCAAACTGAAGAATATTGTGAAAGGCATTCTTTCAACATTTTTTTGTGAAATAGAGTAAGTTCATGCTTCCCATCGGTTTCACTTAGATTGAATGTGGTGGAATTGAACTTTGTAGAGGAGAGAAACAGTTTGTTCAGATGAGTGACAGAGCCAGTCTAGTGTTTCACATAGTACCCACTCTGAACATGCCTGCTCGCTTACAGTCTTAGCTGCTCCTCAAATTGAGGAAAGGATTTGGTTCAGGGATGTAAGACTACTTGAACTCAGTAATGCAACAGGTGTATTTAGCCCCTGACTACCCCAGAAGACTATAATCAGTGAGGGATATTTTCTTTGTAATTCTTTCTCCTCTCAGGAAGTCATCTTTGAGTTGTTGATATGGTAATAATGACTAACAAGCAATTACTATGGGTTGTCCAGGCACTAATTTTAGCACAATGCATGTGGTAATGTCATTTGTTTTTAACAACTCTGTGAGTTAAGCAACAGTGTTCTTATTTTATTTTTCATTAGGAGGCAGGCCCAGAATGGTTAGACATTAAATCACTTTCACAAGTCCCGCAGTAGGGGATACAGCAGGCATTCAGGCCAGGCGTTCGAATAGGAGCACATACCCTTAATCCCTCTGCTACAGCTCAGTTTATAGTTAAAATAAGAAGGTGGATTTAGAAGCCATTTCTAAAGTGGAGAATTAGCTGGGAAAGGAAAACTATATGCAGATACCGATTAATGTTATTTGGTATATCAGTTGTATTAGGTGAAGACTACCATTTGAAGCTGAAAAAGAGGTGTGATATGCTGTAGTGGTGGGCAGCTGGTGGCAGTGCAGGGTGGGCTGGCTTCCTGGAGATACTTGGGGTTTGTTCAGGTGATAAACGATGCCATTTGGTATTGGAGGTTTTGACTTCCTGGATAGTAGCACACAGTGCTAAGTGGAAAAGTTTCTGAAAGCTCTTGCTTTTACTTACAATAATTGCTACTAACCATCAGGAGAGACTACTTTATTTCTAGGGGGCTGCTGATGATAATATAGCACAATGCTCCAATGTCACTACCAATTACAAAACAAAAGGGCAGTATATCAGACTTAGCCCAGGGGAAAGTGTGTGTTTCTAATTTTTTTTCATTAAAGGGTTGTGATTTTTGCTTTTATTTATGGTTTGGCTGAAGTATAAATGTTAGGCTTTATAAACTGGGCATGTGTAGTTGTGTGAGTTTATGTGTAAGGCTAGCCTTAATTGCTCTAATATATGTAAATGGATTTAGTGATCCAGTTGAGAATCTGTTTTTTTCTTGTTACCTTTAAGAGTCCTTAATTATGTATCTTCCTAAATATCTACAATGACAAAGCGAAATGGCATTACTTTCATAATGAGTTTACTGTTCTATAAGGCAGTGGTTCACCTTCTTATTCTCAACCTTCTGGCCCTTTAATACAGTTCCTCATGTTGTGACCCCCAACCATAAAATTATTTTCGTTGCTACTTCATAACTGTAATTTTGCTACTTTTATGAATCGTAATGTAAATATCTGATATGCAGGATGGTCTTAGGCGACCCCTGTGAAAGGGCTGTTCGACCGCCAAAGGGGTCGCGACCCACAGGTTGAGAACCGCTGCTATAAGGCATTAATAGTAATTTACAGATATGACCTAACAATTCATTCAGTCTTTATTTAATAGTGAATTTAATGTTTTCCCTCTTCCTGAGCAAATTGTTTTTTGTCACATAATCTATTTCCCTATGTCCCCCACCCCCATATTATTAAGGTCCCCAAAATAGTTGATATGGACAGAATAGATGTGAGAATGTTGGATTTTACAAACTACCCTAAAATTTAGTGGCTTAAGACTGTGATTTATTCCTTATAATAATGTAGGACAGCTGCCCACATGGTATAGGCTGGGGTCACATGTGTGGCTGTATTCAAATAGCATTTTATTGGAACTATAATGCCCTTGGTGGTTGCACTTCTGTGTCTGGCACCTCAGCTGGGGTGGCCAGAAGAGCTAGGGGCTGCCAGGCATTCCTCTCCCTACAAGTCTCTTATCATTCAGGAGTCTGGCCTAAGCTGCTTTATATAGTGGTTCGGTCCCAAGTTGAAGCTGCTAGGTCTCTTACGGCCTAAGCCCAGAACCAACACAGTTACTTCCACAGCATTCTATTGGTCAAAGCAAGTTACAAAGCTAGCTCAGATTCAGGGGAAGATTCCACCACTTGACGACAGAAGTTGTTTGTTGGTGTCTGTCTTCAAAGACAATCAAAAACTCTTAATTAAATTCAGGTCTTACCTCTTATGCTCACCAAACCTTCAGAGGTTTGCTGAAACCAACAATTAACAAAGAAATTTGTAAAACGGCCCCTTTAATTTCTACTTAGAATCTAGGGCAGGGAGCTTGTGTGAGTAGACATGATCATATATTAGTTTATATAATAAATTCCACCCCCTTTGCCACATTGCCTTTGTCAGTTGCCCTCTCGTTGAAATGTTCATACTGATCGTTTTCCTTTTGGTACTTGACACTTTTAAGGTATGTTATGCTCCATTTATGTGGTAAGAACTTGATTTGACCATCGAATTGGAAACAAACAAAAAGGTTATTACTGAAGCTTTCACTTTTAGTTAATCTGAGCAAAGGTGTGGATTTCTTCTCTGTGATCTTAGGAGAAGTAGTGTGAGGTGTCACTTGACCAGAAGGAGACTCAAGGGACATTGCTACAAATGAGGATCGGAATCTCACTGGTAGCTTGGGAGCCCATGGTAAAGTAGTGTATTGGGCCAGTTGTTCTCATGTTCCTCTGCAGCCACACACATTGAATTTTATCACACGATGACTTAGAGACCTCTGCACCGATGTGTTTTTCTATATATATTTCTCCAGATTCTTGAACAGAGGACTTTATACTAGGACCTTACTTCTGTATTATCTATCACTCTTCTCCCAAACAACTTAACAGTCCTAAGTTTATCATCCATGTAGGATGATGTGTGTGTGTGTGTGTGTGTGTGTGTGTGTGTGTGTGTAGAATGAAAGTAAATAGAGCCTCCATAGGAAGCCTCATTTGGGTGATGGAGCCGAGAGTGAAACCAGGGTTCAGTAGGAAAATTCCTTATAAAGGTCTACCTTCCAGAACTCGAATCTGGGAGTTTATGCCAACTTTTAGTGTGAAGACTACCGTTTGCACTGCCTCTTTTCTATTTAACATTTTTTGAGTATGTTATTACCTTGAGTTTATTTATTCTTTGAGGTGGGCTCTGTTCCACATAACAGAAACATTAAGATAAATGACCATACTATAACTGGGCAGTGTTACACTGTTAGAGGCATTTAGAAGAAGAGTGAGGGCATGAAATAGAGCTGGGAATGCAGGTAAAGTTTTCATGAATAATTTGGAATATACCCAGTGATAATTGCTTTAATTTCCTAAATATTTGAAATGGGATCTTAGAAACCCAGTTTGTAGACGGTATAGAATGCTGCTATCTCAAAGAAGATAATGTACCATGGAAAGCCTGTCTTGGGCACCCTCCCTCTCAAGGATACAGGAGTGAAATATACCATCATTAAAAGATGGAATTAATCCATATCATACATTTTTTCTGGAAGAGGAGTCTTGCAAACTCAAACTTTTTCTTTTTTTGGTTAATCCTCATCTGAGGATATTTTTCCATTGATTTTTAGGGAGAGTAGAAGAGAGAGGGAAAGACAGAGAGAAATATCGATGTGAGAGAAATACATCGATTGGTTGCCTCCTGCATGTGCCCCAACCAGAGCCCGGGCTGGGGGGGAGCCTGCAACCAAGGTACATACCCTTGACCAGAATTGAACCTGGGACCCTCCGGTCCGCAAGCCAACGCTCTATCCACTGAGCCAAACCAACTAGGGCAGAATCATAAACTTTTGTAGAAATCCACTATAATCTCTACATTGTCGATTTCTTAAATATCTTTGTGTTCTCTGAAATGTCAGTAGCAATAGTGAAGGTAGAAAAGTAGATTGCCAATAAAAAAGGAGGACAGCTGATTATGGATAGCCAACGCCAGTTGATACACACTCATTTAGGTTGAAGCTGAGAAGAGAGTGTGCCTAGCCATGTAGATTGGCTGAAGCCATGTAGGGTAGGGCTTTAATGTCTTGCTAAGGAATTTGTGGAAATCAAACGTGGTATGTGATTAGAAAACTGGTTTTGCTGCATTATCTAGTCTGGATTGGAGAACCTGGTGGCCCAGAAGGCTGTTCTTTCAGTGATCGAGTAGAAGGTGATAAGCACTAAGTTAAATTGGCGGCTGTGGGGATGAAGGACAGTGCCAAATTGTGTGATCTTATTCTACCCGGATCTGATGACATCTCAGCATGAAAACTTCCTTAGTCTCTCTTTTTAAACCTGCCCTACCTGCTAATCTGCAGTGGTAAATAGTGAAATAATCTGACAATTGAACTCTTCAGTTCACTTGCTAGAAACGTCTATCCCAGTAGAATGGATGAATTGTTTGCAGCCCTGAGTTGATGAATGTGTTCTTCTAAGGCCTTTTCCAAAGGTTAATAGGTTGCAGAACTTAAAAGCACACACTCAGATTGCAGAATTAGTTTGTTTTGTATGAATTTTGAAGCTGCTAGAACTTTCTATATTGGTAATTAAAAAAAAAAACCTCAGTATTCCTAACCATTATTCTAAATGTTTACATAAGATATGTTTATATAGCATGAGGGAATTTCTATTACTATAAATGAAATGAGCAGCATCATTAGAAGTTTATAGGTTAACCAGACTTTCGTTCTGAAGAATGTTTTATGGCAAGTGAAAGGCTGTTGAACCGACACCTTTTCTAAAACTGTACCAGGGCTGTAGGGAGTTGCAGCTGGAGGTGCTGAGGAAGCGATTGCTGACACAGTGAGGTTTCCATGTTCCCTTTCATCACTGTAGCCTGAAATGTGTACTGTTGGACAAATAACTGAAGAAGTTGTATGGTTCAGGTCGTGTTGGGACTAGCAAAAGTCTGCAACCTGTTCTCCTAGCATTGCTGTTATCAGTAATCACAGGGAACTGTTTTACTGAATGTCACACCAAATTTGATAACTCACAATTATATTTTGGATGCACTTGAATTGCCTTTGTTTCAGCTAATAGTGTTACATACTCCCTGGGAAATGATGATGATGAAACAAAACAGGTGGCTGGAGATAATTAGAACTTGAATTTCACTCTGGTTTTTCCACTTCTTGAAAACTAACATGAAAAAAGTACTTGGTTAATCACTAAGAAGACACTGCATGTCAGCAGGCTCACCTCAAAGTGGTTCTTAGAACACACTTGCTCGAGTAGACTGTTGGGGGGTGTGTTTCAGCTGTTATTAGGGGAACAGTCTCCAGTTGGGGTGGATGTGTTTCAGGCGGAATCATTTGCCCTATCTTTTGTATTGGTTTTATTTCTTCGGTTAATGGTTTATGTTAAATGAATTGGAGAGTGAGGGGACATCCTGTTATCTTCTTGTCATCTTTGTCTTAGCCCAATGCTGGGCTGTCTGTAAGCACAGGGAGAGCAAGCTTGTGCATGATTTCAAATGGCCCTGTGAGGTAGAAAGCAACCTGTCAGCTTGCAAATGAGACTGGATTGTATGCTCTTGACACAGATCTTGTATCTGGAGTATTTTAGCTTGAGAATTGACTGAATGTGGTTGGCCCCAACTGCAAGTAGCACTTCTTTATGTTTGTGGCATCAGTGTTTTTGTTACGTGCTTGACCTGTCCAGACTGAATCGTGTTGCTGTAGTACCAGGTTTCATCAGTGTTCCAGTCATATTTTACTCATAGCCAGATGGTATGGGGATATGTTTTTCCTTTGCTTGTCCAGATTTGATTATCCATATTTTACAGAGATTTTAATTTTGAAAAGTAATTAGTGGAAGGCTGATTAACTAGAGATATGTGTTTGGGTGTTGAATGTAAGTACGTGATCAGCAGATATGACACGTATCATATGACAGATATTACTGCTGGGAACTTGGATTCGGAGAAGGAGTTATTCTCCTCTGTACTCTCATTGGCATTTTTAGGAGTTCCTGTCTTAGTGTGTCATAAAACTTATCTTCAGAGAAGAGAAGAACTGGAAAGCTACCAAATATTGGTGGTTTGGATATTCAAAACTCCTTTATGGATTTTGAAAGGTAAAAATGAAAGTTAAGTTATACAATTCTTTTTTGTTGTTGTTGTTAATCCTCACCTGAGGATATTCTTTCTGTTGATTCCTACAAAGGGGGAGGGATGGAGGGAGAGAGAACAATAGAGAGAAATATCGATGTGAGAATTGGTTGCCTACCTCACACACCCCAACTGGGGTGGGAGCAAACCTGCAACTCAGCCCTTGACTAGGAATCAAACCCCAAGACCCTTTGGTTTGAGGGCCGATACTCTACCATGAGCCACACTGGCCAGGGCAGATTTACTCCATTCTTAATGTTTTACTTTCGGTGTGCTTTTCCTCATTGTTTTGGTATTTAGGAATTTGTAGCTGTCCAAATGGCTCCTAGATGGCTCTGCATCTTATAAAACAGGAGTATTTGATTTTAAATTTTAATTATACCTAGTCCTTACCTATTAAGTTTTTCCCCAGACTAGTTAATTTTAAATTATTAGGTCTTCTCAAGCATATGATTAGCAAGGCGTAATGTATTTGAGGCTTGCAAAAGTTTCAGGGGGAAGGACAGGATTTCTGATTGAATTTTGCTTTATACTTGGGCTTGCAGGAATTGTGGGAGGTGCTTCAGTGAAGAAATGGACCAGTGTGTATAATCATGGAGTCTCCTTGCTAACCATCACCACCTGCTCTCCCTGATACGTGAGAGAGAGTGGGTCTGGGGAGAAGGAAAGAGGTCAACATGAAGCTGAAGCAGCGAGTCGTGTTGTTAGCAATTCTCCTTGTCATCTTTATCTTCACCAAAGTTTTCCTGATTGACAACTTAGATTCATCGGCTGCCAACCGGGAGGACCAGAGGGCTTTTCACCGAATGATAGCTGGCTTGCGGGTGGAGCTGGCATCCAAGCTGGACCACACCTTGCAGTCTCCCTGGGAGATTGCAGCCCAGTGGGTGGTTCCCCGGGAAGTGTATCCTGACGAGACACCAGAGCTGGGGGCAATCATGCATGCCATGGCCACCAAAAAAATCATTAAAGCTGATGTGGGTTACAAAGGGACACAACTGAAAGCCTTACTGATACTTGAAGGAGGACAGAAAGTTGTCTTCAAACCTAAGCGGTAAGTCTTCATCTTAGAAGTTATATGTGCTAGTTGGTTGATGCGTGTAATTTGGGATTGTGTAAGAGGGGTCATCTCCTTCTCTTGGTTTTCTCTTCAGTAAAATGAGAGGGGTAGACTGGATGATCTCTGAAGTCTTTTCTAGGTCTTAATGTTCTGTGAGTCTTCGAGTAGGGGAAATTTTAGGAACATGAATTGGTTCCATATAAGACAAATTTTTTTACAGTTAGAGCTGTCCTTCTAAATTTATCAAATATCTACTATGTTCCAGATGTTAGAGATACAAACTGAGTTAGTTGGGAAATAAGCCACTTGTCACCAAAACTGTGCAGTTAGAGACTAGGTAACTACATGTTTTAGAGAAGGAGTTACCCAGAGCTGGAGTGGGTTTTGGATCAATGACTAAAGTCCCTGTTAGCACTAAGCTATAATTCTTTCACCTGGGTTTTGTTCTTGCTTTAATTTTAATGAATAGACTTTTTTCCAGTCCTCATCTGAGGATATTTTTCCCATTGATTTTTAGAAAGAGAGGGAGGGGGAGAGACAGAGAGAAACATTGATGTGAGAGAGACCTATTGACCCTTCAGTCCAAGGGCTGACGCTCTCCATGCATGTCAAACTCGCTGCATGACTCATTTATAAATGCAGCCCATTTATAAATGCGAGTTTGACATGCTTGCAACCACTGCACCAAGCTGGCTAGGGCTATACTTTTTTTTTTGTTTTCAAAAAGCAGTTTTATGTTTACAGAAAAATCGAGGGTGAAGTACAGAGAGCTCCTATGTATTCCCTCTACCCAGTTTCTCATATTATTATCTTCCATTTGTATAGTACATTTGTTATAATTGATAAACCAATATTTTATTAACTACTATCCACACTTTACATTAAGGTTCATTTTGTGTTTTATATTCTGTGGGTTTTGATAAACATATAATGACAAGTATTCACCATTACAGTATCATACAGAATAGCTCACCTGCCCTAAACATTCCCTGTGTTCCACCTATTCATCCCTCTCTCCCCCTCTCCTTCCACTCTCTCTCCCTAGCCCGACAACCACTGATCTTTTTACTGTCTCCATATAGTTGGAATCAGACCTTTTGTAGCCTTTTCAGTTTGGCTTCTCTCACTTAGCAGTATGCATTTAAGGTTTCTCTGTCTTTTTTAAAAATATATTTTTATTGATTTCAGAGAGGAAGGGAGAGAGAGAGAAACATTAATGATGAGAGAGAATCACCGATTGGCTGCCCCGCCCCCCCGCAAGCCCCCTATCAGGGATCCAGCCTGAAACCCCAGGCACATGCCCCAACCAGGAATCTAACCGTGACCACCTGGTTTATAGATGGATGCTCAACCACCAAGCCACACTAGCTGGGCTCTCTGTGTCTTTTTGTGGCTTGATAGCTCATTTCTTTTTATTGCTGAATAATATTCCATTGTCTGTATGTACTACAGTTTATTTATTCATTTCACCTACTGAAGGACATTGTAGTGCTTCCAAGTTTTGGCAAAGTTATGAATAAAGCTGCTATAAACATTTATGTGTAGGTTTTTAGCTCATTTGGGTAAATCATATGGTAAGAATATATTTAATTTTGTAAGAAACTGTCTTCCAAAGTGTCTGTACCATTTTACATGCCCACCAGCAATGAATGAGATTTCCAGCAATGAATGAGATTTCTGTTGCCCCACATCATCCTCACCAGCATTTGGTATCTGTGTTTTGGATTTTGGCTATTCTCTTTGTTCCTTTTACCTGCAGTAAGCAGAAAACTGGGCCATTTTAGTTGCCTTGGTCTAAACTTGAACTGGAGAGTGGACTGTATGTTGTTAAACAGCGACACCTTTAGACTTCTGTAAGGATTTACAGAGATAATTTGTGTGTCAGTTCTGTAGTATAATTGATTTTTTGAAAAATTTTCTGTGAATATATGAATTTGAAATAGGTTAACATGATAATTCATACTCATTTGCCAGGAATTAGTAAGGGGTGAATTTTCTCAAAGTTTGTAATATCTAAAATTTTCTGTGTACTAACCTTTTTTCCCACTTCTTGAAGGAGCTTTTGAAAGAATTAAAACACATACTTTGGGTCTCTTCCTGGAGTAGGAGAAGAAATACGAGGCAATGATGTACAAAACTCAACTGTGAGCAGAGTTGTTGGCCTTGTGCCTTCATTACCCAACTCTCAGTAGATAATAGGCAGCCAGAGAACTTAAATATTGGGGTCCCAGAAATTTAAGGGATCTGCATTTACCTGGAACTGGGAAGCATGATTTATGGAAGGTGTGGAAATTAGGAAAGTTAAAAAATGCAATAGGCTTTTGGAGAACACAAGTCTGATTGGCAGGTAATAAGGAAGAGTATAGTTTCCATTGAATGCACACTGTTTGCCAGGCATTGCACCGACTACATTTGTATCTGTTAATGTCTCTAACCTTCATCACAACTGTGGGCAGTCATAGTACTTATTTCCAGAGTAAGAAACCGAGGCGTAGGGACAGTAACTAACTTGACAAGGTCACCCTGCAGCAATGAATGGAGTTGGCGTTTGGATCTGTTGGAGTGTGAGCAGCTGGTGTTGTGCTGCACATGTAATTCTCTTGTTTGTTTGCCTTCCTGTAAGTGTGATGACATGGCACACCCATCATCAAAAATCACTAGCTTAGTTTTGAAATGTGGTCTTTGACCTCTTGGTTTTGTAGCCTGAGAGATAAGCAAATAGATGAGTCATGGGCATTTTGTGTTTAAATAAGAGGATATCCTCTCCACACCCACTGTTTGTATACCAGAGAATTGAGGGTGAGATGGGACAGCAGGAAGTGTAGAAGTCAGGTTGTCCTGGTAGTGGGCAGTATTCGTACCAGTCCAGGTGCTTTGCAGGTACACCTGGGTGTTTAGACGAGGTATAAGTGGAGGGAGAGGAGCCTGGCTGGTGACTAGGGGAGGAGGTCTCAGATAAATGCATAAACTAACCTTAGTCTCTATTGCTTCATCTCATATCTCTTACAACCTTCTCATTACCTTCCTCTTCCAGACCGTGCTGAACACTTTTATTCTTCCCCCAATGCCATGTTATCCCTGTGCTGCTCAGCTTCCAAACATCCAGGGACTTCCCATTACTCACCAGACCAAACCAGTGTCCACAGCCTAATGGTCAGGCCCCTCAGTCTAGTTCTCCTCTCTGCACCCAACTTTTTATTTCTGTCAGACTGGTCCCCTTCTCACCACCACCTCCTGGAGAGCCTGTGTCCACCCCCAGCTCCAGGGGACTGTTCTCCTCCACCTAGCAAGCTGTATGGGCTCCTGCAGTGGAGATCGTGCTGAGTCCCTGCACACACTGACCTGTGCTGACTCCACCTGGCACTGTCGCAGGCTGGGAAGGTGGCTGTACGGTTAAGTGCTCGTAGAAATTGACTCCAGTCCTGACGCGCCCAGCACATTGCTACTGTGACCCCAGGGACTTCAGAGGCTATTTAGTCCTCGTGTAAGTGCAAATTAATGTCCTTGGTCAGACTCTAATGTCCTTCACCAGAGGGTAGGAGTGATTTATTGGCCGTTACTGTATGAATTTTGCTGCTGTGTCAGGGACTTAAGATGGATCACTGTGCGGAGAGGAGGAGCTGGGTCCTCACTGCTAATGGAGACTTGCCCCTTTCTGCACAGCCCTTTGTGGTGCCGGCTTTGCTGGAACCTGCTTGTCCATGTCCTGCTCTCAGAGGTGGGGGATGGAAGATAGATGATATGTAGGACCACAGTGACGCTTTTATTTACACATTTGGCCTTACATTGTAAAAGTGATTTTTTTTCAATGTAGCTGTCTCCATTCTGGAAGTAAATTGGTTGTCTCAGGTACATACTGTAGTTACTGTGAGGACAAGATGGCAGGGGCTGGGAGTGGGTAGAAGTGAGGGAGTGGTCTTAGGAAGTGCTGAAGGGGACCCTGGAGCTCAGCTTATCCAGCTGCTCATTTCATGGGGGCCAAAAATGAGACCCAGAGTTCTGACGCCACATTTCACACACCTGAAACATGAGCTAAGGGTTCGGGCTTTCTGACTCCAGTAAAGCTCGCTCTTTCTGATTCCTAGTCCTTTCCCTCCCCGCCTTCTCCAGCCCATTTGCAGAGGTCCCGGTTCCTCTGGCCTCACCTTTCCCTTGGAACAGCCTCTGATTCACTGAGAGGAATAGACTGACTACTCATCACCACAGGTGTTCCTGTGGCTCCACTGGAGTCAGAAATGAAGTACCCAAGGACTGCCCCCCAGTGTTACCGCAGCCTCCAGCTAAAGTGGGGAGAGAGGTGCTTGAAGTGACAGCTTGGCTGCAGTTCTATTTTAAAATGGAGACTTTTAATTTGGAGGGAGCCAGGTAGCCTAAACAATGCTTTGACACTAGAAACAAAAAAATCCATTTGAGTATATTGACACCGCTAAGGAGAAGCTGGTGTCCAGCCAGGTGCTGATGCATGGCTGTCTTCTAGCATAAGTGTTTCATCACTTTGCCTTGATGAATGTGTTTCGTGGACATGCTTTCACTTTATATTCCACAGTCATTTGTGTTGAAGGTCATGCCTTTTCTAGTACCATTTCCCACTTCCCCACATTCTTGTCAGCTTTGGAGATCCATGTGTCCTCAGTGGAGCAACTCTACTTCAATCTCAGTTTATTTTTAGTTGACAGTTCCCTGTACAGCTAATAGGACTCCCTTTGAAACAGGAAATGTAGGTGAACAGTAGCAGTCATAGATGAATTAAGTGTCTTTTTCTTCTCAATTAACAGGTTGGAGTTGTATCTATTTTTATGATTAGTGGAGAGAAATATGCCAGTTTTCGTTATCCTGTGTTTTTGTCATGCATATGATGTAGAATGGTGTTTGAGGTGACACAGATCTTAGAAATTGCCTCCTAGTCACGCCCCTAGTGTTGTCGATAAGGAACCTAAGGCCCAGAGAAAAGGGTTTTGCTCATTTCCTCAGGCAGGTAGTTCTTACTCCAGTCCAGTGTTTCTTCTGCTATATCATCATACACATAAAGAGAAACAGACCAGCTCTTTTCGAATGCACCTTTGCCTACTTATTACCAGAAACAGGTGTCTCAGGACCATTTCCCAAGAAATTTAAACTTCTGTCATAAGCCTTTAGCGGTAGCCATTCTGGTAAACAAACAACTATAGACCTTACCACTGTTGTGGAGATACGAAGATGGTCCTTGCCCTCCAGAAAATTACCTTGTAGTTTGAAAGTCTTTTCGATGGGGTAAAATAACATCTTCCGCGTTTTATTCATAGAATGACTGCTGCGGTAGAGAGAGAACACTGGTTTCTTCTCCACTTCATCCTCACCCTGTCCACCATGACTCGTGTCATCCACGATCGTCTCCGGGTTGACAGGGAAGGTGTTGTGGAGCAGAACCAGGCTTGCGGAAGTTTCTGTGCGCTGCCCCTTGTGCTGGCACCTGTGGTACTGATGTGTTCATGTCTCCATCTGTGCTTCCCGTTCTCTCTGCAGGTATAACCGAGACTACGTGGTAGAAGGCGAACCCTACGCTGGTTATGACAGACACAATGCAGAGGTGGCAGCCTTTCACTTGGACAGGTATGTGTGTAGTCACAGTGGTTTACTTGCATTGTTTCCTTTCAAAAATATCCTGGAAGGAGAGGGCTTGTGGACTCCCCCCTCACCCGCAGAAAGGCTGTGACACTAATAACTTTGACTTGTTACCTACTTTGGAGAGCTGATTGACTGATTCCATGAAATATGTATAAGCCCATCATAATTCAGGTGGTACTAGGAATACCAAAATACATTTTTCTTTTTTCCCATATATTTTTATTGATTTCAGAGAGGAAGGGAGAGGGAGAGAGAGATAGAAACATCAATAATGACAACCTACTGGGGATCAAGCCTGCAAGCCAGGCATGTGTCTGACCAGGAATTGAACTGTGACCTCCTGGTTCATAGGTCGATGTTTAACCACTGAGCTACACCAACCGGGCCCAAAGTACATTTCTTAACTCCTGGCTTTTTTGGGTTATTTCATTCTGGTCTGTCCTTTGTCATTATCATGAAATGAAAATGTTACTGGTAAATAAAATGGCAGGATGAAAACCAAGGTTTGAATTCAGATCTCTAAATTGAACTGGTCGTTTATTGAGCCTGGCAACACTGTTTGTTTGTTTTTTAAGTAGATCTAAACTAATACCAAAAAAGTAGACCTTTTTTGGCCTAAAGTAATACCGACTTACCCCCTTTGCTAGAAACACAGAGTATGACGTACATAGTGAATGTTATTGTCCTTTATATAAAACTAGAGGCCCAGTGCACGAAATTCTTGCACTGGGGAGGGGGGTCCCTCAGCCTGGCCTGTGCCCTCTTGCAGTCCAAGACCCCTTGAGGGATGTCTGACTGCCGGCTTAGGCCTGATCCCCAGGATCCCTCACTCTTTATCACCTGCTCGCTGCTCCTACCTCTCGGCTCGCTGCTCCTTAGCGCTACCATGAAGCCAGCCATGAGCCCGGCTTCTGGCTGAGTGGCACTCTCCCTCTGGGAGAGTGCATTGACCACCAGGAGGCAGCTCCTGCGTTGAGCATCTGCCCCCTGGTGGTCAGTGTGCATGATAGTGACCGGTCGTTCTGGTCATTTTGCTGTAACAGTTGCTTAGGCTTTTATTATATAGATATGCACAGCTCCAATAACCCCAGTAATTCCAAAGGAAAAAATAATAGACATGAATTCTATATGTATAAATTAGCTAGGGAAATTAACATTTTTTCAGCAGTAACCTTGTGAGTGAACTGTCTAGTATCCTAGTTGCTCTTCTGATCAGCTCATTCATCAGACACGTGGACAAACTTGTAAAGAAATATTCACAATGTTTTTTAAATGTAGCTGGAAGAAAATTAAGGTAAATTTTTGTCTTTTTTTGGATTAGGAAGGATTTTCTAAGAATAAGAGTGATAGTCTTTAAAAAATCACAAAGAAAAAGTCAGTAGACTCAACTAAATAAAAAAATTAACTAACATGTCAAGAAACATCAAACAAAATTTAAATGCAAACAAACCAGAGGAAAATACTTGAGTCTAATGTAATCTAAGCATTAATAGCCTTAATATATAAATATTTATACAAATCTATACATATACTCAAATTCTAGTAGAAAATGGTCTAAGGACACAGTTGATGGAATAGAAATTATTGATTGCTAATGAACATGGGGTAGGGAGCTCATCCTTACCAGTAATACAAAAAGTCCAGTTAAACAATGGGATGTTATTTCCTCCTGCTGAAAATGGCAGAAATGAAGAAAAAAACACACAAAAAAACCTTCATTGGCAGGAATCTGTTGAGATTCAGATGATGCCTCTGGCATTAATCGGTTCAATCTTTCAAGAACTCTAGCCTTATGTGTCAAAAAACTTAATATTCATACCCTTTGATGCAAATATCTAAGGTGTTTCTAGAAAGGACCATGGAGAAATAATTAGAAATTCAAAGATACATATACCACAATCTTAGCTGTAGCTGGTAGCAATCTAAAAAACATCTAATGCCATGAAAAGGTTAAAATGTTTTGTTCACAATCCCATGAATTTTCACTGCTTCTTTTAAGAACTAATGGGAAAGAGTTGGGTAAATCCTACTCGTCACTTGATGGTATACCAGAATTAGTCTTTCCAAGACCTCATTTGTTTCCCAATTTTTTTCATCCCCAAACCCCTCCCTGTTTCCCTATTGATGGACACCAGCAGTGCGTGAAGGTCATTTTCCCACATCCATACCAATACTTTATATATCCAACATATCAGTTTTTGTTCATCTAACATATGTAAAGTGGTATTTTATTTTGTAAGTCCCCAATTATTGGCAAAATTTAGTATCTCCTTATCTTTTCACAGCACATCACCCACTTAATTTAGAGTGAAGTAGTCTTTGTACAGAAATCATTACTTTTGATATTAATTAAATATGATGATATTTCCATTTATGACTTGTGCTTTGGGAGGTCCTTCTCTACCTCCAAATCTGAAAAATATTCTGTAGCCAGTCACCCGACCCCTTTTGTTAACTGCCACCTCTGACTTGGCTCCTCGGCACTAAGCTGGCTGCTGTTCTTTGGCCTGATAGTGGCCACTGGGAGAAAACATATTTTCCACTTTTCTCCAGTCCATGGCTCCTGATACTTTTCTGCTCTGGGGTGCTGTTTCTTCATTTCATTAGGATTTGACCACTTTCTCTGGCCTCAGGAGGTTCTCTCTATTTTTATGTTATTTTGACAAATCTGTTGATCTCTGCTTTTGTGGCTTTTCTAAGATTCAGTTTAGGACAAAGTCAGTCAGAAGCCCTGAACAATGGACTTTTATTGCATAGCCACTTAAAAAAAATTTTTATTTTAAAAATTTGGGGGTGATATTAGTTAATAAGATATTTGTCAAGTGTGTAGTTCTGTAATACATCATCTGTATATTATTGCATTGTGTGCTCACCATTTGAAGTCAGGACTCTTTATCACCATACCGTTGACCCCCTTTCTCTCTGGTAAGCACTGTACTACACAGCCATTTTTAAAGGCTTTGTAATGACATGAGAAAAGGCTCATGATATAATGATCAGTGAAAAACAGGACACAAAACATATTGTGTGTATATATACACAGGAGTGAGTATGTGTTTATATATACTTGTAAAGAAAAAATGCTCATATGCCAAAATGTCAGTTATTTTTGGATTTTGGAATTATGGATGATCTTTATTTTCTTCATTATAAATTGTCTTTGTGTTCCAGATCCTGCCCCTCCAACATTTCTTCTAGACAGGAAATTTCATTTAAAGAAAGAATTATTGTGCTAAACCATAAGATTCTACTTTTAGACCATTAGAAAAAAGTATCTGTATTTAATTTGTCCTGTGGGTTTTATCCTTTTAGATTAAGCCATATTTTCTGTCAATGTGCTGTTTTATCCAAAGCTTGGAACCCAAGTATGGATTTAGATTCAGGTTTTTTTTGTTGTTGTTTTGTTTTTCTTAGCTTTGTTAAAATTTATTTAAATTTTTTATTATGAAAATTTTCTAACAAAAGTAGAGAGAATAGTATAATGAACTCATATACCCACTCCCTGGAATAAACAATAGTTTACATTTTGCCAGATTTGCCTTATCATTTTTGCTGAAGTGTATATTAAAATAAGTTACATACATCTTGATATTAAACTCATAAACATATGTACCTCTAAAAAATATTTATACCTGTCAACAATTCCTTTACATATCTAACATAATTAACCATAATTTTTAATACTGCTGTTTAAATTATATCCCCAAAGATTTTTCTCTTCTGTTCTTCAACCCTCCAAACCAGGATTCTGGGTTTTCGCCGAGCCCCGTTGGTGGTTGGCAGATTTGTTAATCTTCGAACAGAGATCAAGCCTGTGGCCACGGAGCAGCTCTTGAGCACCTTCCTAACTGTAGGTAAGAAGATATAAAGAACTTTGAGATGGTGGAATAGTTATTAAGTTAATAGGGGCGTCATTGAGCAAGCTGGTTCGTGACTTCTTGGAATTGAAGAACTGAAGGGAATACAGAAGCAAGCCAGGCAACTTGCTCTTGGATTACTGGGGGAAATGGATCTAAAGGTAGATGGCAGGAAACTGAAAGTTTTCCCTAATGTGTACTTTGTTGTGTCTGTGAAGTAGGAAGTGAAATCATTTACTGATAATGTAAGTAGCTGGTAACTTTATTTCCTTCTGCTTGTTCTTAGCTAGACCTCAAACTCAATTTTTGGCCTAAAACTGTTATTGTCTGTATATCGTTGGCTGGGTAGCTTTTTTCATATACATGTACTTTCTTTTTTTTTTTTTTTAAATATATTTTATTGATTTTTCACAGAGAGGAAGGGAGAGAGATAGAGTTAGAAACATCGATGAGAGAGAAACATCGATCAGCTGCCTCTTGCACATCCCCCACCGGGGATGTGCCCGCAACCCAGGTACATGCCCTTGACCGGAATCGAACCCGGGACCTCTCAGTCCGCAGGCTGACGCTCTATCCACTGAGCCAAACCGGTTTCGGCTACATGTACTTTCTTGGGACCTGTCTCCTTAGAATTGAGGAATCCTTAAGGCAACTTTGTGAGAAAGTCAGAAATTCCCTTGTAGGATTGCATTTGGGCCTGGAAGATCACCACTGCCTTCTCCTACTCTGCAGAGGGTGGGTAGCCTGTAACTCATGTGCACGGAACTGGCTGCAGTCCCTCTGGGCTCTGCTCTCTGGTAGTACCTCACTCTGAGCTAAAATTCTCATTCCTGTTCTTGTGGGCACAGTGAGAATTGGGGCAGTTCAGAGGTGCTGTGGTCTCTTACCCCCGCCTCTTCATGGTGACATTTTCAGTGACACAGTGCTTCACATTATGACTTGAAACAGTCATTGCAAGATGAACTTCACGTTGCTTTGCTAGAGTGAATGGGTTTGCATTTAAAATGAGGTGAAACTGAATATTTAAAAGACTTGTGAGAGATTCATCATGCAGAGTTTAACTTATAAGGCTAGAGCAATGCTGTTCTTACAAATAACCAAAAGCATACAGTGTCACTGATTTCTTTCTTATATTTTCTAAGCACTTGTGCTTGTTCAGTTTTAAGCACTTTTACACAGTTACTGTATTTGATCCTCAACAAAAAGTGCAGTAAGTTGAGGAGGTTTAGCGGCGTGTCATACTTGAGAAAGAAGCTGAAAAGTTAAATGACTTTCCCAAAGTCACAAAGATACTCATTGTTATCTAGGATTCAAGCACAGATTTTAAAACTCTAAAATATTTAATTTGCTTATGTTCTTTAATATTTACTCATTCATTCAACAACATTTTGTTTAACTTCTGTGTGGCAGACTCTGTGCTGAATGTCAAAAAATGAATGATACCTTCCTGCCATCAAGGAGCTTTGTCTATGGGGAAGCCAGACATGTACCGAGGGCCGTGGAGGGGAAGGGGCCTGGAAGTCAGGGCAGTTACTCAGTGGAGGTGCTATTGCAGCCAAGTCTCAAAGGGAGAGTAGCAATCCCACAGGAGGATACAGTGGGAAGGAACATCCCAGGTTTGGATTCCTAACCTTTTTTGTGCTCAAGACTCCTTTGGCAATCTAGAGAAGCTTATGGATCCTTTCCCATAATGTTTTTTTTTAAATAAATAAATAGATGCATAGACTTACAAATGAAACCAATAATGTTGAAGTATTAATAAATTTTAAAAATTACAAATAGCAAATTTGTGATAGTCCCTTGTGCCTTGCTATTTAACACATTAAATAAGAAGACCTAGCAGATCTAGTAACTACCGTAATTTGAGTCTACAAATGATACCTGTTGTATTTGCAACAACAATGCTACTATGTTATGAAAACTCTGTGATTTCTTCTAGTGAAAAAGTCACAGATAATGGCAATACTGCTATAGTTTGCTCCCTACCATAGTAGCGATAATTGAAGGGAATGCTAAGTTTCAAATAGAAGTCAATTAAAATAAAACTGTGATTTTGTTTCCATCCAGTTCCTGGGTGGAAGACAGAGCACACAGTGTTGAGAAGAGCATGACAGCTCAGGAGACTGATTTAGCTGAAGTTAAGGTTCTGTGTGGGGTTGGAGACTGAGCAAGACAGGTGGTCAGGACAGTGTCACCAAAGGGCCTGTGCACCAACCTACAAGTTGAGACTTTCTCCTTAAGCACTGGGGCTACTAACATAGCCTGAGCACTGGGAGCTCTTGGCGTGAATTCATATGCAGCAAGTCAGAAGTAACATATTTAAGGATACTCTAGAATGGGAAGAACTGGTGGACATATTAAATGGAACATTCCAGAAATACAGTTCACAAGTTTTAAACTGTGCACCATTCTGAGTAGCGTCATGAAATCTCAGGACGTGCGAATCCTCCCCTGGTCCAGGGTATCCACGCTGTATACGCTCCCCACCCACCCTGTGCATGCCGTCTTCCTCCTCCAAGGGCTCTGGCAAAACAGAAGAGGGCATTCCTTTCCTTTCCTTTCCTTAAAGTGAGTTCAGAAAGACACTGTGGCGGTAGTGGGCTCCTGGAGAGAGATTGGGTAGGAAGGACATGGAGAAAGGGAGACTGACTTTTTCATATATACCCTTTGGTACCTTTTGAATTTTTTTTATACCTTGTGCTTCAATTACCTGTACTGTTTTAAATGTAAGTTCAGGATCTTGGTTTTCACAATATCTGCTTACCTAAGCTGCTCTCTTCTCCATTGTTTAGGGAGAATTTGGAATCTTCCTTTTTTTTCCCTTAAGTGTGTTTGGTTCCTTTCTCTCCTTTAGGAAATAATACTTGTTTCTATGGGAAGTGTTATTACTGCCGAGAAACAGAGCCAGCTTGTGCCGACGGAGACATGATGGAGGGATCTGTTACCCTCTGGCTTCCAGATGTGTGGCCTCTGCAGAAACACCGACACCCCTGGGGCCGGACTTACCGAGAGGGCAAACTGGCCAGGTAAGCGCTCCTGTGAGTCTGCTAGTCCTCTCCTGGGCCTGGCCCGGTGCCGCCCATATGCAGCCAGGGGTTCTGTCCAAGACTAAAGAGAGTGGTGGAGGGTCAGGGGCAAACCTGCTAGGCAGGGACGTCATCTTCTCTGTGTTGAGATAATGCAGGGACAATGTCGGCTCTTAGTAAATAACCCTGGTGCTGCTGCTCGCCTCCAGGTGGGAGTACGATGAGAGCTACTGTGACGCAGTGAAGAAAACATCCCCTTATGACTCCGGCCCGCGTCTCTTGGATATCATTGACACGGCTGTTTTTGATTACCTGATTGGCAATGCTGACCGCCATCACTATGAGAGTTTTCAAGACGATGAGGGTGCCAGTATGCTCATCCTTCTCGATAATGCCAAAAGGTAGGACCATAGGACTACCTGGTCAGGTAGCGGTTTCTAGGCTATCCTGGAAAACTCCAGAGCACACCTGACAGAAGGCATTTTTCCTGTTTCCCCGTGGACTCTTTGCTGTTGGCGATCCTGTTCTTCTGTCTTGTTCAGGTTTGCACCCTCAGGGATCTGAGAACTTTAAAAATGGAAAAGTAGGGTTTTTTTTACCAGGAGTCAAAGACTGCTTTGTTCACAGACAGCTGGAAACCAAGGCCTTTGATTTGCCACCACTCACATCATTCTTTCTTGACTATGATATTTAGAATCTTGAGAAATACATAATAGAACATGAAATTTGATTACTGTTCAACTTATTTTACCCAAAGGTTCATGCCGTTTAAAAGATTAATTTTTTGATAGGCTGCTTTGCTATTTTTGTAGAAGTGTTTGCCCAGACTTCTTGCTATCATGAGAGGAAGAGGAGTTGCTTAGTGATAATATATAAAGACAACTTACTTTTATCTTCAATAAGATTATTTTACTATTTTTGAATTAATGATTGTCCTTATTTTTTTAAGTCTGGGCTCTTTGAAGAACACATTGTATTTTCAATTTACACTCTGCATTTTCCATGGTGCCCAGTTCATTACCAGACTTTTGTTACACTTAATAGAAAACTTTTGTTTGCCGAATAGAATACTTCTTTGGAGCCCAGCATTGTCCAGGTCACTACTGTTAACATTGGTTGCTGAGACTAAGCTGAGACATGGGTCCTCAGCAAAGAATACTTGGGCAGCATTTGCTAATGATGCCAGCATCTTACACTGAGCACGGGCACCTCGTGCTCTGTGAAAGGTGATGACAGCTGTAGAAAGTGAGAGGCCAGCAAACACCGCCCTCCTTCCCCGGCCCTCCCCCCCGTACCCTGCTCCTTGCCAGCAGAGCAGGCAGTAGCCAGTGCTACATACATTCCTGAAAATTTTTTATCCTTACTTGTAAAAATGATCCTTTTTTTAAAGATCACGTGAATTATGGAAATATACATTGAAATAGTTGGCCTTTGCCGTTTATTATTTGAGGGCCTGCATTGTGCTTTGGGTTACCAGACCCTTTGGTTATTATGAGGAGCTTCCAGGAAGAGTAGGAGGTTAACAGTTTTTCTAGAATCAGTTCTCCTTTTTTTTTTTTAAAAAAAAAATCTAGCAATCTGTGTACTTGGGTTCTGGCTAGGAAAGAATTCAGAGCAAGACCCAAATTGTAAGAGAACATTTATTGGATAAAATACGGAGGCAGAAAAAGTAATTCCTAGAAGAAATGGGCTTAGGAAACAAGAGATGGAGTTCAGGGAAAGGCACCGGAGGGCGTGCTCCTGGGAAGGAGAGCGCCAGTTCTCCTTTTCTGACTCTGAATTACTGCTAAGATCATTTTTACATCTGCTTTGAACTAACTGTTTTCTCAGCCTCTGCGAGTAGTTTTTGCATTCTGAACCTGTTCATATACTTGCAGGGAATAGGATAATCCAAACCTTTTCTGGTTGGTAATTTTGGAGGAGAACAGTGAAACTTGTTTTTACAAGTAATGACCATCTGCTTGTTGGCGGGACCCTGACCGGAATAGCCTGTGTTTCTCCACCCACACTAACCTTCTCCAGGGTTAGAGGTCAGGCTCCCGCTCTGTCTGTGGTACCACGGTTGTGCCTCAGCACCTTGCTGTATTTTGTCAGGAGAGAGGGATCTTGTAAATGCGTATATTTGTTGTTCGATGCTGCAGCACAAACTGTTAGGAATCTGTGTCTAATTGGTCATGCCCTGTTTATTTTTAAGTGACTTGAGCTGTAGGAGCATGAAATTATTTAGGATCACATTTGGATTTCTTATAGAATTTGCTCTTGCTTTGATGCTTCTACCTAACTCACCGAGATTTCATTTCATTTTCAGCTTTGGGAACCCCTCGCTGGACGAGAGAAGCATTCTTGCCCCTCTCTATCAGTGCTGCATGTAAGTTACACACATCCAATGCCAGGTTCAGATAACAGTACAGGAGTGTTTTGGGCCTTAAAACTTCCTAGTACCTGAGCAGTGCTTTTCATGCTTTTCTAACCTAGAACCCCTTAAGGGCCTGACATGGAGGATCAAGGAAAAGTGGAGGCTGGTGACCCAATACTCAGAATTCATTTTGAGTTTTGTATGAATAAAAGTTTTCATTCTATTTAGTAATGTATATCCATGTTTGTTTTAATATCAGAATATAGTTCCTCCCCCCAAAAAATTCTAGTACAATCTGTGTCCCTGGTCGCTGTCTTGTGTTTACCTTATGGTTTCAAGTCGTCTCACTCACCACCACAAACATCCTGTGGGTTGCATATCTCAATTTGAAATTGTATAAACCAAAAGTGACATTTCCCATACGTATTTAGTGACTGATGTTATTTTTTTTAAGTCTATGCTGTAGAACAAAGAAAAAGTAAATCAAAATAAAATTAAAAACTGGCTCTAAGAAGCTCCTTTTCAGATCATGATTGTGGTAAAATTTTAAAGTGAGCACTGAGAATGAGCTGGAATCCCCACGGAGATGCAATTTCAGCAGCACCACTTCCCACTGGCCAATTCCCCGGGTCCCTGGGACCATGTGAGACTGCTCCTCCTGGCAACGCACCTTCTCTTTTTTCTTTCTTTCTTAAATGTACCTTTATTTATCTATTTTTTCCTTTTTTTAAATATATTTTACTGATTTTTTACAGAGAGGAAGGGAGAGGGATAGAGAGTCAGAAACATCAATGATAGAGAAACATCGACCAGCTGCCTCCTGCACACCCCCTACTGGGGATGTGCCCACAACCAAGGCACATTCCCTTGACCAGAATCAAACCCGGGACCCCCCAGTCCGCAGGCCGACGCTTTATCCACTGAGCCAAACCTGTTAGGGCCCTTTTATTTTTTAAATATATATTTTTATTGATTTCAGAGAGGAAGGGAGAGGGAAAGAGAGATAGTAACATCAATGATGAAAGAGAATCATTGACTAGTTGCCTCCTGCACGCCCCACCCTAAGGATCGAGCCCACAACCTGGCATGTGCCCTGACCAGGAACCAAACCGTGACTTCCTGGTTCATAGGTCGACGCTCAACCACTGAGCCACCATGGCCGGGCTTTTGCCTTTTTTTAATCGCAAAAATGTTCTGCAGAAAGCTTATCCAGGCAACCCTTAATTATCTTAATATTGGGAAGCAATGATACAGCCAAGCAAAACTGTATCTTTCAAGGAGGTTGTTTTTATATTAATACTTAGTGTTATCAGTCTGGTCCCATCAGGAGATGGAAAAAACATAGTGGGTTAAATGGGAAAGTTTAGTGTAAAGAATTATTAACTCTGATGCAGGAGTGACTATAAAGAAAACGAGGGCTGAGGGAGAGCACCCAAGAAAGGACAAACTTGGAAGGGGATCCCCTTTGTTGTTCAGCCCACTGGATGGCAGAGAAGTCTGAGTTTGCAGACGCGGGGTGAGGCAAGGTACAGGCAATCAACAACTGGCATCATGAAATACAGAGGGACGGATGCCTAGGTAGAAGTCCTCTAGGCTGCAAGCAAGGCATGTTTTTGGGTCTGCAGGGTGCCAGAATGGGCAGGTGGCCTTTGGCATTCTGGTTTCCATATCAGCCAGGCCTCAGGATGGTTTTCACCAGGCCAGGCTGAGGCTGCAAAAGCACCAAGGGCCTGCTGCTTCTGGGAATGTGGCTGGGGCAGATCTGCATATGATGACCTCGCCCACACATGACTGACCCACTGGGCAACAGCCAGCAGCAGCTGGAAAACTCCTTTCTTCTGCATTGTTCCTCGAGCGCCCTCTGCTGAGAAAGCTTAGGAGAGAGAGATGCTTAAAGGAAATCTGTCCATTACAGCAGACAGATGCTTGGGGCATTTGTAGTGTATTTAAAAATACAAAACCACACTGTTTCTTTGCTTGTTCATCGCTTCCATGCTTTAGCCAAAGTTTGATCTCCTTTGCTTTTTAAATAGTTGCCAAACAGGCTGCCTCTTGCAGAGTCCAACTTTTCTGCATACCTACTAATTCTCACAGTACCCACAGGCAGATCAGTACTTTTCTTCTGAGATAAACAAAAGATCCTCTTTACTCAGTGAAATAAGGAAAACTGGTATCCTTATAGTAAACTTTTCCTACTTATAATATTAGTGGTAGAAATTTTTTAAAATTCAAAAATGTAAAAAGAAGGAAATAAAATTACCCATTAAGATATAAGGATAGCCCTAACCGGTTTGGCTCAGTGGATAGAGCATCGGCTTGCGGACTCAAGGGTCCCAGGTTCGATTCCGGTCAAGGGCATGTACCTTGGTTGCGGGCACATCCCCAGTAGGGAGTGTGCAGGAGGCAGCTGATTGATGTTTCTCTCTCATCGATGTTTCTAACTCTCTATCCCTCTCCCTACCTCTCTGTAAAAAATTAATAAAATATATATTTTTTAAAAAGATGTAAGGATAATTTCTGTTCACACTACAGTGACTTCTTTCTAATCGTGTGTCTGTGTTTTTGTGTGTGTGTCTTTGTGTGTACAAGTACACATTTTCTTTCCCCATAGATTTGGAGTAAAACAGCTTCTTTACTCCCACACACCCAATATCATAGACATTTTCTTTACTCCTTTTAACGTCTGCATGGTATTTAACTTAAGTGGATGAGCCATAACTTACTTAATTATTTACCAATTGTTGGACATTCAGTTTGATTCACATTTTCTTTTTATAAATAGCACTGCAGTGAGCATGTATAAATCTTTGTATTACCTCTCATTAATTACCTAGAAAAAATATCAAAATGTGATAATGTGACTTACTCATACTGACTTTTTTAGTTGAGGTATTTTACATACTAATTTCTTTACTTTTGTTTGCCAAGCAGACTTTAAACTCTTTACTAGTGAAAGGTCTTATGTAACCCATCCGAAACCTTCTTCTTCCAGCATTCGGGTTTCTACCTGGAACAGACTGAATTACCTAAAGAATGGTGTGCTGAAGTCTGCCTTAAAATCTGCCATGGCCCATGACCCCATCTCCCCAGTGCTGTCCGACCCGCACCTGGACGCTGTGGACCAGCGGCTCCTGAGTGTCTTGGCCACTGTGAAGCAGTGCACGGACCAGTTTGGGATGGACACTGTGCTGGTGGAAGACAGGATGCCTCTCTCTCACTTGTAATTTGCAGCACAGAATAACTGAAACTTCTTTTTACAAAGATAGAGAAACAGCACAATCAATTCCAAATGGTATGAGATGGATTGGAAATGGCCGGCAGCAAGTTCTGGTGATGGGACAGAGTGGCCTTGGATTTCATTGGTGTTTTCCATCGTAGAAACTGAAGTGAGGACTGTTAGTTCAGAACACGGAATATTCTGCTGAGTTACCTGACGTCCTCGGCCCTTGCCCATTCTAGTGGGCATTGCAGTTGGTCAGTCTTAAGTCTCATGCCAAAGGACAACAGGTGTGACGTTTGGACAGGTTCATGCTGGGATTGGTTCTGGAGTGGGTATTTGGAGTTCATTCTGACCATACCTGTGGATTTTCTGAGAACACTTTGCAATCTCTTGAGTCCTTTTTTACCAGGACTAGTCAAATTGAGAATTTTACTGCCTCCTGAGGAGTGGCAGCAAGTAAAACCTGGCATTTTGTGGAGCCAAAGGAGCAGGCTCTGTTGGAGGGGGTATGTTTAGAGGGAGAACAAAGGCAGGAAAGATGTTTGGGCTTTTCAGCGATTAGGCAGCAGCACTTTTGATGATTCTTGGAGGAGGGAAGAAGGGAGAGAGAAGGTGACCGGAATCAGGGAGATGACTGGATTAGCGAAAGCAGGTTCCCCTGGGTTTTATTTAAGTTCTTAAGGTGTGTAAAAGCTAATGTGACTTGTACCTGAGTAAAGTTTGCGTTCTCACAGCTGTGTTTCAATTAACCAAAAAATTGTCTCTGGAGAACTTATTGTTACAACCCAAGCATGATTCTCTTATGAGACTTTTATTTCTTTATTTTGCCCAAAGGAGACAAATCCTTTCCATTTAACAAAGCAAACAAAAAATACCTTGAATAACAGGTTACTTGTGACCTCTGCCATCCTGGTTTCTCTTCTGAGATGACTTTCCACCTCGGCCTGTAAGGCCTTGGAAGCTGCTATTCCCAGAGACTGGCAACTCTGATTGTGCCTTTCTTGTGAGAAGAGCCAGCTCACTCTGGCAGATGAACGTGTACATCCTGCTGCTGGCTGGGCTGACTTATGACTTGAGCCATGTGGATGACTGGAAACAAAGATTTAAGCCTTCTGAGCCTTAAAACTAAGGAGGTTGTACCAGGAAGAGCCTTAAGATTTTGAGTTATGTCAAACCCTAATTTCATCATTTAATCTTGTTTGGAGTTTCTAACCCGTGTTCTGTCTCTTGTTAGCATTCTCAGATTTCAGGTTGCTGAAACACAGGCTTGGTTCTGGGTTCTGGCGGAGAGGTTGTGCCATGTAAGCAGTCGCAGTAAAATGTAGGCCAGAGGGCGGCAGGCCTGTTGTGCCCGCTCAGTGTGTCCTCAGCGCTGTGTGCTGTTCCAGTTCTGCGCTTCTGTCAAGCAGAGACTAATATCTAACAGTGTGGTTGATGCCAGCCATTGGAGACCAGTTGTAAGCAACCGCCCTTTCAAAAGCAGTTTAGAATTTATGTCCCAACGTCCTCGCATTGAAAGATAACTAAGTATCCTGTGACTACTTTAAAAGAGCATGAAATTAGGATACTTTTGTACTTTGTATACACATTTTGAGATGTACACAAGAATGGGCTGAGTTATTTATTGAATTTTACAAGACAGTATTAGCACAAAACACTAAAATAGTGTTGACAAAAGGCGGTATCGATTCCAGCTGTAAGGCCGTTGACTGTGTACATGCCCAGAAATCCAGTTGATGAGGAGGATACCTTGGGGAGTGCGTACCTCGCAGGAGCAGCGAGCCAGCGGGAGGGAGGGAGGGAAAGATGTCAGCCCCACTCTCCTGGGTAAATGTTCGCTGAACTAAATTGGTTAGTGTTCTTTCAGCACATGTCCCTCTAGTGTGCCACACTGGAATGCATAAGAGTTGTTCGCAGACTGCGAACTTTATTCATAATGTTGAGGCAGAAGACTGTGCTGAGGAAAAGAGCTGGAGAGAAACCTGCTTTGAAACTGTCTCATCCCTTTTTAAAACATTGCTGAAAATGAATAATTTCCTTCTTTCCCTGCTGTTTAAAAATTCATGCTCTTAAAAGATGTTCAGATCTGGAGTGGTTAAAGTTATAACTGTGCTGATTACATGACAAAGAATATAAATTTATATTCGAAGTCAGGGTTGGATTAAGCAAGAAAAGTATGTTTGGGTGAACCTCAGAGAAAGTAAACCAAACATAGCCCTGAAAATCAGAAATACTAAGTTTTATTTGAAAAAACCAGGTAGATATCTCTTCAGAAGTTTCTAACACTGTTCCCTTGATGGTTTATTTATTAGAATCTAGCACTATTAGTCAGACAAGTCATTGGAAAGGTTTTTGGTCAGCTCGAAGTAGAGTGTGTCTAGCTGACACCTAAAGGTAGATGTGAATACGTTTTAATATTATAAAGCTAGGAAAATCAGAAGTGACTGCTATTTCCTTATCTCCTTCTACTTCTTAAATATGTTTATTCCAGAGTCTGACTAGGGAAATATGAGGAGAGAGGTTTCATTCTAAAACTGTTCTTTAATGTGAGTCTATATTGTGGGTTTGGCCATAAGTAAATTTCTGTGCAAAACAAATTATAGACAGGATCTGATTTGTTCAGTAGTATATTAGTAAGGCATTTGCATTCAGAATTAATGTGTCAAATGAAACTTAAGAAAGAAATGGGAGAATTTGGGTACATCCACTTCATATTATTTTGGGAAAGATTAATCCTATACATGGCAATTTTTTCGATGTTCTTCCAAAGAAATCCATCTTTTCTCAAAACCGAAACAAAAGGCTTTTGGCCTCCCGTTCTCATCCACCATATTCCTTCAGCCTCCCTTCTCAGTGGCCCCCGTATTGTATTCTTGTTTGACCAGCAAGTGACCACACCTTCGTAATGGTAATACAGCATCTGTCAGTGAGCTAGCTGACTTGTATCCTGGGAGCTTGAGCTTCAGGAAACATGAGTAAAGATATATGTGTGTATATAGTCATATATGTATTCTAGCAAGAAAAAATGTATTTATTTTGACACAGGGAAACACTGATTTATGTTGCTGAAGAACTTGAAGCTAGTGAAAGGTTCTCTTCTCAGTCTCTGAGTGTGGACCCTACGTGCATAGAGATCATTCATTCAGTAAACGCCTACTGAGCACTCTGGTGAGCCAGCCCACTAGGCACATGTAGAGCCAGATAGACCTGACTTCACAGAAATTCTTGTACAGGGAAAGCCAGTTTTTCTTCCTCCAATTTCTCAAGTCTGGATTGAAAGGTAGGGGCTGCCACAGGTTTTTAAGGAACGAAGGGGTTACAAATACAGAATGTTTGGGGGGAACTGGGAATTACTTAGTGGGAAGCTAATTTATTTGCTTAAAAGGGAAGTGTAAGAACACCACTCTGTTTTGATCTACCAAGGATTTCCTCCCAGAGCTATTGCACAAAGAGAGGTTGTGCTGGGTAAGTCACCAAACAAGACAGATGTACACCTAAATTTCTAATATGTTCTATGGGTTTCAATTCTGAAAAAAGAAAATTAATAAAGATTTTAATAAGTATTGATGTATCATGTTTTCCTCTTATTCTTTCTCCCCCCGTTTCAGGATACTTCCTGTGTTTTCTATTTCATTTTCCTACCTATTTTAGCAGGGGGACAGAAGATTACATCTTATACTTTCACAGGATCTGATGGATGAGACCTTTAGCTTCCTTAGGAGTCTTCAAAAGGCCCAGACCACGTTGTGACTGGGCCTTTTTGTACATTTAGTTAACTCAATTCTTGCAGATTCTTTAGAGATAAAAAATTATGAATCCCAAAGAACTTGTCAGGGCAGTACCGCAGAGGCACGGAAGAGAGGACCAGGTGCCCTGATTATAATTCTTAGGACACTCAGATTTTTAACTTTTTTTATAATTTAATTTTTTTGGTAAAGCCTCACCTGAAGATATTTTTCCCATTGATTTTCAGAGTGGAAGGGAAAGAGAGGGAGAGAGAGAGAGAAATATCAATGTGAGAGAGAGAGACATCAATTGGTTGCCTCCTGCATGTGCCCCAACAGGGATCGGGGATCAAACCTACAACAGGCACATGCCCTTGAACGGGAATTGAACCCGAGACCCTTTTGGTGCACAGGCTGAGGCTCTAATCACTAAACACACCAGCAAAGGCCCAGATTTTTAACTTTTGAAATGGAAATCAAGTATCATAAGTCTCAATCAGACAACTGAGCAGTGTTCTTAAGACTTTTTTACTTGATTTGCAGCATTTTGTGCCAGTTTTTGTCATTTGTACTTGAATACCAATGGAAGGCTGAAGCCTAAGACATGTTCTTTTGGGCTCACGTCAATCCTTTTCCAGGCGAGATTTCGGGCTTCATTTGCTTCTCAAGCGTATCAGAAAGACGGGGAGTAAAGCTTGAAAAGGCAGCTGGGAGTAGGGAGGGCATGCTTCTGTTATGGGCTAATTTTACCCAGTGTGTTTGCCTATAAGAACTTTTTAGCAGCCCTCATTTTGTAAGAGACAAGAATGGTCATAATTACTGGTATAACATGAATGGGTTTTTTAAAAAATATTTTTATTGATTTCAGAGAGGAAGGGAAAGGGAAGATAGAAATATCAATGATGAGAGGGAATCATTGATTGGCTGCCTGCATGGGTGGGTTTTGTAAGGTAGGTTGCTATATAAATCCTAGGGAGTAATCCTAGTAAGTGATGATTTATAAAGTATTTGATCTTTCTTTAGTAGACATTTGGGCATTGTGCTCTGAGCCATGGATGCCATCGAGATGGTAATGACTCCCTTTCTTCAAAGAGCCTGTAATCCTAGCAGAAGAAAGCTGCTTGTGAAGTACCAAATGCCTCAGGAATGACGTAAGTTCATTACAATGAAAATAAGGCCCAGGAAAGAACCATGGGTGTTTGGAGGGGGAGAGGTAGACAGGATCCCCATTGAAGAAGCGATTGACCCAGGCCTGACATGCGTGTAGAATCCCTGACTCCAGAAATGCAGAGCCTCCTGGGCCTGTGCTCTGTGGTTAGTACCTGGGTCACCAGAAATGTCCAAGGCTTTCCTGTGGTTCTGGCCAGTTGTGCCCTGTCTTTGGGAAGGACACAGTCCACTGTGATGTCTCTGTGGCATTGTTTGTTAAACAAAGGAGCCGCTGGCATATAGACAAGTTGTGAAAACATTCATTTTATGTTTTCAGAGTTTGCTTTTTGCATGCCAAGCTTATTTGGAGATAGTTTGATTTTTACCCAAAGATTGTTTTCAAGGCCAATGGTGTTTTCTGACTGTCTTCAGTAGGGTGGGGGATTGTCCCACTCAGATGATAGTGAAGTTACTGGGGGCCCATTTTCTCTTAGCAAGACTGTTAAGATGCAGAATTTGTTGCTGAGGGTCCTTGGACCACACTGATCGGTTTTGCTGCCTGTAGTTTTCACATGTGCCTTTAGAGGTCCCCATCCTCCATGAGATTTGCTCCTAGAGTTCAACCCATAGGAAATGTTAGCCGTTTATTGAAATTAGAGGCTGTCTAAAAACTGGATTCATTGTTTCTTTTTATCTTTAATTTTTTTATTGATTACAGAGAGGGAGAGAGAGATAGAAACATCAATGATGAGAGATAATCATTGACTGGCTGCCTCCTGCACGCTCCACACTGGGGATCGAGCCCGCAACCCAGGCATGTGCCCTGATCTGGAATCGAACCTCCTGGTTCATAGATGCTCAACCACTGAGCAACACTGGCCTGGCTCTTTTTCATTTTGATTCATTGTTTCTATGTGGTACTGACTCTGGTGAAAAAATGTTTAGCTCTATTCCTTTTAGAAAAGGAAATGTCTTCTTGAAATCAAGTTGCTTGTCCAAGAATTTGCCATCTACCTACTTTATTTCCCATGAAATGTAAAATTTAAATCAGAATATCTCAGAAATTACCAGTTAGTGCTACATGAAAGTTACAGTAAAGAGATTATTTTCCAGTCTTAAAATTTGGATTAAAAAAAACACAGGTTAATTCTAATAATTTTATCACCATACATTCACATGTAAACTTCACTAGTACAAATAAAGCCATTCAGACTTGGAGTACCCATCCAGAGCCTCGTCCAGGGTGAGGCATATGTGATCATGAAAGATAACGTGTAGTTGAATTAGCCCATTGATCTTCACAGCATCTCTATAAACTGACTATTTTATATTATCCCCATTTTATAGGTGAGGAAACTGACACCCAAGGTCACATACAGAAAATGGTAGGGGCCAGTTAACCAGCATATTAGATTGTCATTCATGCTCGAACATTTACTGAATGAGTTAATGTTTTCAATTTCTGAGGAAGTATAGCATGTTCCTTGGTGAGTGTCCCCTGAAGGGTTTCATGAGCTGGACTTGTGGACTGGGCACTGTTCTCTGGAAGGTTTGGGTTCAATTTTGACATCACTCTGAGTGGCTAAGATGTACAATATACTTAGATAACAGTACTCTACAATCTGGCTCTTGTATCCTAACCAAGGTACTTGCCTGATTTCTGAAAGAAGACCCGGTGAGCTGCTGAGGAAGGAGCAGAGACTGGGAGGAACAGGTGAATCGATTTGCTTGTGACGTTAGTGAGAGATGGCGCTAGGATTCACTTTACTGGCGGGAGAGTCCAACCTCAGAGCCATTGAGCCTATGACAGTAGCCAAGTCCCCTGGACTCTAGACAGCAGTTTCTTCTTAACACATTTCATACCGCTCAGGAGTTTTCTCGTGTTTCACGCGCCATCTGTTAAGGACCGCTCACGAGTGTTCTCGTTTTTCACGCCCGTGGAAAAAGGAGCGAATCTAGATACTTATGTAAATTTTGTTTGGTCCCTCTTCATAGAGGAAAATGTTTTGCGCAATACCATACGTTAAAAAAGTACTAGGAACTTTGTTTAATTGTTTTTGTAAATAAAAATGTTATAATTATTGAAAAACATCATCTAAAGTGCATTATGATGATTTAAATAACGTGCAGTTTGCCCAAAAACGTGCGGTCCCTGGCGTATGTCTTAGAGATTTCTATGCGGTACGCAATGTGTTAAGACAAGGTGGCTGTAGGCCAGTGAATTCAGTAAGTCAGGCGACAGAAAAATGCTTTAAGCTCTTCTGAAATCTAACCTGGCAGGATGCACGTGGTATGGGAAAGGCGGCTGGGGAACGGCCCTCAGGTCTTTTGCCAGTGGTGTCAGAAGCTGCTCATGGTCACAAGCGCTTAAAAATTGCAAACATAGCCACGGAAGTTCCACACAGTGCCGCTTTTTAATGAGATCTGATTACATCGACATGAGACCTTATGATTTCCCCATGACTCTGGGAGTTTCCAAAACCCCCATCTCCAGATGGGAGCCCACCGCTTCCTCTTGCTTGTGCTGATGCCCAACTGAGGAAACCTGCTGCTGACGAGCTGCCATGTTCCTTTCCCTTCGTGGAGGAGCCAGGCCCCTTCTCCCTCTCAGGGCCTCCTCTCCACGCAGCGAACCCAACCCAGCCTCTGGTGAGCGGGTGCTCCGGCACCGGGCGGGCCGGCACAGAGGGTGCCCACATTGGGTGGCCTCCATGGGCCCGCAGAGCTGCCAGAAAGTAATAGGGTGATGACGGGCCATTTCCACTTCACCTTGTGGCCACAATCAGCTCAGAATAGGCCGCTAACTGGGATGGGCGGCGCTTGCTCTCGGCCCCAGGATGCCCTCTGGGCCCAGCCTAGGTTTCGGTTTGGGGCACCGCCTCGCCCGGGTCACGTGGGGCTGCGGTTCCTGCGGCAACTCCAATCCCCAGCCGACCTGGATTCAGCCTCGGAAGGGAAGCTCCGGTGCCTGTGGATTCCCGCAGCCCGGACTTGAGGAGCCGAGCGAGGCCTGGCGCGGGAGCAGCGGGAGCTCAGCCGGATATGCCTCGCGGCCTGCGGAGCCAGCTCCGGCTCAGGGTCCTGCTGCTGCTGCTGCTGCTGCTGCCGCCGCCGCCGCTGGCAGGCGCACTGGAGCTTCACGACCCGGCTGGCCCCGGAGAGGAGGGCCCCGGAGAAGAGGCCCGAGGAGCCCCGCTCAGGACAAGCCTGGCCGTCCTTCTCTTCCGGGACCTGCGCAAGTGGGTGAGGGCGGCCGGCGCCCTCTCCAGGCGGTACTGGGCGCTCTTCAGCTGCCGCGTGTGGCCCGAGACCTGCTCGCTGGACAAGGAGGCCCCCGCGGGGGCCCGGGGTAAGACCCGGGGGTGAGATGTGCCCCAGCGCACCTGCCCGGGGCCAGCAGCCTCAGGACCACCCTGCAGGCACCTTAGCAGCCACCTTGGCTCTGCTGCCCAGTCCCGGGAGGACCAGGAAGCCTTGCCCCTGGTACAGCCGCCTTAGAGGATGGGCCTGGCTGTCCTCGTCTACGTGGCTGGTAGCTGACTCCTCCAGACAGCTCACGCCTTGATGGCTTAAAGTCCCTTTTCCTCCTCTGTGGCTGACGGAGGTGGAGCCTGGGCCAGGAGTCCCAACCTGAGTTCTAGTTCCCATTCTGTCCCTGTCGTGGACCAGATAATCTCTGAGGCTTTTCCGGTCTCTGTTAACAATTCTAGATCTGGTAATAGTACTGTAATGGCGCTCTACACATCTTTAAAGATTTCTAATTTCCAGCGTATGGTCTTTGTTTTTGCCAATGCTGGGTATATTCAAATTAACATTTGGCAAAAGAGTGAGAGGCCTTTGGGTTTGGCTATGATCAGATTTGGAATCCAGAGCAAGTAGGAAGAATGATGATCACCAGCTGCCTGTCCCCAACTAGGTGGCCAGCTCCTTGCAGGCGGGCTCTGGGCTCCTTGCCACCCTGGCACAGTGCCCAGGGCATGTTTGTTGAGTCAACCGAGCCTTTCCTGGAGCTGCATCAATAGCAAAGCTAGAGGTGTCCACTCGTACCCAGGCTCAAGGGAGGTCCAGGGAAGAGCAGCGAGAGTGGCTGTGGAGGGAGGGCAAAGGACTGGAAGAACTACGTGGGCAGGGAGGGCAGGCTCCCTGTGGGCCCCATGCTATGTGTGTGTCTGTCTCACAGCCCCTCCTTTTCCAGGCTGGAGCCTTCCCCTGTTGGGCCAGCAGTACCTGGATATCCTGACCACGTGGTACTGCAGCTTCCAGGATTGCTGTGACCATGGGGACTGCAGGGTCTCCAACAACTTCACAGGTTGGACCTTGCATACCTCTAAGGGGATAGAGATCTGTGGGAAGGGGAGGCAGTTCAGGGGAATGGCTAAGGTATAGGGAACCTTTCCTCATCCTCCCCCCAGCTGGCAGCACTCTCTCCTGTCCCCACCACGGCCCCCATCTCCAAACCCTGCAGCCTCATGGCTGAGAGGAGAGAGAGCCTACCAGAAGACTTCGCACACACTGCCAACAGGTGTCTACTGAATTGAGTTAAAATGAATAAAATGAGAGTGTTCCATGAAATATGTAGGGAGTTCTGAAACTTCCAGGTGGGAGTGACCGTGAGCATGGGGTGTGAGGTTCCTCCTCCAGATAGGACTCTCCTAACCATTCTGGGGGTCTTCAGGGCCTTCAGAAAGGATGAATCCATTCTCTCCCTACGTTCAATGGTGACTTCTCAAATTCTTCAGAAAATAGCCCTCGGATCCCTTCTGCTGCTAGGTGTGCCCAGTGGCTTGTTCTGAGGCCAAAGTGATCCCACCTCAGTGTTGTTCAGAGGTGTTCACTCTCTCGGCTGTTGCTGAGCCTGGTGGGAACTGCACTTGTGTGCACCTCTCACTGTGACCTCCTCTTTCCTACCCCTAGGCCTACAGTCGGACCTGAGTGTGCGACTGCACGGCCAGCATCTGGCCCAGGAGCTGGTCCTGACAACAGTGAAGAGCTATTTGGAGCTGCCCCAGCCAGACAAGGCTCTGGCTCTGTCGTTCCACGGCTGGTCTGGCACAGGCAAGAACTTCGTGGCACGGCTGCTGGCGGAGAACCTGTACCGGGACGGGCTGAGGAGTGACTGTGTCAAGGTGTTCATCACCATGATCCACTTCCCTCACCCCCAGTATGTGGACCTGTACAAGGTGAGGCTGGGCAGTGCTGGGGCTGGAGTGAGGCTTAGACGGCCCAAGGCGCAGCCCTCTGTGCTGGGGGGTGGGCCCTGGAGAAGCCTAGGTGTGGGGTTTGGGAGACAGGGTCCATTTCAACAGAACCTGTAACCCACAGAAACCTCTACTCCACACAGATGAGGCCCTGAACATGTGGACGACAGACATGTTCCACACCACTCGTCCCGAGCTGTCTCCTTCCCCGACAGACACTGAGCTTAAAAAGATTCCGCGTGTTAATTTTCTGTGATAGTAGTGGAAGTCACAGGAAAAGTGGAACAGAGGAAGGCAAAGGCTTTATCATGACCTCCCCACGCACACACAGGCAGTTAGCATTTTGGTGTGCTTCCTGCAAGCCTTTCCCTATGCTGTGTGATGTCACTGTCATTATAGTGGAAAGTTGCAAATCCTGTTTTTTAAAAGAAGTCTATCATATCATAAGTGATTTCCCCCAAGTGGAGGGACAAAAATTGTCTTTGCTGCTCTATTTTGGGTTTCTTCCATTGAGATGTAGTATTTAAAGTAAGCTGAACAATGACCAAAACCCCACTGCAGCCTGACAGAGGTGAGTATCTGTCTCTGGCTTTCAGGTCCAGTATTTGGAATGCGGTAACCTGGGAAGATTAGGTAAGCATTTGAGGAGAGATTGCCTGAGTCACTTGGCAGCTTCAGTGTGGCCTCGGAGGGCAGGCTAGGGTGAACTGTCCTAAGGGCAGGCAGCTGGTCAGCCAGGCCTTCCCAGAAAAACTAGCTAGCTTTGACTGTGGCTTCCTCACCATGAAAAATGACACGTACACACACACACTCAGGTCACAGGGCACTGAAGTCAGGATCCAGGAAGGCTAGAGGCGACAGTGAGTGTGGGCTCTGCTAAAACACCCCACCCTGGGGCAGAGCTGGCCCTGATCTGGTGAACCCCACAAAGCGGCATCTTTTCAACTGAGAACTATTCTTGCCTGAATGGGGAGCCCCAGTTCCAAGCAGGCCAAGCAGACCCACATAGGTCCTTCCCAGGCTCCTCCCCAAGTTAGCCCAGTGGGCACTCTGCTCCTGGAAGTTCAAGATGGGACTGTGGCCGCCTCTGGCACTTGAGCTTGTCTCTACCTATGACCCTTGTATCAGAGCCTGATTCCCACCCCTTGGGGAGGGTGAGTTGGCTGTTAGTTCTGGGACCTCTTCCTGGAGGGGAGGGAGCAGGGCCTGTTACCAAGGGCAGGCAAGGCCCTCACCTTCTCCCTCTCCCAGGCTAGCCCCACCTCCACCAGTTTGAATTTGGTAATTCAGGGTAGAACCTAGCCCGAGGCGATCCACTGCAGGTGCTTCCCCAGCGTAAAAGGGCGCCTCACCAGGGCCCTCCGGGCTGAATGTGCCTCCCCGGGGTCCCCAGCTGCTCCCTGTATTCTGTGCAGGAGCAGCTGACAGAACATGTGAGGAAGACGCAGGAGCACTGCCACCAGACCCTGTTCATTTTTGATGAGGCTGAGAAGCTGCACCCAGGACTGCTGGAGGCCCTCGGGCCACATCTGGAACGCCAGGTCCTGGAGAACCACAGGGCTGAGTCCTCGAGAACCATCTTTCTTTTTCTCAGGTAAGGTCTGAGGAAAACCAGGAGGAAGAACCTCTGTCTGGGTGCTGTGTGTGCATAGAGGGCTTCCGTGCTCTCCTAGACTGCAGACCCTTTTCCACAAGGGAAACCAATACAACTGTAGTCGAGAACATAGAAACCTAGCTGCTTGGGGTGTCACCGCCGGGGGTGGGGGGGTGGGGGGCAGCCTTAAGTCTCCGGCTCCTGCCCCGATTCTACCGCAGGGCACTTCTGAAGGACTGTGGTCCAAGTACAAACTCACTCGGAGGACTGGCGTGGGGAAGAGCAGCTGCCTCTCATCTAGCCTCCCGCATTGTTCTCAGGATGGTGGGATTCCCCTCAGACCCCCAGTCCACAATCCCACCAAGTACACAAGGGTTCACTTTTCTCCACATCCTCACCAGCATTTACCTCATCCTTTTGATAACAGCCATTCTAACAGGTATGTGATGTCTCATGTGCACTTCCCTGATGATTAGTGATGTTGAGCATCTTTTTGTGCACCTGTTGGCCATCAGTATATCCTCTTTGGAAAAATATCTATTCAGATCTTCTGCCCATTTTTTAATCTGCTTGTTTTGGATGTGTATTTTTTTGCTATTGAGTTATGTTCTCTATATTTTGGATATTAACCCATCAGATATATGACTTACAAGTATTTTCTCCAATTCAGTAGGTTGCCTCTTCCTTTAGTTGGTTTCCTTTGTTGTACAGAAGCTATTGAGTCTGATGGAGTCGCACTTATTTTTGCTTGTTTTTGTTTTTGGTGTCAGATCCAAAAAAATCATTACCAAGACCAATATTAAGAAGCTTACCACCTAAGTTTTCTGCTAGGAATTTTAGAGCTTCAGATCTTACATTCAAGTATTTAATCCATTTCGAGTCCATTCTTGTGTGCGGTATAAGATGGTGGTCTAGTTTCCCATTAATTTATTCTTGGTTCCTTTGTCATGTATTGACCATATACGTGTGGGTTTGAGTTTTGTGTTCTATTCCATTGATCTATGGGTCTGTTTTTATGCCAGTATCACACTGTTTTGATTACTGTAACTTTGTAATATAGTTTGAAATGTAACTCATATACTGGGAATCCCCTCTTAGTAGGGCATTAAGTTTTCAAGTCAGCAAGTTAGTTCAAAATCAAGTACAAACTACCTTGGAAAATTCTTAATGTAGACCCAAAGGGTAGTTTCCCACTAACTCCAACATGGTGTGTTCTCTCCCCATCCTTGGAAAGTCTTTTTCTTCTCTGATCATGAGAGGAAGTTACTGGCTTGAAATTCAGGGATCATGTGTTGAATGAGAAATGCTCTCTCTCTCCCTATTTGCAAGCCCACCACACAGGACCTTTCCTGTTTTGTGCTGTGCTCCAGGCTCTGGAAAAGGCTATGCTGAAAAGAGGCTTAGAAATCGACTTGTCCAACCTTATTTTATGGAGGCTCCAACTGGGAATGTACTGCCCAAGGTCTGTTAAAGTCTGGGTCCCTGTTGGCCCAACCTGAATGCTTCACAAGCCGCTTCTTGCACTCAGTGGAAGACAAACCAGTTGTTCCCTCCCCAGGCTAGGACGTGCTTGCTGGGGGATTTTCCCCAGTTTTAGGGTGCATACAGGTTTGGAGAGTGTGAGCTGTGGAGGGCAGGAGGCCGACCAAGGTGGTTTTAAGAGAAAAGCAGATTTGCTGATATGATTGGCTCTGTTACTGACCACCTTCTGAGGCAGCCTGGAGGCTCCTTACAGCTTCTCCACCTAAGCCCTGCCAGGTGCTGGGCGCCCAGGGAACCCTCTGAACTGCTGCTGCAGACACCAGTCCTCCCCATGGAAGGGTTCTGGTGACCAGCTCATGATTCTCTTTTGCTTTTGTAGAAATCCTTTGACTTTGTGCTTAGCTTCTCCTTCCTCTCACTTCACCTGAGCCAGCTCTGCCTTGTGGCTGCAGCTGACTGTTCCTCCACATGGGCTCGGCCCAGTTCTCAGCACCTGTGCCAGGATTTCTAAGGTGACCCTGCTGTATCTCTAAACAAATGTAAATGTTTGCCATTGTAGTATTTTGGTCTTGACACCCCCGCTCCATGCCCACCCCCCACCCTCCAGTGACCCAGACGGACCATAAATGGTGGAGGCAGGGCAGGGAAAAGGTGCCCTGTGGGCCTATGTGCCCTCAGGAAGGAGGATACCACACCTGTGGCAGGGGGCCAGCTACCACCACCCAAGGGCCAGCAAGGTTGCCCCCCTTTAAACCAGTGATGGCGAACCTTTTGAACTCGGCGTGTCAGCATTTTGAAAAACCCTAACTTAATTCTGGTGCCGTGTCACATATAGAAATTTTTTGATATTTGCAACCATAGTAAAACAAAGACTTATATTTTTGATATTTATTTTATATATTTAAATGCCATTTAACAAAGAAAAATCAACCAAAAAAATGAGTTCGTGTGTCACCTCTGACACGCGTGACATAGGTTCGCCATCACTGCTTTAAACCTTGAAGGTTTTCAGTTATTTAGTGATGGGTAGGGAAAGACAATGTATTTGAATCAGTTAAAGAACTAAATTCAATTGAGTAAATTTCAAGAGCTAATAGGCTTTATTAAGCGGTTCCTGAATCAGGCAGCATCCCATCTAGTAAATAGAGATGCTCTGAGAATCTGGACAATGGATGCTTTTTATAAGCAAAACTGGGCAGGACATGAAAGCTGGCAAAACAAAGGACTGTTTCTGGCAGGGCCAGCTTCTGTTGGTGATGGAAGAGGGCCTGTGACAGGTTACCTCATTGGTACTGACCAGAGAAGTCCAGGCTTGGTGCCATGGGGCTTTTAGCACAGTGACTCTGGTTTTTCTCTTTAACAAATTTCTGGGCTTGATTTCTAGAATGTGTAAGGACTCCTCTATCTGAAAGAAAAACATAGCTGATTCAAACTTCTAGTGTGAGCAACTCACAGCAGTTCATCCTGAAACATTTCCTAGAGCTGCTGCTGGAGGTGAGCTGGTGGTGGTTTTTCACCACCTGTGTGGAGTGTGATGGCAGCAGGAGGTGGTGCTTGAAACAGGACACGTAGGGTGTGGGGGCCTAGACTGCCTCAGCCCTCAGAGCCGAGTCTTCTGGGCCAGAACCCTCACACTGCCTGCCTCCACCTATTCTACAAGCATGGAAGGCTCCAGGTGGCCACAGGCAGGACCCTGGAACTCCCGAGAGCAAAGGGACTGTCCACTTCTCACTGGGACATTCATGGCTGTTCTCTCTGCACTGTTGTCAGGAAAAGAAGAGAAAGGACTTGTACCCCGGGAAGAAAAAAATGCACGTATGTTGACTGTGTAGAACCTAAGGAGGGTATCTTAAATTGTCTAATCTCTTTACAAATAAGGAAATGAAGATTCAGAGATTAGCGTTCCGGAAAGGCCTTTGGGCTCTGAGGGCTGGTGAGATTACATGTGCCAGCGCAGCAGCTCCTAAGGACTAGGAGAGTGAACAGAGAAGGGGCCCAGGTTATGTCGTGGTGAGATGATGGCTGCAGGACAAAACAAGAGGAGAAATTCGGAGGGAAGTGGAGACAAAACTATCCACTGAGCGCCTGCTATGTGCTATGCACGGTGGTCACATAAACAGGCTAAGCTCCTGCTCTCCAGAAACTTCGTGTCAGGTAGATGGCTCTGGGCAGAAACAGGGAAGGCACTGGAATCTGTGCTCCTGGGGCCACATACGCAAGTCCTACACATGCCCCCCTGGCCCTTGATGGGGCAATCTGTGGGCAGGTCTTATCTCAGCTGATGCAAGTGCAGCCACTTGCGTGTGCAGTGATGACCTCCCTGGCAGGCCTTGGGGCAGAAGCTTCCCTACATGCAGCTGAACTTACGCAACGGGACAGGGACTCCTCTTGTTGCTGACAGGCCCTCCAGCTGGGCAAGGAGGCACTGGGTCACGGCTAGATGGTCAGCTTACCTGCTAGGCATGGATGGAACCAGTCAGCTGCTTCTCTGTGCCCCAGAGCCTGGCACACAGGCCGCACTCAAACGAACAGACACTTGAGTTAATGTACCTGGGAGCTTCCTAGGGAGAGCCTGGTTGGTTTAGGAGCTGCAGGAGCCCGAAGGGAGGGGAGAGAGGGAGGCAGCACTGCCAACTCCAGGTGTCCTGCCTCCTTCCCAGCGTCCCTGTTGGTGCCACTAAGATTTCTTCTCACCCTTTTTCTCCATATCTCTAACCCAGTCCTCTTTCCTGTGCTTCAGACCTGAAATTCTAGTTGCTTAATGATGTCATAGGCACATGTCGCCATCCTTCTATATTCCACTTCCGTTAGGGCGAGGCAGCTCAAGGCAAACATGTTTTCTTTAATGACCTTTCTCACTCTCCCAGGCTTCAGTCACAGGCCCCTCTGAGTTGTGCCTCCTAAACTTCCCCTCCCTCTGAAGTTTTCTCCTACATTAGCACTTGCCACACTGTCCTGGAGTCACATACACATGGAAGTCAACGGAGAGAACCTCAGCACCCCTCTGGGCTCCCGGCACCCAGCAGTCTCAGTAAGTGTTTGTCAAAAGGGAGCAAGGGAGGGTGACAAGGCCGGACAATGTCTCTTTTGTACAGACCTTTGCCGGAGGAGGCCCCAGACCTCAGCTTCCGTTCTTCCAGTGCAGTGGCCTCAGTGTCAAGCCGTCCACTTGAAGCCTAAATAGAAAGATGAAACTGTTAACAAGCTCCTGTATCTTTTAGTAACCTTGGAGGCAACGTCATCAATGAGGTGGTCCTGGGTCTGCTGAAGGCTGGATTGTCCCGGGAAGATATCACGATGGAACACTTGGAGTCCGGCCTCCAGGCTGAGATTGTGGCGTCCACAGGTAACTGACTCCCACCGGGTACTCAGGACCACAGGACACACCCTGTAATCACCTCATCAACTTCAGGGAGGCACAAGAAAAGTGCCAAGAAAGCTGCACTCGTTTCTGAAAATGCTTTGAGAGCAGTTTGCCCTGGCCCTGGGGATACCGGCAGTGGCCCGTGGACCCTGGGGCTAGGCCTCCAGTCAGAGGGAAGGTGGCTGTACCTTCTGCCATGTCCCACTCCTGCCGCATCTGTGCACACACCCAGTGTCAGCCTAGGCACCCTTTCTAGAGCAGACAGTCCTCCTGGAGTGGCCCTGAGAGCAAGCCTTGCCCAGGCCTTAGGGTCAGGACACCTCACACTCCAGCTGGGTTCAGGTTCCCATGTAACTGTGGTCTTCATTTCAGACAGTGGCTTTGGCCACAGCCGCCTTGTGAAGGAAAACCTGATTGACTTCTTTGTCCCCTTCCTGCCACTGGAGTACCACCACGTGAGGCTGTGTGCACGTGATGCTTTCCTGAGCCAGGAGCTCCAGTATACAGAAGAGGCACTGGACGAAATTGCCAAGATGATGGTGTATGTCCCCAAAGAGGAACAAATCTTTTCTTCTCAAGGATGCAAATCTGTTTCCCAGAGAATTAACTATTTCCTGCCTTGAGAGCAAGATGAAAACTTGAAGCTGCCTAACAGGACCCTGGCTGGGGTCAGTAGACGCCCAGCACTCACACACGTGGTGTATAAAAGGATAGGCCTTAAATCAGAAGCCAGAGCCACATTCCAAAATGTGGGCCAGGTGGCTGGAGAGCGCCAAGTGGGAGAGAAACTCATCCCAGGGGCTTCTTAGCATCTCTGCTCTTGCCTGCAGCTGCTTGGACTTGGGTGTGAGGCCTGAGGCTGCAGGATTCTCAGTGACAGGAAGGGAAAAAGAGTTCTCTTACCTGTGGCGTGTGGGGCCGCCTTTCAGGTCGTTACTCTCAGGGGGAAGCTGAGCAGCTTATATCTGTGAGCACAGCAGGGGAGAGCCTCGGGCTGGAAAAAAAAGGTACAGAATAATTTTTTTAAAAATCATGTCAGTGTAGGCTGAGATTTGTTCTGCTCTGCAGGTTAAAAAAATATTTTTAAAGTTAGGGGCCTTGACATCACTGTGCCATATGTAAATATTAAAATTTTCTATTTTGCTAAAACCTTCAGCCTACTTTCTTAGTAGGACCTAGTAATCCTGTTCACTCAGCAAAATTCCAGATGCCAGGTAACGCTGATGGGGGGGTGGAGTAACTCCAGCGAATGCTGGGACTCACCGAGCTGACACCAGGTGTCTGGTCTGCCGGTTTACTTCAACTTCGTACTGAAAAAGCTTCCTTCATATTGCTCTTCTATAAGAAAATGTCACTCCATGCTCCCAGCTTTGAAGAGAAAAGTCATTTTTAAGGCCTGAATGGCCACATGTACACTGTGCCCTAGACACTTCGGAATTACATACAGGTCGCTGGATCTGTCATCACCTCAAGTGTCGCCTCTCATTTAAAGCCCTCCCCAGCCTTCTCCCCGTGAGCCCAGGTGAAGTGACAGACTTCTCTCTCTCCCCACGGGACACTTCATAGTCCTCACTCACTCAAATAGCTGCCTCCTGGTTAGGGAGCACCCAGCCCGAGCCACAGCAGATCCCCAATCAACAGTCAAATGGTTGAAGGAAGTTAGTTTCAAACCACTCATGGGACAAAAGTAAACTTGACCTAACTGCACCGGTTAGATGGGGCCGGTGTCTTCACTGTCTCAGGCTAGAGCATCTGGGGAGAATGTGCAGGCCACCCGACCCTCTTACATACCCAGCTCTAAACTGCAATACACACTGTAACAGGTACATTCGATAGCGTCAGGTTTGAGTCACAGCTGACATCCTTCCTGCACTGGCCAGCCATGTCTCATGTCCTAACGATAGGTCTAAACCTCTTACAGCCGGGGAACCAAGGCAAACAGCGGAACTCCGTGGTTTTGAACACTTCTGTGGGCCCGAGTGCCTTGGCTCAGCCACATTCCACTGTGCGATGATAGGAAGCTGTTAACCCCAGCATAATCTTGGTTTCCACTTTTGTCAAAGTGAGCACAACTTACAACTAGGGTTGCTGTGAGGATTAAACTGGTTAATACTGATCAAGTGCTCGGGTAACAGAACAATAAAAACTTAGTAAAACTGCTGTCAGTTTTGACACGACACTGTAAGCCAAGGCTGCCCTTCTCCATTCTAGTTCTTGGAGCCCTGGCTGGGTGACCAACATTTGAGAACTTACCGTGTGCTGTGCCCTGTGCTAAGCACTTTACAATCATATCATCTTGAACACTATGACTTAGGGACCAACTCCCTCGCTGTTTAATAAAAGAAAACTGGACTCCGAGAGGTGAAATGTCTTTGGAAAGTCACAGAGCTCTTAGCCAGGAGAGGGGAGTTCAACCCAGGCAGTCCGACTCCAGCTCTTGTGCTTCAATGACTTGTTTCTAAAACAATTTCCAGATTTCCTCTGCAAAAATAAAAGGATAAAATAATTTCCTCAGCAAATGCCACAGCTTCAGGTATGGAAATGTTCCAGTAATACGAAGCAGGGCGAAGAGCACAACGTGTCTTCTCTGAAAACTAGAACAAGGTTCTCCTGAACTAAACCACAGCAGGTGGAGTGAGAGGTTTACAAGCTGATGTTTAACAGCCACTAATGACCTCACGGGGCACCACCTGAGCGCACCCTACTCTTACCCAATGAAACATGACATCTAAAAGCAATGGCTCACTGTTAAAATACTCTGAAATCAAGTCAAAAAAGAACAGAATGTTCCCTGTGAGGTTCTACTTACTCTTTTCATGCTGCTTGGGCTCGAAACACTTTTAGAACTTATTTGTAGTTGTCCTCAAAATGGACTTGGAAAGAATTACGTCTCATTTTACAGTCACCTCACATTGGACAGACAGACACACATACACTTACCCACCTGATGTACCAGCTGGGCTCCAGACGATGCCTTTGGAATCCATCAAAGGAGAAGTATTCACCCCCACAGAGGACATTCTACAGCATGTACCAGAGGGATGATTGCTAAACCCAGCTTCTTTACCTTACAGACCTCTATTCCACACAGAGAGACAAATTCTGCTCAGATTCCGTCAGTTAAAACGATGGGAGAAACACTCCAATCAAAAGCCTCCTTTGCCAATAAAATATTGCAACCTTTATTAAAATAAAACACAAGTTGGCAAGCCTTGTGAGACAACAGGCAGACAGCATTCCCCTTTCAAGGGCCTCATTTATTTACATCAAGTTTAACACTGTTAGCAGTTCACAGTCAGACAACAGGGCGAGAGAATTAAATTAGAAAACAAAACACCTGAAAATATATTACAATAACAAGAGCAAACACCTGACGACACCGGCAGTGTGACCCATGACTGATGTGTTTTCATTAAATCCCGTGTTGTCTCACTGTGTTCCCTTAGCAACGGGCACAGTGCCAGGCCCTCCAGACCTCACCCTCATGTGCACCCAACACACATGCACCTGCAGAGCGTGACCTTTGGTATAAACGTTGAACAAGTTTTAAAGAATCTGAAGCCTATGTTTTAGGACAAAATTCTGTCAACCACCACAAAATATTCAAATTTACTTGTGCCAAGTGAACATAAAACTGGGTTCCTCCACTGACAGTCACAGAATCAAACTGCAGAGAAGGAAGAGTATGGGGTACACCCAGGAGACAGGCTCTGAGCACAGACCAACAGCTCAGGCGGCCTGTTCTCGGCAAACACACCAACCAGGGTTGGATTAACTCCCTTTCTTACCCCTCCTTTCTTAGTGAGCACGACAACAGGGTACGCACGTAACGTGGACATGGCATGTTCCCTCTACACAGACCTGAGATGTGAGGGTTTTCAAGCATACGCCCTAAATAGCTATGAGTACCTCATTGTCCTTTCCAGCTTCTGAATACTAATTTCTCTGAAGGACAATCGGCCTAATCAAGGTGACTTCTCCAAATCTCTGAAAATTTCTCTCATAAAAGAGTTCCAAAAACAGTGGCCATCGTGTAAAATAGCTTGTCAATGGAGAAAATCCAGGCCTCATCTACCAGAAGCATCTCTGCCTCTGGGCAGTGCTGCCACTCTGAACCATACAGAATAGTGGCTGGGATGCAACACTGATCACCTAAAGCAACGCCGCTCCTGCAATATCTTCTGAATCTAGAATACATCTGGCATACCTGTGTTATTGTTATAATTGCTGAAATTAACTATCCTTACATATGGTTATTTTATTAACCAGAAGTCCCATTCTCCAACTAAAGTTTACGGTGCTTAAACACATGATTTAAAACCATCTTAAGACTCAGAAGCAAATCTAAACAAGCTCCAACCAGACACTATATTTCCTTTAAGTCTGCTAGCATTTGACAGTTCATTTCCACCATATCCAAAAAAACTAACTAGAATGCTCTAAGACCTCAAGCCCTGTGTGTACAGCTCAGAAGTATGAGTGACAGGACCCAGAAACTTGCTGCTTTCAGTACGATGAACAAAGAACAGGCACAGGGTGGTATAAGGTGTGGTCTACGGACAGTATTGGTCTAGCCTTTCAACTTACAGGAGCCATCCTTTCCTCAGAGCAGGGGTGGGGAACAGCCGGCCGTACCATTTGGTCTGGCCCTGCCAAGGCAACCACAGGCGGGACTAAAAATTCAATAAATCTAGAAGCTTTTCCATAGCAACATACTTTTTAAGTTGATCATTTTGTATGGCGCTCAAATGATGTTATAAATAGCCAAATGGCCTGTGGCAGAAAAAAGGTTCCCCACCCGATTTAGAGAGTCTGCAGGTTTGAAGATCTGCTCACACACCACCTGTGACTGCGGGTTGAGTTAACAAGGCCTTGCTACTGTGTTCAGGTTGCTCAGCAATGAGGAGATTAAAGGATATACTTTTTCTAGGAGAGGTAAACAATTTCAAATGTATAATGGTACATAGGAGCAAAGGAGTGAGTGACCTGGAGGGAGGGAAGGGTGCAGTTAGAGCATCCTTCCCCCACTCACCAGCAGGACGGAGAGAAGAGCAGTGGCCCGTGTGGGGAGAACTTCCAAATGGGGACTCTCCCTGACCAGGGCTCTGAGCCACTGCAACCAGCATGTTCATTTCTACCAGTTCAGCAACTTGCAACTTCAACCGGGATGACAAGTCTTTTCCTCTGCAGAACACATGAAACCCATCCTTGAAGGCACAATCCTCTCAGAGTCATCCCCACGCCTCCCAAGTCAGCTAAAAGCAAGATGAGCCGCCAGCCCTCCTCCCCAGGGGAGCAGCATGGGATTGTCCTACCCTGATAATCACAGGTGAAGCCTTCCCCAATTTCCTGTCCTTTGGATCTAGGACACGGAGTCATCTTGCATACACGTTATCTCAAGATATAACATATACCTCAGGTGGGTGGCATGAAAGGCAGCAGGACCAGAACAGAAGCTCATCTTTTTGGACATTGCAGTAAACTCCACGAAAGGCAGGCTGGAGCGAAAACAGTTACTGAGAAGCCCTGAAATCACCCATGCTTCCCCAGTGACACAGGAGAACGGGGTGGGCAGTGGAGGCCCATGGTAACAGAGCAGGTAATGGTAACTGTTACACCAGGCACTATTGACCTGCCCGAAAAAGCAAGCCTTACATTAGATTTTTTTTAAAGTCTGGGAGTTGGAAAACTGAAACTCTACCCCAAGGTTATAAATATCCTGTTAACAGTAGGACATGTTTTAGAACCAGCCCAAGGCCTTCCTCTGTGACGAGGCTGTACTTCCCTGGATTGTCAGGTGCCCTTGGGGCTGCCTTTCTCTCTCTCTCTCTTGCTCCCACAGATCTCAAACTGAATCAGGAATTTACAAAAGAACCGAGCTACTGGCTTGACAGAAGCTAAGACAGAGATCTAGACAGCTGGAGTTTTTAACAAATACATTAGAAACTTCTGTCTAGAGACCCACCTACATAAAGAGGACTGGTCATAAAGGCTAAGGACAGAAAGATGGATCCCAAACTAATGCAAGCAAGATGCTGAAACCCAGAAGTCATCCAGAACAAAACTGCAGACAACCCTGTCAGCCCAATGTGGGAGCAGAGCCTGAGAGCAGTGATGACATCAGTAGCAAACATGGAAGGGAATAGGAGATGTCAGAATACAGTGCAGCTGTCACTCAAAGTGGCCACCAATGCAGTTTACTCTTGGGTATTTTATCATCTAACAGGTGAGTTATATTCAGCTACTCTTCTTAGAAAAAAATAAACATGGATGATGAATGTCAAGCTCATTTATAACTGATAGGAAATCCTAAAACGCTCTGGTTCTATAGCCATCCAATCTCCTCTCACCCCCAAACCCCTTGTCCCGCAGGAAAACAACAACAACAAAAACCCCACGCAGGACACAGGTTAAAAAAGACACTGTCAACATCAACAGGCAATGTGTCTGCTGCCGCCACATTTAGATGCTAGATGACTGGACGTGTAGTGGACAAAGGCTCACAACCAACAGGGCCCCCTTCTTCTTGAGTCAGGTGCCTGAAGAGCTTCTCTGTTGTGGAGTGAGTGCCCATTGTTACTTTTTAATGATTATAATTAAACCAGAAAGTTGGTCCCTAGTTTTCTGAAGTTATTCAACATTGAGCTACAATTTCAGTAAAACACTTACTATACCTGCACATAGTCATTTAGCAGTTTCATATTTATAAATGCCGTAAGTTACAGAGGTGACTGCTTACGTATCTACATTTTCAGGTCCCACACAGGTAAAAGCCTGTAAGTCGATCAGCATGTAACCAACTGCTTTAACTTTTAAATAGACATTGATAATATGACCTTATAGTTATATTACATTTGATACTTTTTCCTCAAAGTGCTTTCATATACATTATTTCCATCATTAAAATGGCACAGAATAAAATTTTATGTTGCTATTTTCTGAGGAAAGAGGAATGTAGGACGAGGTTTTAGAACTTAAGTTGGTATTTCTTTATTACAAAGTGCAGATCGCGGTGCCGCTGAGCTCTGTCCCAAAGAATGACTCCACACAGTGTTTAGGTTACTGACGTCTACAGATTGCCTGCTTTGCTAGTATTGCCATCACTCGACATTCAAGCCCCTTAAGGTCAGAGGGTGCCAGGAGCATGTGCTTTAGGGTGTGCAGCGCTGTGCAGACTGATTGTCTATCTGAGCCACTTTCTCTGCAGTGTCTCACAAGGCAGCAGGAATGGGGAGGGACCCCGCAACCAGAAAATCAAGAGAGTGAACTGTAGCCTTGGCTCTGCCACTAATTAACTGCTGAGATCCACAGCGAGTAACTGTCTTCTCTTCCAGTCTTAAGCTATAAGGAAAAAAGCGGGATGCTGACAAGTGTTGGAAACACCTGGCCTGGTTCTTGTAAAACACACCGGCTGAGACCTCACCCCACTGGGAATTCTGATCAATGCATCAGATTTTATTTTGTTTTTAAACGCAGAGGATTTTGTTGCACATTCCTGGCTAAGAGTCACTGGACTAAGTTTGTTAGTAATAATAGTGGTCATTGACATTTATGGAGGGCTCAGTATGTGCCGGGCACTGAAGCTAAGTATCTTACATATATTATCATTTAATCCTTATGGCAACCTGAGGTAGTTACTATTATTATCCCTGTTTTCCAATGAGGAAACTAAGGCTCAGGACGATTAAATGACTTGCCTTCTGGACTGGCTTTAGAGTCTGAACTCTTAATCACCGACTATACTCTATCCTCAACTCAAAAGCTCCATGACGTTACTTAAATAAATATGGGCTATGCCTTAGCAGAGCATATTTTATTAACCGGGCACTATTTTATTAGCCAACTTTCAATTGAATTATAAGAAAATTCTAATTTAAAACCCAAAATGCAGCTGGGCAAGTGGCTCCACATAAAGACCTCAATGTGCAGAGGCCATCTGGAAAAACACTGAAAGAACTTCTTAGGGCCAATTTTTTTAAGGCTATATCTCTGAAAATTACGAGGGCAGTCAATAGAAAATACACACATTTTAATTTTACACAAAGCCTTTTAAGAAAATACTTCATGTAAAGCACAATGAAGATGTATTCTACACAAAATATTGCATTTTAAGGTAGGAAATCTAAGCTGAAATTGTATTATCTGTATATGAAAGGATTCAAACTGTCATAGCCCAAAGGGGTGTGTGTGTGTGTGTGTGTATGTGTGTGTGTGTATATAACTTTAGAAAATTTTCAACATTGTCTTTTTGCTCCTGCTCTCTGCTTTTAAACCGATTAGAATTCAACTACATTTTTAATTTCTAAAAAGCAGTTTTCTCTGCTTTGAATTCAAACTTTTAAATTTACATAAGGTTATTTTTTAAATCTGGTCCTTTTCAAGTAGAAAAAGGAAAAACCTCTATTAGATTTTTGTAAGTTGACAGTGCCTCTTTAACCCTTAACCCTGAGCTCTCAACTCCTGAAGTTCCACAGTTCAAGCATCTGTGGATGGGGGTGTTGCAAAAGTCAATGTTACTATTGACAGTGTTGAAAAAACTCAATCATTAACTTACTGAGCACCTACTGTAGGCAAGATAGAGCCAGGTGCCACCCCTGAGTAAGACACAGCCCCCACCCTCAAGACTATTTCGGTGAGAAATCTGGAGCTTAAATACACTCAGTAGTGTTCCTCCAAGGCTTATTCTCAGAGCTCTCCATGAAAGATCCCTTGCTTAGAAAAAAAAAAAATCCCCTGAAAAACAATTATAATCCCTCAACTGGCATCCCATAATGACAGGATAAACTTAAAAAGCAGCATTAAACAGTCTAAAGTTTTAGCTTTCCCTGCCCCACCCTAAAAAGGCTAATTGCTAAAACGATTTCAAGTTTACGGAAGTGTATAATGAAGGGAAGTGGCGAGGAAGGAGATAGGAGCGGGACTGTTGGTCTTTAAATCCACATTGAAAGGAACTCGAGCTTCTCTTCCAACCGCTGCAAGGAGACTAAGCACATCACTAGCTGCCTATGCTGCATCTTCCGGTGTCAGACAGAGACCACCACCCCAGCAAGGAATGTCCAGGACTGCCCCCTCCCTTCAAACCCTTCCCTGGGCCTGGGCCTCCTTTCGAGCAGCCATGATAAGAATCAAGGTTTCCTTTCTTTCTGATGAAAACTAAATGTCCTCCTTGGTCAAAGATGTCAAACTCTGTCTAAAACATAGTTTTTCCCTATTAGTATTCTAGCCCAATTAATGTAATCTCAACAGCTCTAAATTTCATGACTTGCTACTGAGCACAGAAGAGACTGAAAACCATTCAAGGCAACACCACTGCACTGAATAGCTTTGTAGGGAGGCTCTCAGAGGGAGCACTACGCCCTTATTTGTGAAACACCCATGAGAACACGAATCATTACCTTCATTTAACAGATTTAGAGACGGGGCTGTGGCTTGACAGTGGATCGATGACAGAGGCAGGAAGAAAATTCACTGCTCACCAATGCTGAATTCCTATCTTCCTAAGTTAATATTCCTTTGGAAGGAAAAAAATAATGTGTTTATTTTTTTGTATTGGGTTCTCCTTGGGGAGGGAGTCACAAAGCTTTAAAAACAGAATGAAGTGGTAACTGGGATTAGACCTGATAATGAGAATATTAATAACATCTACCGATTAGATTCAGCTCCCTGCGATCCTAATTAGCTTCCATAATAATGAAAGCTAATTAATGAGTAGGGAAGGAAAAGGCCTATTTTTCAAAGGCAAAATATATTTGAGGGTTAAGTCATTAGATTTCCAGGATCTAATTGGTTTTCCCTAGAAATGACATGCTCCTTCAATTATACACTCTTAAAATATGATATTAAAATAAATATCAAAAAATATTCCCAATGTGATCTTTACAAACAAGCACAACGATGGAGGGAGGGGGGACTGTGAAAGGAGAAAGGCATGTGAGAATAATTTAGGGTGATTCATTTGAAATCCAGAGAGTGTGTGTGCTTCTCTCTACTTTCTACCCAGATTGGGTCTAAGGTGATGAAGGGAGAGGTACAGAGAAACAGCCACTAGGACCAAACCAGCCTCTCCTCAGTCATAGGTCTCTGGGCCTGGCTGTTGGGTTCCAAGAAGAGCCCCTTTCTTGGAGATTTAGTTGATAACAAAATACACAGCTCCCCAAGTCCTTGACTAGCATGTCAGTATGCAGGGGCACTGGATCAGAAAAGGATTCCCTGTGAGAACCTGTCCATGACCACTAATTTCAAAATCAATGTTGGTTAATGCCTGAAAGAGCCAGGAATAAGGAAGACAGCCTGCCCAGCAGGGGGCAGAGAAGAACCACTAGAGACCCCTATAATCCTGGTCTGTTAGGAAATAACACACTAGACTGAGAGAAGTGACTTGTGCTGGTCAATGTGAGATTTTAGGAGCTTTCAAGCTCCCTGACTGTACTTCCTAGATTTCTTTACTTCCAGCTCCAATTAACACACCAATGGAAAACAGGAGAGGAGCAACAGACAGGGTCACCTTTCCCGGTTTTGTCATTCCAGCAATTTGATTTGCGGTTCTTACTGCAGCAAGTGACCTTGGGGAAGCAAGGCTAATAGCTGCTTCCAACAGCCTTGGATGAAACTTCACTTAGCACCTTCCCAGCTTTCCTTTCTTCTGTTCCACTGACTTCCCTGGGTGAGGTGAACATAATCATTAGTACCTCCCGGAGCCCTAAGCCAGTTCCCTCTGTGCGGGACAGACGGGTGCCGCAGTCAGGCCCGTCTGGGCAGTCTCCCGGCACTGCCAAGGGCAGCCCTGTCTAACCACCTCGCATCATTCCAGGTCAGAATGGCTGGATTTGGTTCTTCACGGCACCACGTATACACATTCCCTGATATTCCAGTGCAGCTTCCAATCCTGCCCACCACCGCCCAACCCCTCCAATTTCCCTCTCCTATGAGTTTTGCTTTTTGTTATTTTTGAGATGAACCTGTAAACGTGAGATCTCAGAGAGCTGAGGTACTTCACATAAACACACTCAAGTATCAGTCTTTCATTTTTTGAAAACAAGAACACAGGAAAACAAGTCCCTTCCCGTCCCCTCAGAAACGTGTGCCTCTTCCAGTAGGCTAACAGTGGCTACCTCTGCACCACATCGCTGATTTCCTGTACACACGATAGTAAGTTATTAAGGACAGGATTTGCCCCAGGCACGCCCGCAGTGGCTGAAGACACCTGCAGCTCCTGCAGGCTGAGTTCCAGTTTGCTCACGGCCTCTCTGAAGGCAAACTTGTTGCGAGTTTGAGGGATGCAGTCCACGTAGCCTGAGCAGTAGTCAAGCAGCTGGTGCCCAGTGTCCACCAGCTGGCTGTTGGGCACTGGTTCTGAGATGGCACTGGACAACAGATCAGCACATTCCAGCAGGGCCTCTTTGCTGATTTTGTCTGCGGAGATTTTCTCAGCTGCCTGTTTGGTTTTCCTCAGAGCCACTTTAGTACCTGCTGTGCCGTTGGCCATTTTGGCTGGCGAGATGGAAGATGTGGGCAGAGGCACTTGAGGTGGAGGCACCACAGGCCTCCCAGCTTTCCCACTGGTGGGCACTGCCCCTGGAGCTGCCTTTTTCCCTCCTTCCTGTGTTTCTGATGTGGGCTGTCCGGCAGCCGGGGCCGCCGGCTCTTCCGTGGGGTCTGAGCACACGGACGGATGCTGCAGTAGTCTCATCACTGGTGGTGGGGGTGGGGCACACTTTGGTTTTACCCGTCGGGGTCGGTCTTTGTCTCCAGAGGATGTGACCTGATGCTCAGATAAGAGCTTGAATTTGTTCCCCTGAGAGTCTGTGCCAATGAGCTGCACGTCGGCTGGAGTGTGCTTCAGAGTGGGGGAGATGAGGACGGGCACTTTGTGGTTGTGTGTGGTGGGGAGCATGGCCGCAACCTTGGCTGGAGAAGCCCAGCCTGTCTGCTCGCCATCCTCTGGGACTCCAGCCATGCCAAGTCGTGCCCCACCATTCCTCTCCTTGCTCTTTGGGGCAGCTGCCACTCCAGCTGCCCCCACCCCTGGACAGTCCTTCTCTGTAATGGCTGGATCCCCAGAGGGGCTTCTTAGGGGAAGAGCTGTGGTTCCTCTGGGCAAAAGTTTGGCTTTTGGTCTCTCCCTGGTTGGAGCAGCACCTTCCTCTGACTTTTTGGGAGGTGTGTCATTGGCCCTGTCCACACTCTCTTCTGGCTGAGAAGAGGTGGACACTGTCCTTTCCAGCTGGATTTTGGACCTCTGGCAGTTCCTGGGAAGGGTCATTGCCATCCTATCCTGCTCTGGAAGCCCTGAGGACATGGAAGATGTAGAGTTTGACCTTGGAAAAGGCTTGGAAGTGTCATCACTGGCTGTGGGTTTACCTGCTCGTAAGCCCAGTGTCTTTTTGATTAAACGTGGTGTAAAGAAGCCTGTGATGCCAGACCACCCACCCCCCGCAGTGCCACTGCCCCCACCCCCGCCACCGTCGTCATTACAGAGGTTCCTCTGTGCAAAGCTCCCCCCATAGCACTTGGGGGGCACCAGATTCGCCTCTTGCTGGGCAGGAGTGAAAGAGAACCCATCAGCATGCTGTAGAGAAGCAACAGATGAGAAGTTACCCGTGAGTTCATATTTCTTGTGGGGCTGATTCTCCATTTCTCGGAAGGAGCTGCTGCGTTTGGGGGGTGTGGGAGCATTTCTCTTTTTCATGAAGGAGCTGAAGAAGCCTCCCTTCCTATCCCTGGTGAAGCACGTCTCTTTAGCATCTTCCAAGAGGCTGCTGGGTGACTTGTCTCTTTGTTTTCGAGGCAGTGCTGGGGACCCACTGGGGACCTGTGCACTTCTAATGAACCCTGATGAGAAACGGCCAATCAGTAATGTGAAAGACAAGCAGGCACTCCGTTACACTTGAGTTACTAAGGCTGAACTGTAAGAGTTTTGTCAGCATCTATTCAATGCCAGGTGATAGCCAGACTCAGAGGAAACTAATACATACATTACCCTTTCACATTAATCAGTATTCCAAATGTGATATGGGATGTAAATGGAAAGAAAAACCCTGCTGGTGTTTGCCTCGGCCTTCATCTTTTCTCCAAAAGCTACCATACAAACTGCCCTCAATATCAGGTTCACTAAAGAAGTGTTTGTCAGAACTGCAAAGAAGCTAAGCATTTGGGGATCCGGAGCTAAGGGAATGGAGTGGGAGGCACGCCTGCATGCGAGTGGATAGATCAGGACTCCTAACACTGATGCAGAGCTGAGGACTAGAGTGGTAGGTAAAATGGATGCCAGTCACACTTTCCTCGGGAAGACGGGCAGGGAAGCGCGAACAGAAGCACCATAACCCTTGGTTCTTTAAACAAGACAGAATGACTCTGCCTGCCTTGGGACCCATACCTGGTGCTGAACTGGAAGCAGAATTGTCGGGGGCATCTAGGGACCCTTCGATATTCTCCTTGTTCTCCACCTGTTTCTTCAGTGTCCGGGTCTTGGAAGGAAGAATAGGTAATCGGGGCAGGTAGGGGACGACAGATGAGGCGGCGGCGGCCCTCCCAAGCTCCTCAGCTACCTCTGTGAGGAAGACAAGGAGACTGATACAAAGAACAACTTCATGACAGAGCGAAGGAGTTTTTTTCAGAAAAGGCGTACAGCTGCGGAAGAACTGGAGAGTGCTAAGATGTGTAAATGGATCACAGAGATGCGCTCTATTTCTGTCTGGCTTCTTTTGCTCAACATTACATCTACAGATTCATCAATATTATTGCGTGGCAGGGTTTTTCCTCATTCCTGTGTACTGTTCAAATGTGAGAATATACCAAAATTCACATATTTGTTTCCAGTGTTTGGCTATTATGAATACGTTGCTAGGGACCATTCTGCTACATCTTTTGCTTCACAATTGCATAAGCAGGATGCGTGGTCATGAGGTGCATATAAATTCAGCTTTTTCCAGCCGAACTATCTCTCCAAATGCCTGTACCAATCTATACTCCCACTAGCAACGTATAAAATTCTGGTTACTCTGCATACTCGCCCATTTTATGTTATGAGGTTTTTTGTTTGATTTTCCTTTTAGCCATTCTGGGGTAGGTATGTAAAGGGATTTCATTGTTTTATTTTGTACTTCTCTGATGAGGAATGATATTGAGCATGGCTTCATATACTTACTGCTCATTTAGCTATCCTCGCTTACTACTTCCTATTCAGAAGTTGAACAAAGCAGACAGATGTCTACAGATGCCTTTATTTTTCGGTTGCACCTTGTACTAAAAAAGAGGGTAGATACATTCCATTTCATGCAAATGAGAGTCTTGAAAAAAGGTTGAGCCATTAGTGACCTTTGTTGACTAAACCTGGCCATGGCTTCTGTGGCTTTTGCTGAGGCAAATACATAATTTGCTATTCATTTCTAAACAAAAATGAAGGCCGAAGGATCAATTAAATTGTGAAATTCTGTAATTATTTTATAACATCTTTTGGTAATTATTATTTTTAAATATGTTTTTATTGAGTTTTTTTTAACATATTTTTATTGATTTCAGAGAGGAAGGGAGGAGAGAGATAGAAACATCAATGATGAGAGTCATTGATCAGCTGCCTCCTGCACGCCCCCTATTGGAGATCGAGCCCACAACCCAGGCATGTGCGTGCCCTTGACCAGAATCAAAACCAGGACCCTTCAGTCTGCAGGCCGACACACTATCCACTAAGCCAAACCAGCTAGGGCTGTTTTTATTGAGTTTTAGAGAGAGAGGGAGAGGGATAGAGAGATAGAAACATCAACGAGAGAGCAATATCACTGATCAGCTGCCTCCTATTGGTGACTGAACCCACAACCCTGGCATGTGCCTTGACGGGGAATCGAACCAGTGACCTCTTGATTTTTGGGTCAATGCTCAGCTGCTGAGCCACACTGGCCAGGCTGGTAATTATTTAAAAAAATTAGCCTCCCACAAGAGTGGGTAAATGGCACATAATACCAGCCAATACAATGAGATTTCGTTCTTACACTGCTATACAAACAGCTAGGAGACAGACATTACCTCAAGGATGCTGACAACTATGTCCAAAGCCACTTAGAGGATTTTGATGAAGAGACCAACATAGAAGCAAAAGTAAAGAAATGTTGGGTGCGAGTGGCTTTGGGAAAGAGGAAGGGGTAAGGAGGAAGACCTGAAGCTACTTGAGTCCATGGCTTCAACTGACTCTGAGATTAGCACAATCCCCATTTTTCCATGGTTTGGTTATAAGCCAATAAATCCTCCTCTTATTACTTAAAGTTTGAGTTAGGTTTCCTTCACTTACAACTAATAAGTACATCCTTTAAAGGTAGGCGCTATGTCTTATCTCTGTGTCCTCAGATCTAATATAGTCCTTGCCACAGATTAAAGCAGGGGTCCTCAAACTTTTTAAACAGGGGGCCAGTTCACTGTCCCTCAGACCGTTGGAGGGCCGGACTATAGTTTAAAAAAAAACTATGAACAAATTCCTATGCACACTGCACATACCTTATTTTGAAGTAAAAAAACAAAACGAGAACAAATACAATATTCGTATTTGCATGTGGCCCGCGGGCCGTAGTTTGAGGACCCCTGGATTAAATGCTTAATAATTATGGGTTGAATAACGTTAAGTTTCTTATTTAGCAGTAGTGAATTGAAATTAGCCTTAAAAGTGATAAGGGCTGATTTTCTAAAAAGACATAACATTTTCAAAAGAAGCAGAAATATTTAACTCAGGATTCAACAGAGGTTAAAAGTTGGCACAAAAGTACCAAAGATATTCATGACTTCTACCACTTTGACACCATAGGAAAAAGCACACAGAGAAGAGTTCTGTGGTAGGCAACTGCCCAAGGGCCAGCTGTGCCCTCCCCAACCTGTAGAAATCCCATACATCAAAGAACTAGAATGTAAATACTAACTATTAAATTTGATGCTATACTTTTCCCTTTCTTCTCACCTAGACATGATAAATCACTGAGGAAAGCAGACAAAAATCAACTTGCCTGATTTCTTCTTCTAATATTTTAAAACTTGAACTTAAGCAGTAAGTTCTATGTTCAATTATGAAGGAAAGGAAAAATTGAGAAATATGTATAACATTCTGGAACTATATCAAAGTGTCATAGGCAAGTTTGACTAAGAATGTTGTGGTTTTAGCTCTTTAGGAAAAGTCTCTCTTTATAACAAGTTTATTGTTTGACTTTTGCTGACAATTTTAGAAGCAGTATACAAAAATGCAGAAAACTGCCTATGTGTGTCCATACTGTTGTTTTTAGATAAGGGATCACACTGTTCACAGCTTAACTTAGCATGCTCATTCTAAACTCTTCTCCATGTCAATTCAAGAATATCATTTTAAATATTTAATTATATGAATATGATAATTAACAGCCCACTAGATATTTAAATTGTTCTTAACTTTTCAGTATTATAAACTATACTCTGATGGAATATTCTTGTAGCTAAATCTTTGTTTACACCCTTAATTATTTCCTTGGGATCTATTTTTAGAAATAAAATTTCTGGATATTGCTCTTATGAGTTGGTTCTGCATTTGCTGGTATGGTTCAAGGAGCTGGAATATTTTTCAGACTGATTTTTCCCCCCTTCTCTTCCCTACATAAGTGTTAATGCTTAAAGAACTACTGAACTTACTCTCTTTATGAAGAGACTGAATTAATTTGCAATTAAAATATACTTTCAATATTAAAAATGATAGAAACACAAGACATTAAAAAAGGCAAAAAATAAAAAAAAGCAAAACAAGAAGAATGAAGGCCAAGAATTAATTCAATATCCTGAAATGGAGTTCCAAGCTACAAAAGTCCATCATTTTTGAAATATTATCACTATCCAGAACTAGCCACCAATAAACTACCAGATTCCTACCTTCGGAAATGCTGGAGTCATGGAACATGGTTTCAAAAGCTTGATGTGTTTCAGCAAAAGAGGGCCTGTCAGCAGGGCTCCACTTCCAGCCTATGTAACAAAAGGAGGAAATGCTAAAGCCCCCGAAGGAATGGACACCCCGTGGCGTGCCTGACAGCGAGTCCCCTGCATCAGGACGTGTGCCTCTTAAAGCAGAGCTGCAGCATGTTCACAATGATAGTGAGGCCGCTGCCTCTCAGTTCCGCTCAGAGGATAATGAACCCACTTCCTCGGGTAAGTCCCTCTATGCAGCCTCCGCTCCTATTCCCTCTACATAGGGGTGAGGAGGGATGGGAAGATAATTTAGAAAATGGCAAGTTTTTTTCACTGGAAAAATAAAAGTTAAACTCGTCTTCAAACTCACTCTAACCTTAGAAACCATGAGCTGTACATATTCAGAAATATAACGGACTATCCGAAAGGAGGAGCTTGCAGTTCATATTTGATGAAGACAGGGCAGCAGACAATGCCAATGCTCAATGAGAAAATAAGATTTATGCTCAAACACAACTGCACTTTACTACCACCTTCCATCTTCAAGGGGTAAGGTGCTTTGTTTATTCATCACTGAGGTTACGTGCATCTAGTCTTTAGCAATCATTTCCATCTAGTTGAAAGCAGTCCTCCCCTACCTAACTCCAAACCCAATTTCTTATTATTCTATTTTTAAAAATATTTTAATTGACTTTTAGAGAGAGGAAGGGAGAGAGGGGGGCGAGAGAAACATCAACTGGCTGCCTCCCACATGTGCCCTGACTGGGGATCAAACCCACAACCTGAATATGTGCCCTGACTGGGAATCGAGCCTGCCACCTCTGGTGTACAGGACGATGTTCTAACCAACTGAGCCACACGGGCCAGGGCTCTTATTATATTATCCTATTAAATGTGCAAGTGTTTCTGGGAAACTGACTCAACATTTCAGCCATGGACAATGATTCTTAGGATTCCAGTAAGACTCAATGGTATAGCATATGACATGCCAACTGGCTAATCAATGACCAACTCTTTATATGCCATGTGGTTATATTCAATCTAACACCATTACGAGGAAAAATGTTCCTAATTTTGCTAATCATCCCCAAAATGCTGACTCAGACCCTTAAATTTAAAATATGAAAAAATACTCACATGCTCTCATAAGTTCATAAACCTTAGGGGGGCATCCTTCAGGCTGTTCCATTCGATATCCCTTTTCCAGTAGATCATAGACCTGAGACAGGTCAATACCTGGATATGGTGACATTCCATAGGTAGCAATTTCCCACAACAGTACCCCAAAAGCTGCATAAGGGACAAAAAAAGAGCTTAATGTTTCTTCTCTGATTTATTATTATTTTACACCGCTAGGTAATTATCTTTCAAATTTTGGATAATATTCAATTACCAAAAGTATTCCTCCTATGATATCTATCATGGGAACATTTGAGGTATGACCTGAAATACCAGGTATAAAGATGGCTTTCTTTATATTTCCCACCTTTAATTTAGACTTCCTTTACTACAATGAAGGAAAATAAACTATGACCATACAAGAAGTCTGGGGCATAATCAAACTATTCTTAGAATAATCTATAATCTAATTAATGAGTTTCACAGTTTTTATGTCAGCTAATATTAGAGGAGTAAATATAAAATTGAAATCAGATAAAATTCACAGTAGAAAAAAGAATTTGCTTGATCTTGTCACAGGTTATTTCTGTGTTTGAGATTTCTGGTAAAGAGTGACTTAGAATCCTGCAATTATTTCTATTGGCCCACAATCCAAATTTCCAGACTGGTTCAGTCCACTGGGCTTGTACCAATTCATGGCAGTCGTTACCAGGATAAACCTAGCTGAAACTTCAGCATGACTTCCTTGAAAAGAGGATGCTATTCTGTGTGTCCCAGCGCTCTGGAAACAAGCACTAATACCTAATGTGGAAAACAGGGAGCTTTAAAGGATCTTCAGAACTCCAATGCAACATGAGAGTCTAGACCAGGGGTGGGCAAACTTTTTGACTCGAGGGCCACAATGGGTTCTTAAACTGGACCGGAGGGCCGGAACAAAAGCATGGATGGAGTGTTTGTGTGAACTAATATAAATTCAAAGTAAACATCATTACATAAAAGGGTACGGTCTTTTTTTTTTTTAGTTTTATTCATTTCAAACGGGCCAGATCCGGCCCGCGGGCCGTAGTTTGCCCACGGCTGGTCTAGACTGTGAGCTCTCTAAAGCAGGACTTCCTTTTATTTTCTTCTTTACACTTCTTTCTATGCCAAGCACCTAGCACAATGCCTGATAATAGGTATTTAATAAATGCTTGCTGAATGATTGAAGAGGTGGGGGTAAAGACAGAGGAGACTGATCATGTAAAAGATAAGCTCTAGAGAATGAAGAGCATTTATATAAAGAAAATAACATACAGAAAAAAGCCCCTTCCAACCTTACCCCAGACATCAGATTTAATTGAGAAGGTATTGTAGGCAAGGCTCTCTGGTGCTGTCCATTTAATAGGAAACTTGGCTCCAGCATGAGCAGTGTAGGTGTCTCCAGTCATCAATCTACTTAAGCCGAAGTCAGCCACTTTTACCACATGGTTTTCTCCCACTAGGCAGTTCCGAGCTGCAAGATCTCTGCGGGAAAGAGAACCAACCCTAATGTGATTCTATTCAGATAAGGTGGAAAGTGACCATGAATGCTCTATTCTCGGTTCTTTGTGCCTCAAGCAGAGTTTATAAGTGCTTAACAGATATGGTAGGTTTTTATGATAATCACTAACATGGTAGAAAATCACTAATTATGTATCACTTGTAGAGTACTTATCAAGAGGCAATTACATGATGCTGGAATAAAGCAGGCTTCAGAAAACGGGTTCCTATTCATAAGTACAGTTGACACTTAGTGCAGGGGTTAGAGGTACCCACTCTACCCCCACTACACCCCCACATAGCCAAAAATCCATGTATACTTTTGACTCCCCAAAAATTCAGCTACTAAAAGTAGCTAACTACTGTTAGCTTTGTATGTATTATAAACTGGATTCTTACAATAAAGTAAGCTAGAGAGAAGAAAATCATAAGGAAGAAAAAATACATTTACAGTACTATATGTAGTTATTGAAAAAAATCTGTGTATAAGTGGACCCTCACAGTTCAAACTCATGTTGTTCCAGTCAACTGCACATTGAGATAGGTTTTAGAGGTGCACATTGGGATAGGTTTTAGAGGTGCGCAACAGATACTTGTCTACAAGTGTTGAAGTTCTTTACTAAGACAGAAAGCTATTTTTTAAATAAGCTACTAGATGGAACAAAAGGCTATTGAATATAGTCCTGGGCAAAATAAAGACCTGTTTTGAGAACAACAAAGGCCTCTCATTAACACTTTAATCAGAGCACATAGGTTTATAAGTTGGAAATGACATCATAATGGGCCCTGTGAATGGGAAATTCCTTTCCTGAGTCATCTGGAAATTTCTGGAGAGGTTCTTGCCTTCTTCCCTTTATTTGCATGACAAGCAAGGTAGCTTCCTGGTTAATCACAGAAAATATTCAGGTTTACACACCTATGGATGAAATTCTTCTTCTCTAAATATTCCATTGCCGAAGATATCTGAGTGGCCATGTAAAGCAGTACAACTGCAGTCACCTCTTCTCGGTTGCATTCTCGGAGATAATCAAGGAGATTCCCATATGGCATGTATTCAGTCACAATGTAAAATGGTGGCTCCAAAGTACACACACCTTAGAATTCAAGAATAAAGTTTGTTTTATTAATCTATATTCAAACATTCCAAACAACTTTGACAAAATTAATCAACCATTTTAAAAAATCTTGTTTGTCAATAATCTTTTCCCTTCTTGCCATCACATTCTCTGACAATAATATAGCCAAGTTAATGAGATGGTTGATAAGGGAGTCTCTACTTCCATTATATAATTCTGGAAATTCATATGCACTTGAGTATTTGCTGAGGGCAAAAGCAGAGTTACTTATATTAATTCCATAAGGGGTCAGAAGACCAAAATTTCTAGAGTTCTGTATATGCCCATGATTCCCATTCTCCACTAGGTGCTAATGATCTAATCTTATCTAATAAAGAGGGAATATGCAAATTGACCATCATGCCATAACGGTCAAGATGGCTGCACCCACATCGGAGGCAGGGATTCCGTAACACAAGATGGCTGCACCCACAGCGGAGGCCAAGTCCCCGTAATGAGACTTAATGAGCAATCAGCAGGGACCTGAGGCTGCGCCCCCTGCCTGGTTGGGCTTGACAGAGGACCTCAGGCCATGCCCCCTGCTCTGGTGCTGGGCCAGAGGACCTGAGGCCACACCCCCCGTGACTCTGGTTCCCGTGGCGCACCCCAGACTCTGACAGGAGGAAGATTTTCGTATACATTTTACTCATTTTCTTTCATCTCTGACACTTCTATTATAAAGGGCAAATAGCAATATTAAAATATTTCCTCTAATTAATTCGCTTTTAATGTGCATGAATTTCGTGCATCAGGTCACTAGTCTAAAATAACCACAACTGTGCATATGTTGAAGACTATGTGAGCCCAGCCTGTAGTAATACTTTGTAAAAAGATTGTAATTGTTTCCATAGTCAAATACATGGCAGATTCCTTGTAAAGAATCAACAAGAAACTATTTCCTTTGGGATAGTTGGGTTCAATTTGAACACCCAAAGAATGTGGCCCAATTTTGAAAAGGGCAAAGGGTTCAGACACAGACTTCTTTGTGACCTGAACAGGTGAGAAATCAATCTACCAGAGCATAGAATTTTCAGTTGATCAAGGTAAATTGATGAGTGTGGTCACAATTTTTAATCTGCTTCTTTTCAACAGGTCTTTGTTTAGTGTCTACTTTGTGAAATTATTTTGTGATTTTTTTATTTTTATTTTTGGTTAATCCTCACCCAAGGATACTTTTTCCCATTGATTTTTAAAGAGAGTGGAAGGGAGGGGGAGAGACAGAGAGAGAAAAACATAGAAGTGAGAGAGACACATCAATTGGTTGCCTCCCACACAAGCCCCAACTGGGGTGGGGATTGAGCCTATAACCCAGGTACATGCCCTTGACCGGAATCAAACCCTTAACCCTTCAATCCGAGGGCCAATGCTCTAACCATTGAGAAAAAACGGCCAGGGCTTATGATAGTTTTTTTATTTGGAATTATTTTAAATGATTCTGAACTTTGAATCTGGGGCAATCACTACAAACTGGGTAGTTTTACACATTGCAATCAATCCAGGCCACTGTTTCTTAGGCAACTTTTAAACACAGAGCCCGTTGATTAAAATAACAACCATTTATTGAAGTAGATTAACACTTGGAGCTTCCACCATGGTGATTTAAGGGAGGATTTGGAGATAATGGGGTGTTGGGGGACAAGCAGCTTTGAGGAAACCTATGGCTTAGGCAAGCTTCCTCACCTAATAGCTGTACCAGATTAGGATGTTTGATTTCCTTCATCACTGCAGCTTCTTTCAGGAACTCCTCCACCTCCATGGTATCTTCCTGGAAAAGGGGGAACAATAAAAAGAAAGAGAGAAGAGGAATATTTATTTATTTCAGAGTGAACCCCCATCTTAACTATTTGAATCAACTCACAATCCTAAAACTTCAGCTTTTTGCGGGGGGGGGGGGGGGGGAAGAGCAAACCAGAGAGAGTACCCATGATCCTCAGACAATGCATGAAGAATTCTGTCCAGCAGGGGTCGTGCTGAGGAAGCAAAACAAGCTGTTTCGCTTTATAACTAGTAATTTGCTTCTAACCTCCCCCTAAGATCTCCATCAACAGTCTCCAGAGACAAACATTCCCCACATGTGGGTTTCACTGCACTGCAATGAATAATCTTCCTCTGCACTGTCAGCAATGGCACTAGGGTTGATCATCACCATGTGCTGATCAGGGTGGCAACAGTGGGTGGAAAGTGTTCCCCAGTTAAAGAGGGGCGGGGCATGCTGGTATTTCCAAGTGATTCAGCACAAAAGAAGAAGATGCCCAAGCACTGTAATTCTCAGCAACCCACCTTCAATGTTTTCACAGCAACCGTCAGGCTGTATTTCTTCCAGACGCCAACGTAAACCTCTCCATACTGACCACCCCCAAGCTTGTGCTTCATGGTAATATCTGTTCGTTCCATTTCCCATTTGTCATGGATGGGGGACACACCGTAAACTGTAGGCTTGTTACACTTGGGTGCGGGGTAGTGCAATGTTGTCACCAGCCCATCAGCCACTGTAGAGTGATGGTGGACAAGCTCTGCTAAGGTGCTGAAGCGGCTCTCAGCGGTCACATATACCTGGTGAGAAAGGCAGGAGAAAAGCTAAGTCAACTTGAAAAGAGATCAAAAAAAAATTTTTAAGTCCTCACCCAAGGAAATGTTTATTCACTTTTTTTAGAGAGTGGAAGGGAGAAGGAGAGAGAAACATCAACCGGTTGCCTCCTACATGCACCCCAACCAGGGATTGAAACTGCAACCTAGGTATATGCCCTGTCCAGGAATTGAACCCGCAACCTTTGGTGTACAGGACAATGCTCCAATTAACTGAGCCACCCGGCCAGGGTCAGAAATTTTTTTTAAAGCCCATTTTTTCACTGATCTGAAGGTATAGAGCTAGGAGATTATCTTATTGAGGTAAATCAAAGAATTAAATGATGATGGTAAGGGATAACACAGAATTTCAGTTTCATCTTACTTTTAACCTACTCTTCCTATGCTTACTAAATTAGCTCTAGTCTTGGGGGAAAAACTTCAATGATAGCTTTCTGGATCATTGATATCATTGGTCCTCAAATACTTTTTAAGCATGCAATTCAACTATATTATACAAATAAAGGAAGAGATTCTCTGATTAAAGTAGGCAAGAGGGAACTCGACCTCCTGTGAGTTTATCAAATACCCCCTCAGAATCTTGCACAGAACATAATTTGAAAACCACTGTTTCGATTTTTCTGGTAGAGCAAGGATATCAAATGTTATAATTTTTATTTAATTAGGATGTGCTTTTGAGTGTCTAGACCAGTGGTCGGCAAACTCATTAGTCAACAGAGCCAAATATCAATAGTACAACGATTGAAATTTCTTTTGAGAGCCAAATTTTTTAAACTTAAACTATATAGGTAGGTACATTGTTATTAACTTAATTAGGGTACTCCTAAGACTTAGGAAGAGCCACACTCAAGGGGCCAAAGAGCCGCATGTGGCTCGCGAGCCGCAGTTTGCCGACCACAGGTCTAGACCATTTAAAAAAGAGTCACAATTTTATTTCAGAGGGTCTATTAACAAAACAGTAGTTAATCTGTGATAGGCAGTAAGTGTAAAGTAATATAGCAGTCTTTGGGCCTTACTGTATACAGAAAAGTGTACAATAAATGGAGAATTACTGATTTTTATAAAATGAACTCACATCTCCCACACCAAGAATTATAACATCACCAGCACCCCAGCAGCTTCTCCTGTGCCCTCCCATCTATATACCCCTGTAAAGATGACCATTTTGCTGACTTCTATTTAGCACCTTAGATTACCTTTGCCTGCCTCTTAACTCTATACAAATGGAATCATACAATACGTACTGTTTTCTTTCACTCAATTTTTTTCAGGTTTAATTTTTAATTTATTAGAACCCACTAAGTGATGATTTTAAAAGTTTTCATCAAGTTAACATTTAATTCAGGCAAAAATACATTTAAGAAACTTAAATCTTAAGGCAGAAGTAAAACATTGTAAGACCAGCATGTCTAATACAGACTGTAGAATGTCAGAATTTTAAGAGATTTACATAGTATTTTTATACTGTTAAAATGTTAATATAGTCAAAAATACTGTCTATTTATCCAAGATTCTGTTTATAAAATTTCTAGATTGCTCAACTTTTTTATTGTGATATAATTCACATACCATAAAACTTACCATTTTCAAGTATACAATTCAGTGGTTTTAGTATATTCAACAAGGCTGTCCAACCATCACCACTATCTAACTCTAGAACGTTTTCCTCACCCCACAAAGAAACCCATACCCCCTAGTAGTCATTCCCTCTGCCCCATCCCTTTCCCAGACAACCACTGATCCCTTTTGCTCCATTTTATTTGTAAGGTTCCTCTATGGCAGAGATCAGCAAACTTTTCTGTGAAGGGGCAGACAGAAAATATTTTAGGCTTCTAGCCATAGCACCTCTGTTGAAACTACTCAAATTTGCTGTAATAATGAGAAAGCAGCCATGGACAGTACATAAACAAATGGGTGTGGCTATATTCCAATAAAATTTTATTTTAAAAACAGGGAGCTGGCGGGCCATAGTTTTCCTGAAGTTTGCATATCAGTACTATGGTCATCTTTGTTGTTATATGAGATTGCATTTTACAATTTATTAGTTCATTCCACTATTGTTAGACAGTTAGGAGAGTCTAGTTTAGGGCTATTACAACTGACGCTGCTATGAACATTCCTGTGCATGCCTTCTGTACACATATGCACTCATTTCTGTTGGGTATATAACCAGAAGAAGAGCTGTCTCTTGTATATTATTACTTATCTGCTTCTATTTGGTTTCATCAAGAGACAATATAAGACAGTGTGAAAGAGAAAGAGAATTCCTAATTTTCTTATTTCCTACTTTATACCAGCCATTATGCTTTATGGAAATTATTTCATTTAATCCTCACAAGAATGCAATAAAGTGAGATGGGAAATTGAGGCTTATGTAAGATCACAAAGTTATAAATAAATGGTGGAGTTACACAGCAAACCAGGACCTGCTTGCTCCAGAGCCTGTGCTTTTCCCCTAGTATGCATATCCCCGAGAGGAAAAGAATGGAAGAAATGATTCAATTTACATTTACTGTTCAATAGAGGAACTAACATAAGCCTATGCTTTATAGTTTATAAAGTGAAACCGTTACATTCTAAAACAACCATTCTAAACTGGTTGGTCTCTCCAACATGTAAACTGCTAAGTGATTCATCTACTTGTATTAACACTAGTGGCCTGGTGCATGGACACGTGCACATTGAAAGGAAATTAATTAGAAAGATTCACGCAGTAATTACATTACTGCAAAAAAATTCTATGTCAAAATAGTGTATATAAAATTAAAACACGCGTGCGATTGGTGCCAGCGAGAACTTTATATGTATAGCGCATGCGCGAGTCAACGTTTATTTTTAAATTGCCAATGCATGTCATATGTACCGGCCGAATGGTCAGTCGGTCAGACAGTAGGTCAGATGGTCAGATGGACAGTCGGTCACTTAACCTTTTATATATACATACACACATACACATATATAGAGAGATATATTAATGATCAACACCAGTCTTAGAAGCCTAAATTCTTACTCTGTTAACTTTCGTGTAGAGTTTATTATAATTTTCAGATGTAAGATTTAACTTATAAATTCTATACAGCCCTCGCCGGTTTGGCGCATGGATAGAGCGTTGGCCTGTGGACTGAAGGGTCCCAGGTTCGATTCCAGTCAGGGGCACATGCCTGGATTGCAGGCTCCATCCAACATGAAGGAGGCAGCCAATCAATGATTCCCTCTCATCACTGATGTTTCTATCTCTCTCTTCCTTTCTGAAATCAATAAAAATATATTTAAAAAATAAATTCTATACCATGCATTAGATGTATGTCTATTTACATATTAACAATCATTAGAACAGCTAACTTATCCAGCAATTTCCTTTATTCTTCACATTTAGTTCATCATTAAACTTCTATTATAATACTGTTTTAAATTTCCATTACCATATTCTTTTGAAAAAAGCTCTCTTTAACATGCCAAACAGCCCTAACTCACACCAGTGATTATTTTCTTTCGTCAGACATAAAAACTATATTCTTCAGTCATTCTGAATATAATTTCTAAGGAGCAGCCCATCCACACCTAAAGGTGGTCGCCAGTCTTACCTTGCCATCTGTGGTGGTATTGATCCTGTAGTGATACACGCGCCCCTCGTACCTGAGCGAAATGGACAGCTGCCCGGGGCTGCTCTCACTTTCTCGCACCAGGAAACTGCCATTGATTAAACTGCTGAGTAGATACTCAGCTGCACTGCGTGACACAGGTCCGTGGTACCAGGAATGTTTTTCCAGACTGTTTACTGGGGTGATGTAGTTGCTTGGCACCCAACCTTGGCCATTCTTAGAGCGAACTTCACTCCACTCACCATTCTGATTGTAACCAAGGACTCGTAGCTTTTCACCTAGTCATAAGGTTATCACAGAATGAGATGTTAACACTTTGTCTCAAAAGCAATCTATTATCAAACTTTAAACTCATTGAAAAATAAATCAGGAACTTTTATGCCAACAAATGTGTTTTTAAATAATGAAAACAGCCCTAGCTGGTTTGGCTCAGTGGATAAAGCGCTGGCCTGTAGACTTCAGGGTCCCAGGTTCAATTCCAGTTAAGAAAGGGCACATGCCCAGGAGGCAGCCAATCAGTGATTCTGTCTCATCACTGATGTTTCTATCTCTCTCTCCCTTCCTCTCTCTGAAATCAATAAAAATATTTAAAAAATAATAATGAAAACAAACTTGGCTGTTCATCATATCCTCCACTGATCTCTTTAACTTGTAGCTTAAACAAAAGAAGCATAGTTAAAAGTGGCATTTTGGCATTTACTACAGGTTTTCAAAGGTTTTTATACCAACTAAAAATGTCTTTAGAAAACTCCATGTATACAAAGATAAAAAGATTACTCAAATGGCTGGAAATGACATAGTCTCACCCTTCAAAAACATTTTTTTGTTCATTTTTTCTTCCCAAAACAGTTAGTCAAGGAATGTATCTTATATGGTTCAATGTTAACAAGCAGTCAAGGATTAAGGATAAGCTATGGGAAACACAACATTACTTCTAAATTTCACATGGCACCAAGGCAACAAAACCAACAATGTAAAAAAAAAAAAAAAAAGCACCGACCACAGAGCTTTCAGCAATGTTTTCAGAAAGAAAATTGTTTGGGGGATGGGAAGTGAGTAGTGAGGACTCTCAAAGCACAATCTTTTCCAAGACTCAAGTTTTAAATAGATATAGTTTCCCAGTTTCCCTCCCATTCCCCATGAAGAATGAGTCACTCCTATCCATTCCTCTAAAATTAGTGTGTGGGAAAGGAAGCTGAGTCTGATGTTGGAACCCAAGACTCAAGTTACTCAAAGTATCTTTTGCTAATGACTTCTGTGTACTTGATTGCTCCATTAAAGTTGTAAACATCAACTTCAGGCTCCAGCAACATATACCTTGCCCCTATACTCGCAGCATGGACAAGACAGAAAAGCAAATGAGATATCATTAGTAATAACTGACCACCTAAACAATCCTTTCAATTTAGGCCCCTCACTCTGAGAGATGCAGCCTTCCTATAGAGTTCACACCCACTTCTGTGTCAGAAAGCAGAAAAACGCCAAATCAATCAAGAGCATATGGTCCAGTTATCAGGCAAAGGTGATTGAGGAAAATCTCAGAATCATTATTATGACAGTTATCTAACTTTTCTCAGTGGTTTACAGAAATGTCTACCACAGGATAACTTCCTATTGGCTCTTACTATCTCTCACCCAAGAGACTTGGATATGAGACATTCAGTGAGAAAAAACACAGGAGTATGGATTCATATGCATTTTGTATATATAAAATATACATATTTATAAATAGGAGTGTGATGGTGGAAACGCACAGGGAAAAAATCTTAGTACTGCTAGAAAAACAAAATAAAACTTGCGCTGTAGCTTTTCTCTTTTACTCCCTGAGAACTAGAAAAGATAAAACACTTAAGTATTTTACTAAGCATATTATTATTGCTTCCTTATAAAGAACTGGTAATGATCGGTAATCAAATTAGGCTACAGTGAAACACCCTAGGTTTTTGTCTGATTTCCCCTCTTTTTGGCAGTTAGGAGAAGAATTTTCTACTCTGGAAGGAAACTGACAGGGGTATGAGCTGGTAGGGATACAAAGCATTACCCTATTGATAGAGCAATCCTGGTAGAACTTTGTTTCTTACTTCAAGCAAATTACTATCTTCAAACAAAGGGAAGTAAAATAATAATTATTTTATTTTTTAAATACATTTTCTTATATTTAAAATAATTAAAAAGCTTTAGCATAACATTATTTTATATTAATAAGGACCTGATATAAAAATCTGGCATTTCATTGGTTTTATGAGAAATCCCTGCTGGCCGTAAGGTAAAGGGAATCCTATTCCTTGAGCTGCACACTAGTGGTTGCCACAACTGGTAACTGAAGACTCAATAAACTTTATCAATGTTTCCTCAGTGACTGAGCTATCTTGGAAAATACTGACATGCAAATTATATCTAGGAAAGAATGTTCTGAGTCACAGCTTCACAAACTTCTCCACTGACGTATCAGGATCTATTGTAACTCAAAAAGACAACCACAAGAATAAATTTCTATGAAGTCCTTTGTTTTATCCTAAAACTTTCTTCCCAATGCATAAACACACATCTCTCACACATCCATCCCACCCCCAAAACTACCCAAAATCTTTAAGTAAATTGACACGAGGAATAATGCACTTTACTTTTCTTGTGCCTTTGGAACCTCCTGGCTCATGCACACATGCCATCACACTCACTCTGGGACATATTAATACCCCCGTTTGAGAAACTCAGGGTTTTTTGTTTGATTTAAAAATATTTTTATTTATTTCAGAGAGGAAGGGAGAAGGGGGAGATACAAACATCAATGATGAGAGAGAATCATTGATCGGCTGCCTTGTGCACGCCCCGTATTGGGGATCAAGCCCGAAACCCGGGCATGTGCCCTTGACCAGAATCAAACCTGGGACCCTTCAGTCTGCAGACCAATGCTCTATCCACTAAGTCAAATCAGCTAAGGTGAGAAACTCAGTTTTTAGCATTTCTGCTTTTGATGAATCTGGCCAAATTTCAAAAACTGATATATATATAAAAATTTTATTTAAAGGTAACATTCCTTGAATGGAGGCTTATGTTCTTAATTTGGTATGTCCACTCCCAATTAATATCTACCTCATTCTGAACGTAACAAATAAAAGGAATATATTTGGCCCAGCTGGTGTGGCTCAGTGTTTGAGAGTCAACCTATGAACCAGGAGGTCACAGTTCGATTCCTGGTCAGAGCACATGCCTGGCCTGGGTTGCAGGCTCGACTCTCAGTAGGATCCCCAGGAGGCAGCCAATCAATGATTCTCACTCATCATTGATGTTTCTATCTCTCTCCCTCTCCCTTCCTCTCTGAAATAAAAATATATATATTTTTAAAAGGCATATGTTTGACAAATAATTACTTAACATGACAGATCTGTGGAGTGAAAAATTCTCCTGAAATATATTTTTTCCCAGTAAGTTCAAAAGATAAGAACTTAGGCAAATTAGCAATCCAATTCATGTACACAATGACAACCTCCCATTCTTCTATTTCTTTCTCATAAAAGTTTCATATTTTCTATCCTTGTTCAAAAAACCAATAATGGATGATTTTATTTGGTCATGTTCTTAGTGTTCCCTTTTATAAGAATTTACTACCGAAATAATCTGAGAATATTACTACAATAGAAACACTTCGTACTGTTCCTTATAAACTGATCCATATAAACACAAATGAGAGATAAATTGCCTAGGCCAGTGGTCGGCAAACTCATTAGTCAACAGAGCCAAATATCAACAGTACAACGATTGAAATTTCTTTTGAGAGCCAAATTTTTTAAACTTAAACTATATAGGTAGGTACACTGTCATTAACTTAATTAGGGCACTCCTAAACTGGCCTTTGCTAAAAATGTCCTCAATCTGAGGGGTCAACCTCAGCGAACGTACCCCCACTTCTTCTAACGCCACTTCTTCAAAATAGACTCGCCCAGGCCGAAAACCTACTTCTGCCAATGGGCCACGAAGTTTCTTTTTTTTTTCTTTTTTTAAATATATTTTATTGATTTTTTACAGAAAGGAAGGGAGAGGGATAGAGAGTTAGAAACATCGATGAGAGAGAAACATCCATCAGCTGCCTCCTGCACACCCCCTACTGGGGATGTGCCCGCAACCAGGGTACATGCCCTTGACCAGGATCGAACCTGGGACCCTTCAGTCCGCAAGCCAATGCTCTATCCACTGAGCCAAACCAGTTAGGGCGGGCCACGAAGTTTCAATCGCACTGTACGTGCGCACCCGCACGTGGTATTTTGTGGAAGAGCCACACTCAAGGGGCCAAAGAGTCGCATGTGGCTCGCAAGCTGCGGTTTGCCGACCACTGGCCTAGGCCAGTGCTGCTCACGGCAACTCCACAATAAGCTAAGAGGCTTATGCCAGACTGTGAATCACTAGACTACTTTCTTCATGCCGAAAGTCTTGCTAAAAAAAAAAAAAAGAAAAAAGAAATGTCAGCTGAACTAAATAATAGTGTACTTGGTGATGTAGTTGGTTTGCATTTTGGGTACAATTTTTAATCTCATTGCAAACTGATAACAAACAGTTCTCAGACAGGCAGCCAGTCACGGACAACATGATTCAATCAATGAGAAGAGATGTACAGTGAACCCTACCTCCGAAGCAGATGAATGCTGACATATTAAATATAAATTCTGAGAATAAGGAAAGTTTATGTGTATATTGTATGGTGTTTTTTCTAAAATACTTTATCTCATTTTATCCTTAATAAGCCTATAAAGTAGACAAAGTGGCATTACCCCATACACAAGTTAAAAAAAAAAAATTACACCCTGGCCGGTGTTGCTAAGTGGTTTGAGTTCCACCCTGTGCACTGAAGGGTCTGGGGTTCGATTCCCAGTTAGGTCACATACCTGGGTTTCAGGTTCAAGCCCCCGAAGGGTGCATGCACATAAGGCAACTGATCAATGTTTCTTTCTTTTTTTCTCTCTCTCTCCCTCTACCTCACCCACTCCCTCTCTCTCCTCTTCTCTCTAGAATCAATGAAAAACATATTCTCACTTTTTAAAAACAGACAATTATGAACCCAAAGCATCTGGGCCCAGATCACCTAGCTAATTTTAGAGGCAGAATCTAGAACAGACCCCTTTATCTCCTATCCACTAATGAAAACTGAAAAGTAAGGGGTATTACTCAGAAGCTCACCTTTAGTGATGCTGAGTGTGTTATCACCACTTGCTACAAAATCATAAAGTGCAACAAAGAGATTAGGATCACTCTCAGTGGCTCCCAGCAAGTTTTCCTTGGAGCTCCACCTGATGGCCTCGTTCAGTGCTTGGGGTTCAACATCACAACCATAGGGGCGGTGCAAGGCTTCTGAAAGACATAAGAGGAAAAAGAAATTCACAGTAAGTTCATCTGAAATTCACAGCTGGAAATTCATTTGAATTCAGTAAGTAGGCAGTATTTTAGCTGCTGGCATAGATGGACGGCTCCAGGGAGGGACATAACTATATAGTTGTAGAATAATGAAGAATGAGCAAATGTCCCCTAAACACAAGAGAAATCTACTTGTTGAAAATGTAACAAGATAGAGAAAAGACAAAATGAAAAGAACACAGTTAACTGTGATTTATATGCAGTCACCTAAATCAGAAATTAACAGGAAAAGCAGTTTTCTCAAAATGGAAAGAAGAAATCTCAAAAAGAACTGGCAATTTGTTTTATAAAAATACAATATTTTGTTATGGTGGAGTGGTGGTTTTAAGAAGGAATAGTTATGTTTTATAAATCCTCCCAAACTCCCCTCCTTCCCTTACTCTGTCCATATAAAACAAATTGTGAAAAAGATAACAGATTTTAAGAAATATGTACATATTGTGTAAATCCAGATCCTCCATTTACATGTAAAAATAGTGCTTCTAGAAAAAAAATCCTAAAATTACCTGTTAAACAACAGAAAAATGTTTTGGTTTCAAACAATATTCTCACCATTCCAGAATAATTTTGTGTTACCATGCAACGCTGTCTATAATAGTTTACAATTGTTGTTTTAATGAAAAAAATTCTACCCTATTTTCTTTTCCTTGGTGATACATTTTTGTAAAGTAGGAACTTAAATGAATGCTCTAGAAAATATCACCAACAATGTACATTTATTGAGTTTCTGTCATGTGTAATGGTGGAAGCCTTGTAAGACCTGGTTTCTTCCTCAAGGCTTTATGGTTCTTAAGTTTAGTCATACTACACAAACCATCTTTTTACAGCCCAGGTCAATTATACAAAAAATACTCTGTTCTTCTAGCAGCAATTTTCTTAAGAACTGGAATTATTTTTAGCAGCTATGTGCCACCAACTTTTCTATTATGTCTCTCTTTCTCCTCCAATCATTTTTAATTTAAAACTGGTTTTTATCATATTTACAGGAGAATAAGCCTTTAATCTGTGGTTTTATTTCTTTTCAAATCCATTCCCTCCTCTCCATCTCTATAGCCAATGCCTTAGTTCAAATCCCCATCGTCTCTCACCTGGACTACTGCCTCCAGTCTTGTCTCCCTCAAATCCATCCTCCACACAGCTGGCAAAGTGATCTATTCAAAACAAAAATTTGACCATGTCACTCTTCTTAAGATTATTCTTCAATAGTTTACCATCAAGCTAAAATCTCTTTAATATGGTCTTCAAGGGCTTTAAGATCAGGTCTCCTATTTCTCTAGCTTTACCTCCACCCACTCCACATCTCAAATTTTAAATGTTAACATACACTGTGATGCTTCCTATCTTTTTGCCTTTGTTCACACTGTCCTGTCTATCTGGAATGTGGTCTCATTCCACACTTTTCTTGACTGGCTGGCTCATTTCATAACACTCAGCTCCAATAACCTCCCCTAAGAAGCCTCACAGATTCCTCCTCCTAGTGCTCTCAAAAAAACATTGCATTTGCTGTATTAATACCTTCTATCTTTATCTTTACTATATCCTCAATTCATGTTTGTCTCCCAAGCCTTACAAAGTATTCTCTGGCATAAGAATGGCACTTTTTCTTTCTAGCAAGGAGTTATATGTGTTCAATAACTGTTGATTGAATGAATGACCAAATTACACAAAAACGTAAGTGACAGAAAACAATGGCATGTATTTTAATATTAAAATAGCATTAACCAATGTTTTAAAAATGGCTGCATCACTGTCTATACATGAAATAGACAGAAATCCCTGTTGTAGGTTGACCTGTAATTCTTAACAGTTTTAGAGTTTATTTCACTTCATCACATTCCTTCTTCTCTTAAATATGTATTTAAAATTCCACAGCTAATTAAATTTTATTTTAAATTTAGAATAACTATGACAAACCTAAAGATATGTCCAGATGTCCTGACAGTTAATTTGAAACAAATGTGTTGCTCTTTGTTTAAAGGCAGAGTTATAGTGACTGGGAATTAGAATTATAAAATGAACAAAACACTGTATTATATGAAACGTCCTTTAAACTGGCCACATGTTCTATGTTATTATTTATTCTAATGAAAAATTATCTACTTTAACAGAATTTCCATTGGGTTATGAAAAGACAACCCTTTATTAACATAAAAAGAAGTACAAAGAATATTCACAATATTTATGAGGTTCCATACTAAACATAACATGATCCACACTGATGTTTCTTGCCAGTGATGGCAGTAACATGATTATTACTCTGTTTAATGTTTATCAAACAATTCAAGTACATTTCCTTCTTTTTAAGTATAAGTACCCTTGTTTGAAATTATAAGAGGAACAAAAATCAAGGGTAGCTTAACTTCTGTATTATCCACTAAAGGTCCGATGCACAAAACTCGTGCAAGGGTAGGCCCTCGCAGCCCTGGCTTTGTCCAAAAGGTCATCTGGAAGGTCGTCCGGACGGTAGTTCTGCTGTTTGGCCGTTCAGTTGATTTGCATATTACACTTTTATTATTATAGACTAGAGGCCCGGTGCACAAAAATTTGTGCACTGGGGGGGGGGGGGTCCCCCAGCCCGGCCTGTGCCCTCTCACAGTCTGGGACCCCTCGGGAGATAACGACCTGCTGGCTTAGGCCTGCTCCCGGGTGGCAGAGGGCACGCCCAATCCCTAGGTGCAGCCCCTGGTCAGGCTCAGAGCAGGGCCGATTGGGGAGTTGGGGCGCCGGCCCCTCATGCACAGAGCAGGGCGGATCAGGAGGTTGCGATGCCACCCTCAGTCACGCTCAGGGTAGGGCCGATTGGGAGGTTGGGGCACCGCCCCCTGTCACACTCAAGGCAGGGTTGATGGGGAGGTTGCGGCGCCACCCCTTGTCACGCACAGAGCAGGGCCGATCAGGGGGTTGAGGAGTTCCCCCCTGTCACTCACAGAGTAGGGCCGATAGGGGAGTTGGGGCACCGCCCCCTGTCACACACAGAGCAGGGCGGATCAGGGGGTTGGGGCGCTGCACCCTGTCACACTCAGGGTAGGGCCAATGGGGAGGTTATGGCTCTACCCTGTCACACATAGAGCAAGGCCCGTGGAGGGGGGTTGGGGCGCCACCCTCTATCACCCATAGAACAGGGCCGATCAGGGGGTTGGGGCACCGCCACTGTCACACTCAGGGCAGGGCCGATGGAGAGGTTATGGCTCTACCCTGTCAAACACAGAGCCGCAGGGCGATCAGGGGATTGGGGAGCTCCCCCCTATCAGGTACAGAGCAGGGCTGATCAGGGGGTTGGGGCGCCTTCCCCTGTCACGAACAGAGCAGGGAGGATAGGGAGGTTGTGGCCCCACCCCCGTCACACACAGAGCCGCAGGGCAATCAGGGGGTTGGGGAGCTCCCCCCTATCAGGCACAGAGCAGGGCTGATCAGGGGGTTGGGGCCCCACCCCCTGTCACACACAGAGCCACAGGGCGATCAGGGGGTTGGGGAGCTCCCCCCCTGTCACACACAGAGCCGCAGGGCAAACAGGGGATTGGGGAGCTCCCCCCTATCAGGCACAGAGCAGGGCTGATCAGGGGGTTGTGGCCCCGCCCCCTGTCACTCACAGAGCCGCAGGGCGATCAGGGGGTTTGGGCGCTGCCCCCGGTCACGCTGATCCTGGTGCCGGGAGGCCTCACTGCTCCGCTGATCCCGGTGCTGGGAGGCATATTACCTTTTTACTATATAGAATAGAGGCCTGGTGCATGGGCGGGGGCTGGCTGGTTTGCCCTGAAGGGTGTCCTGGATCAGGGTGGGGGTCCCCACTGGGGTGCCTGGCCAGTCTGGCTGAGGGGCTGAGGGCCGTTTTCACGTTGGCGGGTGACTGAAGCTCCCAACTGCTCCTTTTTTCTTTTCTTTTTTCTATTCTGGGCCAGCTTTAGCTCTGAGGCCTCGCTGCTGAAAACATTGATACAATGCTGCTGTCAGGCTGGCTGAAGGCAGGCTGACTGAAAGCCGGTTTCTGGGGTTTTTGTTTAGCTTCTATATTTGCAACATAGTACATAGTTGCTTAGAGTTGCAGCTGAGAGGCCGGCAACTCAGGCGGGGAACGTTGGAGTCCGCAGTCACTGGAGCAAGCAAGCCTCCCTGTTCGCTTTCAGTGCATGGCTGCCGGCTGCCATCTTGCTGACAGTTAATTTGCATAAGGATATGCTGATTAGCCAATGGGAAGGGTAGCGGTCGTACGCTAATTACCATGTTTCTCTTTTATTAGTGTAGATGACCAAGTTAGTAACAGTAATCAAGTAGACACTAAAACCAACTCTTAAACCAACTCAAAAACAGCAAAACCATACATTTATATATTACTTTGTGAAACACAGTATATTATAAAGTTTACAAAATTAATAATTATAGTGAACATCTATTTGTTAATGAACACCTACTATTCAATAGCCTTACGCTGAGCTTCAGAATATAAAGATTATAGACCACTATTTGGACTATAAAAAACTACTCTCCATTCCCTCCCCCAAATCTGCTTCTCCACAGAATTCCCCATCACAGTTTATGGCAATTTCAACTTTTTAGTTGCTCAGACCAAAAACCTTGAAAGCTTGAGTACAAACTTCTAGCTATAAGATGAGTAAGTTCTGGGGGTCTAATGTACAGCATAGTGATTATAGTTAATAATACTGTACTATATACTTGAAAGTTACTGAGAGTAGATCTTAAATGTTTTCACCACAAAAAAAGAAATGGTAATTATGTGATGTAATGTGTGTATTAGCTAAGGCTCTTGTGGTAATCATTTTGCAATACACAAGTGTATCAAATCAACACATCATAAACCTTAAACTTACATATTTTTGTATGTCAACTATATCAATAAAGCTGGGTGGTGGGAGGGGGATGACAAAAAACCTTGGACTCTCTCCTACAACTTAACAAAAGGAAGATAAACAACCCAATAAAAAAATGGGCAACGGACCTAAATAGATACTTTTGGAAAGAGGGCATAAGGAAGGCCAAGAGACATATGAAAACATGCTCAAAGTCACTAATCATCCGAGAGATGCAAATCAAAACAACAATGCAGTACCATCTCACACCTGTAAGAATGGCTATCATCAACAAATCAACAAACATCAAGTGCTGGCAAGGATACGGAGAAAAAGGAACCCTTGTGCACTGCTGGTGGGAATGCAGACTGGTGCAGCCACTGTGGAGAACAGTATGGAGTTTCCTCAAAAAGTTAAAAATGGAACTCCCATTTGACCCAGTGATCCCACTTCTAGGAATATATCCCAAGAAACCAGAAACACCAATCAGAAAGGATATATAGACCCCTATGTTCATAGCAGCACAATTTACCATAGGTAAAATTTGGAAACAGCCTAAGTGCCCATCAGCAGATGAGTGGATTAAAAAACTGTGGTACATCTACACAATGGAATACTACGCTGCTATAAAAAAGAAGGAATTCTTACCATTTGCAACAGCATGGATGGAACTGGAGAGCATTATGCTAATCGAAATAAGCCAGTCAGAGAACGATAAATATCACATGATCTCACTCATTTATGGAATATAATGAATAACATAAACTGATAAACAAAAAAAATCCAGAGACAGAGAAGCATCAATCAGACCGTCAAACCTCAGAGGGAAGGTAGGGGAGAGTGGGAGGAAGAGGAAGAGATCAACCAAAGGACTTGTATGCATGCATATAAGCAAATCCAATGGACACAGACAGCAGGGGGGTGAGGGCATGAGTGTGGGGGTGAGGAGTCAATGGGGTGATAAGGACACATATGTAATACCTTAATCAATAAAGAAAAAAATTTTCAAACAAACAAAAAACCTTGGAATCATTCATGATTCCTTTTTTTGCACTCACATATCACAACTAACCCATCAGGAAATTTTATTGGCACTGCTTTCAATATTCAGAATCTATTCCTTTCTCACCCCCTCCACTACTACCACCCTGTCATAACCATCATCTCTTACCTAGATTATTTCACTATCCTAACTGATCTCCATGCTTCTATCCTTGTTCTCTACTGTCTGTTCTCAACACACCAGCCAGGTTGTTGTTGTTGTTAATCCTCACCAGAATATTTTTCCCATTGAGAGTGAAAGGGAGAGGGAGAGACACAGAGAGAGAAACATCAACGTGAGACACATCAATTGTTTGCCTCCTGCATGCACCCCAACCAGGGCCAGGGATCAAACCTGCAACCAAGGTACATGCCCTTCACTGAATCAAATCTGGGGCCCTTCAGTCTGGGGACTGGAGGGGGAGTGCAGGGGGCATGCACTATGCTCAATCCACTGAGCTAAACAGGCTAGGGCACACCACCCAGTTTTAAAGCATAAATCAGATTGTATTACTCCTCTGCTTAAAATCTTAGATGGCTCCCTATATCTTATAGTAAAAACCAAAGTCCTAACAAGGGCCTACAAGGCCCTTTACAACTTGTCTTACCCAATTCATCTTCCAACTCCTACTCCCCTAATATACCCCATTCTGACCACTGGCCTTCCCTGGACAAGGCAAGCCTTGGGACCTTTGTACTGGCTTTACCTTCTACCTAAACCAGTGGTCTCAACCTTCCTAATGCCGCGACCCTTTAATACAGTTCCTCACGTTGTGGTGACCCCCAACCATAAAATTATTTTCGTTTCTACTTCATAACTGTAATTTTGCTACTGTTATGAATCATAATGTAAATATCTGATATGCAGGATGTATTAGGCGGCCCCTGTGAAAGAGTCGTTCGAGCCCCAAAGGGGGTCGCGACCCACAGGTTGAGAACCGCTGAAACCATTCTTCCCCAAGATATCCACATGACACTTCACTCAAATGTTACCCCCTCGGTGCAGTATTTTTTTACTGTCTTATTTTAAAATACATCTATTCCTGACAACACTCCCACATTCCCCATGTCTCCCTTCCCAATTTATTTCTCTCCATAGCTCTTAATACCACAAAATATATAATTTACTTTTTTTATATTCATGTGTATTAACTAACTCCCCCAACCAAAATACCAGTTTTATGAGGACAGCGATTTCTGTCTGCTTTGGTCACTGATAAATTACAAGCACCCAGAATAGTGCATGTATATAAGGGGCTGTCAAAAAAGATGTTGAATAAATGAATCATGTACTCAAAGGATGCTCTCAGGGGACAAAATAGAACACAAAGCTCTGAAGTCAGTAAAGGTTTCAGAGAAGAGAAAGCATTAAAATTGGATGAGCAGAAATTCTGCACAGAAGACAGTAGAGTGACAGACTGTCAATGTGCAAGACATGTCTGTGACATGTAGTTCACATGTACTGAAGAGGAACTCCAACAAGCTCAAAGGAGGATTGTTAAAGGCAAGTCAGCTTATTAAAAACCATGTTATTTGACAAAAGGAGAAAAAAAGAATGAGACCTACGACACAATCTTATATAAACTTGAAAGATATACAGGGTTAGGCAAAAGTAAGTACAGTTATGAGTATGCAAAACAGTTTATTCTTATATTATTTATTAATTATTCTATTATTTTCCATACGAACAACTATAAACCTACTTTTGTTCATCCCGTATTCAGACCAAACAGTACTGTACATTTCTCAAGTATACAAAATAATAAAAACAGGATAAAAGTAATTTTTGAAGCCAAAGTACTAAAGAACCATAATGGGAAACAATCCTTTTTAATCCCCACTCCCCTTCTCCCCATCTCTGAATTTATAACCTTTATGATCAAGTCAAAAGATCCTATTTCCTTCCTTCCTTCTTTTTTCCCCACTCAGTCTTTTGTTCTCAGAAAACTAAGGGTCAACTTCCCGTACAATCTGTCTGCACAGGATATCCACTGAAACGCCATCCTACCAGTAGCACAAAACAAAGGGAAAATTTTCCAAAGACAACACAACATCCTAACATTTTCCTGAGGCCAAGAATGAGCATATATTAAATCATAAAGACTTAAAGAACTAAATGAGGAGAACAAGCTAAAAAATAAAGGCAAAAAAAGACAAAAAAATCCCACAGGAAAAGCAAGTAGTAAATGTTACAGTGCCATCCAGGGCGTCTAGTCTACACCACTTTGCTCAACAGTTTAAAACAGAAAAACACATACATGATTCAGATGTCCTGCACCCACCCAAATTCAAGCGTGTAGTCTGGAAATGTTTTATTTTTGAACAATGTGGAGTGACTACTCTACATTAGGTACCTTAGATAGGAAGATAGATCTTTTATTAATCATTGTTATAGGGAAGATCACACTTAGATGAGGCAAAAGAAGACTAATTTTCATATACAGAATACAAGACACAGGTAGCAGAAATACATTTTGAGTATAAAGAGAAGGTAGTTTTATTACCTTTTTCTACTGATACACTTGCAGGATACAATAAAAATAAGGCTAAACATAAAATAGCAGCTTATACAAAGTAAATTATCAGGATTAAACAAGTTAAAATCCAGATTAAAACTGAAATTCAGAGATAAATTTAATATTTAATTGTATTAAAAACACTTTTCACCAATTAGTCATTCAATAGCTTTTATCAATTTAATTAGAAATCTGTCAGGTAGAAATTAGAAAAATTAATATACAAATTTTCAGCTTAGGTATTTCCAAATATTTTACAAACACTTGTATTGCCAGAATTCTACTTTACCAAACTGCATATTCTCCTAAAAGCTAATAGTTTATAATACCTCTTTAAAAACTATTTAAAGTGGTTGGATAAATTATTCAACAATTCTCAAAATATAGTTTAAGTTCTTCATATCAAGCCACATGTATCTTAAGACCACAAAATACTACATATTACTCATTTATTCTTTTCAGTAAGTACTTATTGAGGTCCTACTGTAAAATACCAGAGTTCGCGCGCGCGCACACACACACACACACGCAAGCACGCGAAGTATCACTGGCTAAGAAAAAAGACAGTAATAGATACGATTCATTTTTTGAGATCTCCATTCACACTTGATTACTGTGATTAACTACCCTCCCCCAAACTCTCTGAATCATACCTGATAAGGTAGGTAGAGCAGTTTCTGAGGCCTCACTGCACAGGCAGCAAAGCAACGTGTCCTGATCTCTTCCATAACTATCAGGTGGAAGCAGAACTGTCCCCAGGACCATTTCTCTGCCCAGAAAGCACGAAAGTTAAACTGTTCTATGTCATGAGGAAGTCTTAGAATTCCACTCTGACAAGTAATAGCACATGCATGTGACACTGAGTCATACACCCAGTGGCCAGAGGGAACCAATAGAAGTGTAAGAATTTACAAATGCCAAAGTAGATTGGGAGTAACCTAAAGGAAAATATTTAGCAATTAGCAAAATAATGAGTCAGAATAGTTACTTCAAAACCGCAGGAACTCTTTTGGAAAAAACAAAACAAAACACAACAAAAACCAAATAAGTAAAAACCCACACATATGGGTAGCAAATAATAAAATATATAGGGACTGATATATACAGATGGGATTTCATTCATAATGGATGATGAACACAAGTTTTCCTTGGAGAAAATCTGTTTACAATAAAACACCAACTACACTTTTTAAAAAAAGGAAACGCCTAAGGAGACTCATCTTTTGCATCACTTAAATTAGTTCAAGAAACCACAAATCCAAAGCCAAAGAAATAGTTACAATCTGATTCATAAGCACAGAAGCCCGGAAATGACTGCTTTCACTAACATTTTGACTCTATCCTATATAATAAAACCCTAATATACAAATCGACCAAAAGGCGGAATGACTGGTTGCTATGATGCACACTGACCACCAGGGGACAGACACTCAATGCAGGAGCTGCCCGCCGGTGATCAGTGCACTCCCACAGGGGGAGCTCTGCTCAGCCAGAAGCCGGGCTCATGGCTGGCGAGCGCAATGGTGGTGGTGGGAGCCTCTCCCACCTCCGCTGCAGGCAGGCAGTAAGGAGCAAGGGGGTCCCAGACTGCGAGAGCCCCGGACTGTGAGAGGGACGTTTGACTGCCAGCTTAGGCCCGAAGCCAGCAGGCAGACATCCCCTGAGGGGTCCCGGACTGCGAGAGGGTGCAGGCCGGGCTGAGGGACCCCACCCTCACTGCATAAATTTCATGCACCGAGCTCTAGTAGCTTAATTAAGGTTTAAAAACGTGGCATAATAGTGTTGAAAACTTTGCAGTGCTAAAGTTTTAAAAGCTAAAGCCTAATCTTTTTTAATATATAGGAACAAAGTTAAATAAAATTTAAGAATATGAAAATAAGAGTATCTTATGAGAATTTAGTAACACCTACAAATAACAAATGAATTTACTGCTATAATCTACAAAAATAATACAAGAATGTTTGTAACTATACAGCTAAAGACACTCATGGATTCAATATATATTTATTAAGCACCTACTATGTACCACTGAGCCAGGTTCCAGGTCAATAAAGGTAACAAGGTAAAATGATAGGATAGCAGGATTGAAATAGACTTCAATAAAGCTGAAACAAAATTATAATGTAACCTTAGAAGAAAAATGACTTTGATGGCAGTAATTATTAAACAAAGCTTACACTTTTAATAAAATTAATCTTTATGGAACAAGTTCTGTTAACATAAATGACTAATGGTTATCTCATTTAATGATTCAGAATTTCAAATACCATGTTGAATTTTTCCTTCCTTAGATTATAAAAATATATATAAGGAAAAGGAACTCCATAATCTGTGCTCTATTCATATCTATATAGATTGTATGGATTCTAGAGCATATGATTTATTATTTAATCAGTAAATCTGCTATGTAAATTACCAATAATTAATAGTTACATTTTCAAACGCTTTATAACCGGAAGTAAATAGGTGATTAGATAAACAAAATGTGGTATATAGATACAATGGAATGTTACTAAACCATAGAAAGAAATAAAATTTTTATAGAAGCTGCAACATAGAGGGGCCTTGAAAACATTATGCTAGGAGAACCACGATGGTGGTGTAGGTAAATGCCAGTACTTGCACCATCCCACAACCACATCAAAATTACAACTAAAATAGTCCTAGTTGGTTTGGCTCAGTGGATAGAGCATTAGCCTGTGGACTGAAGGGTCCTGGGTTCGATTCCAGTCAAGGGCACATGCCTGACTTGTGGGCTAGATCTCCAGAGTGGGGCGTGCAGGAGGCAGCTGGTCAATGATTCTCTCTCATCACTGATGTTTCTATCTCTCTCCCTCACCCTTCCTCTCTGAAATCAATAAAAAAAGAAAGATAAAATAAAATAATTACAACTAAAATATAGAACCACCATCATTCAGGGCGGCCTGAAAAGCCGGCTGAATGGAAGTCCTACAACTAGAGATGTAAAGAAGAAAGCACACTGAGAATGGTAGGAGGGGCGGAGGCACAAAACAGGCTGGTCAGAAACCCACGTGTAGCGTGTGTTTTTAATCCAGAGGGATACCTCCGCAGCAGAGACCTCCCATGAGAAGGAAGCAAGGGGTCCCAGCCCAACACCAGACCCCTGAGCTGGGAAGAGAAGTCCCTTAACTTCAGGCTGTAAAAACCAGTGGGGATTGTGGCTGAGTGAAACAGAGGCTGCTGGAGACTCAAGCAGTCCCTCTTAAAGGGCCAGCACACAGACTTATACAGTTCCCCTCCCTCTGATCTCCAGCATTGGGCAGCATCACTAGGGAAACCAGACACATACAGGGAGGAACTGAATTGTCTGGCATCGGGGCAGGAACTCAAGGTGGCTTTCTCCCAAATGGAGATGCTCGCAGGGGGCATTGTTTCTGTACTGGAACCTCACCCCCTTGCAGAGCTGACTGGCAGTTTCCATCAGCATGGCTCACACTTTTCGCTCCACCCTGGTGATTCCCTGAAACCCCGCCCCATCCAACTTGCAGCCTCACCAAGCTTTTGCAATGGCTTTTCCATATGAATAGCCTGTCCTGGCTCAGGCTTCAGACTTTCCTAAAGTCACTTAAACAAGAAGCAGCTGGCATCAGCATACCCCATACCTATCAATATGAGGCCAAAGACCCAGCACTAGCACCAGTCTGTCTTACTTCACAACTTGGCCTCACCTGGACATTTCCAAGCCCAATTCAAATAATAGCCATCTGCAGATAGCTGGGTAACTCCTGCCAGGTGGTCCCAGGCAGTGGCTGACTTTGCATCTCCCCGGAGGCCCCAGAGCCAGTGCATCTGGTGGATAGCTTCAGACCATACCAGATTATAACACTACACGTCCACAAGTGACACACTCAAGAGGCAGGACCAAGGACAAGCATTAAAGTACTCCCACATTTAAGATTAAACAGAAAGAAGAGGCAGCAGCAAAGGAGACAAATAAAAGAGCCAGCAAGGAAGAAAAACTACCCAAGGTTGAGAAGGGTGACTGAGGAAGGAAGGAATGATCACTATAGTTATCTGCTATTAAGGTGTTAATAAATGAATACAAAAAAATATTCATTGCTTTTAAATGCTATATAATGAAAATTTCTCCGTAGTCTTATAAATCTTCAAAAGCTTTCTTTTTAATGGTTCTATATATTCCATCTTTAAGAGGTATCATCATTTCTAATTTGATCCTATCACTAAATAACACTTACATGTACATTATATGCCCCAATTTTTCTCTATTTAACATTACCTCATTAGGCCAAATTTTCAAATCAAAGACATTTTTAAGACTCATGATACATATTTCCAAATCACTTTCTTTTTTTTCTTTTTTTTAATATATTTTATTGATTTTTCACAGAGAGGAAGGGAGAGGGATAGAGAGTTGGAAACATCGATCAGCTGCCTCCTGCACACCCCCTACTGGGGAGGTGCCCACAACCAAGGCACATGCCCTTAGCCGGAATCGAACCTGGGACTTTTCAGTCTGCAGGCTGATGCTCCATCCACTGAGCCAAACCAGTTAGGGCTCCAAATCACTTTCCAAAAAATTTTATCTCTTTATACTCATCAACTCTGCAAGAATACTCATTTCACAATAGTGCTTATATATTTAATTGTGAAGACAAACAGCAGTAACTTGTTTAAATTTGCAACTCACTGCTAGCACAGTAGAACACTTCCCATTTATTTTGCTAACTATATTTCAATTTGTTTCTAGTAAGGTAAAACACTTTCCCATTTCTTTTGTTGTTTATATTTCCCATTTTGCAAGCTGTCAGAAGCATGGGCAGTAAATAAAAATCAACAAATGGGAAATTACAAAATACAACTTTGTGTTTATCCTATCACTAGATATAATAAAGAAAAAAATTTGATTCTTCCTATTGTAGGCCCTAAATTTTAAATACCTCACAAATGGAGCTGTCACTTTTATAACAGGTAAACTAACCCACAACAGACCACCTATCCCTTTTTCATATCAGCATTAAAGAGAGCACTGGAGAGAGCTGGGCACAAAGTACTTCAGGATCTAATGAGAGATCTTAAAATATATTCAGCTCCATTATTACCGAGATGAAGAAACAAAGTTGGTGTCAGAACCAGATGATCTCTAAGGTGGCAGCTGCCATGTCCCTGCCTGTTACTAACCCTTGCTCCTCACCCTCCCAACATAGCAGCTGGCTAGAATCCTAAGAAGAAGGGAGAGCATCATTATGATACTTTACTTTAGGCATTCACCACTTTATCTTTCCTTTTGTGAACTCAAGGCTTTCGGAACAAATACTGGCCCCTCCTTAAAAAAAGATCCCTATAGCTAATAAGCTTTTTTAAATCCAAGAGAAACACTGGTGTAGAGAAATAGATGTCATTATAGCTTTTTAATTTTTTTTAAGTATTTTTTTTTTATTGATTTCAAAGAGGAAGAGAGAGAGAGAAACATCAATGATGAGAATCATTTATCGGCTGTCTCCTTCATGCCCCCTACTGGGGATCGAGCCTGCAACCTGGGCATGTGCCCTGATTAGGAATCAAATGGTGACCTCCTGGTTCATAGGTCGACACTCAACCACTGAGCTATGCTGGCCAGGCCAGTTTTTTTAGTTTGTGACAGGAAGTCTCAGAGTCACTGAATTTTTTAAATTAGCAATCCTTTTTACTAATCATTATTTATTAGCAAAGCACTTTGCTGGGTTTTATTGGACAGAGACGCATAATGATTCTGTTCTTGTAGAAACTTCATCTTATTAGAGGGAAAAAAGACAAAAAAGGAAGTAATAATTAAATATACTATAGAAGGTGTCTTAGTTTAGTACAACAATAGCTGTTCTAGGCAAAGGAAGAGATTACTTAATCAGAAATGGTCAGAGAGGTCAGATCCAAGGAGACTCTAAGAACTTGAACTACCATTAATAAAATAATACAGGAATTAAATAGATAAAGGGAGATACCAAGCATAGTAGTGATTAAAATGCCATTTTGATTGTTGGGTGATACACTCAAATTGAGAGTGTATCTAAGCTAAAAAGAAGGCCATTAACTACTATTACTAACTGACATAAAGAGAATTAATCTTGCAATATTTTAGAGCCTCTTCAGTTGTTTATTTTTAATTAGAGGCGTGGTGCATGAAATTTGTGCACAGGTAAGGTCCCTAGGACTGGCTGGCGATTAGGGCCGATCGGGGCCTTCCAGCTGCTGGCTGGGGCCTCCCTTCCCTAACTGTCGGCTACCAGCTATGGCCTCCCTTCCCCAGCTGCTGGCTGCTGGTCGGGGCCTTCCTTCCCTGGCTGCCAGCCGGGGCCTCCCTAACCCAGCTGCTGGCTGCCAGCTATTGGCTGGGGCCTCCTTTCCCCGGCTGCCGGCCAGGGCCTTCCTTCGTTCTGCACTGCCCCCTGGTGGTCAGCGCATGTCATAGCAAGCGAATGATCTCCTGGTCGAATTCCCATGGGGACAATTTGCATATTAGGCTTTTATATAGATTCTATACCTCTGAGTTATTTTAGCCATACAAATTTTCAACTTGAGCCCAATAAATTTATCCTTACCTTTTAATGGATTTAGCACCCCTTTTAGATTATACAGAAAGAACTAAAGTTTTCAGTTATAGATCCGGGGAAGATGGCGGCATAGGTAAACACCGGAGACTGCCGCCGTGGACACACTTCAAAAATACAACTAAAAGTCGGAGCGGACATCAACCAGAACACGGGAAGGCTGGCTGAGGAGAGTCTCTTCAACTAGAAGCAAAAACAACAGCATTCCGACGCTCAGCGGAGGCGCAGTGTGGAAAATTTAAAGGTACGGCGGTGCGGTGGTGAGGGTGCGCACGCAAAGCAGGCTGGCGGCTGAGGGCGCGATTGTCGTTTTCAATCAGGAGCGAGTCTCAGACTCTGGGCTACAGATCCGGGCGAGTCTCTAGGGACCCAGACTCAAACGGGAGAAGCGGGACTGTCTGGCTACGGCCCCTCCGAGGTTTGCAGCAGTTGTTGGGACAGAGAGGCAGAGCCCCTGGAGATGGACTGAGAGCAGCCATAGCTGCTCCCTCCCCCCGCCCTGTTGAGCCCGCCCTGCGCACAGCCATTTGCCGACAGCCTCAGGCAAAGGCTGGAATAGCGCCTCCCCAGAAGACAGACGTTTTCCACAGCTGATTCCTACAACCAGTCGGCCTGGTGGTCAAATCCCTCTAGTGTTAACTACAACAATTAAGGCTTGGCTAGAACAAGACTGCGCACAGAGACCACAAGGGGGTGCACCAAGAAAGCATATAAGATGCGGAGACAAAAAAACATGACAGAAATGGAGGATATGGAGCTAAGAATCGCAATTTTGAGGGCTTGCCATAAATTTGTGCAGAGCCTCACGAAAACTAATGAGACCCTCGATGCTACGATAAAGAAATTAGAAAGTAAGCATACACGGACTGAAATAAAGAATATTATACCCAATAGCAGACCAGAGGAGCACAAGAATCAAACCAAAGATTCGACAAAAAACACCCAATTGGAAAAGCAAAATGAAAAAAGAATCCGAAAGTGTGAAGATAGTGTAAGGAGCCTCTGGGACAGCTTTAAGCGGTCTAATATCAGAATTATTGGAGTGCCAGAAGATGAGAGACAGCAAGATATTGAAAACCTATTTCAAGAAATAATGGCAGAAAACTTCCCCCACCTGGAGAAAGAAATGGACTTACAGGTCCAAGAAGTGCAGAGAACCCCAAACAAAAGGAATCCAAAGAGGACCACACCAAGACACATCATCATTAAAATGCCAAGAGCAAAAGACAAAGAGAAAATCTTAAAAGCAGCAAGAGAAAGAGGCTCAATTACCTACAAGGGAATACCCATACGACTGTCAGCTGATTTCTCAACAGAAACTTTGCAGGCCAGAAGGGAATGGCAAGAAATATTCAAAGTACTGAATACCAAGAACCTACAACCAAGATTACTTTATCCAGCAAAGCTATCATTCAGAATTGAAGGTCAGATAAAGAGCTTCACAGATAAGGAAAAACTAAAGGAGTTCATCACCGCCAAACCAGTATTATATGAAATGCTGAAAGGTATCCTTTAAGAAGAGGAAGAAGAAGAAAAAGGTAAAGATACAAATTATGAACAACAAATATGCATCTATCAACAAATGAATCTAAGAATCAAGTGAATAAATAACCTGATGTACAGAATGAACTGGTGATTATAATGAATCAGGGACATAGAAAGGGAATGGACTGACTATTCTTAGGGGAAAAGGGGTGTGGGAGATGCGGGAAGTGACTGGACAAAAATCATGCACCTATGGATGAACTCAGTGGGTGGGGAGTGAGGGTGGAGGGTGGGGTGGGAGCTGGAAGGAGGGGAGTTATGGGGGGAAAAAAGAGGAACAAATGTAATAATCTGAACAATAAAGATTTAAAAAAAAAAAAAGTTTTCAGTTATAATGTCAAGGTCTCCACTAAGCACTCTGCATGCATATAATCTCATTTAAGGACTCCATAATGCACTTAACCATTTTTCCCTGTTTTACAAATGAAAACTGTCCACTCAGATATTTAACTTAACCCATGACAGCACACTTTTTGAATGGCAGAGTCCAAAGCTGCTTAAAATAAAGATTTATTGGAATTTAAGAAAAGCGTACTAATTTTAGGGATCATAACACTACTGAGAATTAAATTTAACTTAAACTAATCTAAATAAATTTAATTTACTGATTTTAATTTAATTCAAATTTACCCTAACAAAAGAAATTAAATCCAAAAGGATGAGATTTTATAGAGTAGCACTGAGCTTTGGAGGGTCACAAACCACTATAAATAAGTTGTCACTCTGGCTGAGAGGGTGCTCCATACCTCTCCAAAACCTCCAAACACTTAAAGGACTCATTTGCTCCTGTTAGAGTGGGAGCTTTCTCTAATTACAAAACCACAGATATCAACATACTTTGGACTCAAAGTCTTCCTACTGATATGTTATCATTTATAATATCACTAGAGGCCCGGTGCATGAAAATTCATGCACTGGAGGCGGGGTTCCTCAGCCTGGCCTGCCCCCTCTCACAGTCCAGGACCCCTCAGGGGCGGGAGGCGACCTGGCAATCAGGGGAAGGCGATGCCCCATCACACCTCTGCCTCTGCCACTGCTGGCAGCGCAAGCCTCGGCTGGCCCTGGTTACCTGAGTCTTGGGCGGCCCTAGGAGGCTGGACAGCCAACACCTGAGGTTTGCCTGCGCCTCGGGCCGGCCCTGGGGGCTGGGGGGCTGAGGGGACTGGGGAGTCTCTGGAGGCAGGCACCCGGAGCGTGGGCCCAGCCTTGCCACACGCCTGCCGCCCCGGCAGGGCTGAGGAGACTGGGTGCCGCCATTTGGTAGCTATGGGTGCCGCCATCTTTGAGGGTGGGCAGTCAATTAGCATATCCCCTCCTTATTGGCTGTGGGGACCGCCATCTTTGTGATGGCCTGAGGGTCAATTAGCATATTCCCTCTTTATTAGATAGGAGAATCTACAGCCCTGAAGCACTAATAGACAAATGCTCAGAAATTAAATAACTTGACAAGTTGGTAAAGCCAGGATTCAAAACCCTAGGTCTTGTCTCACACCAACACCTATGCTCCTTTCACTAGTTCAGGCTGCCTCCCTCCTTCAAGAAAGTAGTACAAAAACACTGACAAAAGTCCCTTTTTTACCTTCTGGAAAAGAATCTGAAGACAGCCAGACTCCCCAAGTGGAATGACCTTGATCCATCTGTTCATACATAGGATAACACAGAAGAGTCAAACCTAAGAAACTAATCAGAATGTTAAATACATGCTACCAATCACAGGACTGGAAATTTCATCATTTACTCCCAGCAGCTGAGCAATCACGTATTTTTCCAGAGTTAATGCACAATGACTCAGAGTTTTAAAAATTTGTATAGGTCATGCCAGAGTTCAGAATACATCTTAAATAACCTTTTCTCTAAATTAACTGTACAACTTTCATCTCTTCTTTGAACAATCTTATTTAGATCAAAACAGACTGTCTTTCCTTTTGATTTCTCCTCAAAGGTTGAGCAGACAAAAGTCTTTCCTTAGTATATGACTCACCTCACAAACATCTCACACACAAAAAGTAATGTATATGTGGGTATGCAGTAGGAGATATTTCTTATAGTTCTAAAGGTTCTCTAACCATACCCTTCAGGACACATGTCACTGTCTTGCAAATAACTTAGCAACATAACAATCCTTTCATGTGATGCTAAAAATCAAAAGGCTGGTTTTTCCTGTTTCAGACCCATGGAGCTCGTTTTACGGTATCTATGAAGTGACACGTCCATGTGTATAGATACTACACTCCCTATACTTGTGTCCTGGCTACAAGCTATTTCCTGCTGGCTGAACTCACATATTTCCAATTGACTTAACTAAGGGAAACAAAGACTTTATTCATTACCCTTATTTCAGAGACTGCTGGCTATCCAAAGCAACAGAATTCTCCCTACAGCATAAGTGTTAGAGGTAATAAGAAAAAAACCATACTTCAAATTACAAAATTCTTTTGGTTAAGGTTCATATTAATACACATTTTTTAATTCAAATAATCTATAAAAATACTCAGCATCAATCCATTACTTCATTGCTGAATCCTCTATTTCTCTCCAGCTTAAAACTATCACTGAAATTGCAAAATTACTGAAAAATTTTAACGATATATCTTAGTAAATAAAACTCTGTATTAAAGTTATTTTTACTATATCTGTCGGTATCAAACTGTGAATACACAGACTATAAGTACTATGTATTCACATGATTATGTGTATTATGTTTCATAGTAAAGTTCGCCATTAGCACTTGCCTAATTTATGATGTGGGGTAAAAATCACAGGACAGGAAAAAAAAAAACTAGGTGGAGACACCAGAGGAGTACTTTAAAGGGTGTACAGCAACCCCATTTAGTTAGTTAGCTCCATTTTGGATATATTAAACTTAAGAAACCTATTATACATCCAAAGGAAGATGTGGCATTAGCAGCTGAATTTAAGAGTCTGAATTCAGAGAAGTTTCGACCAGAGACATAAATTTGGGAATCATCAACAGAAAAGTGTTCTGATTAATCCTAGTCACACCTAGATGATCCAAACCTTCTCAGATTTTGGTGCTCTGCTAATAAAACCCCAAACTGAATGCTTCCCTAGAGTGGGTTCTCCAACACTAGTATGCACACGAATCACCTGAAGCACCTGTTAAAAAACACATTATAGGGCCTCACTCCAGGTTTTTCACTCAGTTGACCTCGGGTGGTAACCAAGAATTTGTATTTCTCATCTCACTCAGAGGTGATACTGGTCTACGTAGTAATCAAACTTTCAAACCACTGCCTAGAACATCCTTAGAAATGGGAATAAGGAGTTGCAAAAAGAGAACATTTTTTAAAGAGAAGAATATGATCAGCTATATAATCCAACTCAAGATAAGAGTTAATATATTTTTAAATGCTTATAAAGACTTATCTTGTGCCACACTATTTTGGGTAACAAGTTAAGCCAGTATTTCCCGAAGTGTATTCCATGAAATAGTAGATGTCACAGGCCAAGTACTCCATAGTTAAATAAAATGGGAAAATGCTGAATATAAAAGCCCTACAACAAAGAATGTCTAACTTATTACAGTCATTGATATAGTCATGTTCAGAGTAGCCCTCCAAAAGGTAGGTATAGCATGAGCATATCTCAGATTTCTTTTCTCCAAGTCTCTTTCCACTGAGCATCGATAAACTAGTATTCCAGGGAATGCCCCTGGAATGAACCCACTTGATTGCGATGTATTATTTTTTTACATATCGTTATATTCTATTTGCTAGTATGAAACACATAGACACAGACAACAATATGGTGGTTACCAGAAGGAAGGCGGGTGGGGGAAATTTAAGGGGACTAAATATATGGTGACAGAAGATGATTTGACTTTGGATAGTAGGCATACAATGCAGTATACAGATGATATATCATAGCAATGTACACTTGAAGCCTATATAATTTTATTAACCAATGTCACCCCAATAAATTTAATTTTAAAAAGTCATGCCATAAGTATATCATCACAGAACACTAAATTTTAGTAACACCTACAAATGAGAACTTGCAGCTTAACTTCAGAACCTAAAATTTCTATATTTATTTTATATATAAACACTGTTCTCTTCGGAATTGTGACAGAAGTTTAGAGGAAACTAAGATCCTTCCTAAACAGATAAAATTTGTGGAATTCAGCATTCCAAGATCTTTGCATCTTAGCAGAAACACATCATTGCCTATGTTGTTCAGGCAAAACATAAAATATCTAAGAGATGAAAGGAATGTGCCAGTCCTCTTTTCCTAAGGGAATTCCCAAAGTCAATGAGACTAACACCTGGTACAATGACTTCAATGTAAGTTCAGAACTGACATTCCTACAGAGGGACTCACAAAAAAAACCTCGATCATTCCTAAAGATCTACAATACAATCCTCTGTAATCCAAGCAGTCAGCTGTTTCACTGACTCTATGGAAGCATGCAACAACTGCACACATACACATGTTTCTGGGCATGGAATGTATGTGAATGTGTGTGCACATAAACAAAATATCTCAATCTACAGAAAATTCTAAAATGCCTACCTTTAATAATAATTCATCAATGTATTAACTATTCAAAATATTTATTGAACACCCACTTTGTGCCAAGCACTATGTAACAAGCACCAGGAGTATATCAGTAAACTGAAAATATGAAATCTGACCCTCATGTATCACCTCCAGTTTAGACACACAAGTCATTTTTATTATATCAACCATCTGAAGTAGGTAAAAGTGATAGGTGATTAATGATAGCAAACTACATAGTATATTCTGGAAACTGAAAAAAAGAATTAGTATGGCGCCAGGGTTTGTTTGTTTTTTGTGTGGAGAGGGTGTGTGCATAAAATGAAGTGCTAAGAAAGTTAAAGTAGGAGACATAAGCAAGGACCAGATCTTGGAGAAACTTGAATGCACACCAAGAAATTCAGATTTATCTTGTTGGAAATCAGAAGGCATTAAAGAGAAGTAACAATTCAAGAGATTTTTTTTCCAAATATGTACGTATTTTGAATTTTCCGGTTTATAGGGAAGGGAACAAATAGTTAAATTAAGTAAATGGAAAATATTACAATACACACTAGGTCACGGAGATAATAGTTAAATAGAGCTTCTCTAGTTGCAATAAAACAATATATTCACTTATCAACTCTTTTCCTAAGGAATTCAGTGAACTTCCTGCATAATATTAATAATTGGCATTTGTATTAAACTTTACTATTTACAAATCATTTTAATATACACAGCTAACATTCACACTGTTCTATAAAATTAAAGATTGAGGACATCCTATATAATAAAAGCCTAATATGCAAATTGACCAAACGGAGGAACAACCAGTGGAATGACTGGTTGCTATGAAGCACATTGACCACCAGAGGGCAGACACTCAATGCAGGAGCTGCCCCCAGCCCGAAGTCCCCAGGCCAGCCAAGGCAGATGCCAGCAGTGGCCCCGATTGTCCCGCTGGTCGCCCTGCAGAGGGAGGCGACCAGCGGCAGCGGTGGGGGGCGTTGCCATCAGGTGGGCGATGCCAGGCTGGCCATGCGGGTGCCAGCGGGAGACCCCCAATTGCCCCACCAGTTGCCACACAGATCAGCTCTGATCACTGGCCAGGCCTAGGGACCCTGCCCGTGCACGAATTTCGTGCACCGGGCCTCTAGTCTATATAATAAAAGCCTAAACGACAATTACATAGAACGACCAGAATGACTGGTTGCTATTATGCACACTGACCACCAGAGGGCAGATGCTCAATGCAAGAGCTGCCCCCTGGTGGTCAGTGCACTCCCATAGGGAGAGCGCCACTCAGCCAGAAGCCGGACTCACAGCTGGTGAGCGCAACTGCCACAGCAGGAGCCTCTCCCAACTCCTCGTCAGCAGGCACAGCAGGCTGAGATGAGTGTGAGCAGCATGGCACCCGGCCCCAATTCTGGCTCCGCCCTAGCCACTTGCCGCTTGGTGCACTGCTATATCCCCCAAGGGGTCCCAGACTGCGAGAGGGAGCAGGCCAGGCTAAGGGAACCCCCCCCTCCCCCAGTGCACAAATTTCATGCACCTGGCCTCTAGTATATTAATAAAAAAAACCTGCCCCTTTTCTAACATTCAAATTATATATAATTGAGAAAATGTGACCAATGTACTCAACAGTTGAAAACAGTTCAAACTAGTTCTCTGTGGCTCAACAATCTCTTTTCTGCCCTAAGTCTACTACCCGAGTTTAGGCCACTTTCATTCTTCAACTGGGCTTTTACAATGGTCACATTTGTCTCTTATCTGGTCTTACCTAACATCAATCTAATATTAAACAACAGCCAAAATTTATTTTTTTTCTAGAGCACAAGAAAACCTAACTATATCCCTATTCTGATTAAAACATTTCAATTATTTTCCCAGTGCACTGAAGTTAAAATCTCATGCCGAAACCGGTTTGGCTCAGTGGATAGAGCGTCGGCCTGCAGACTGAAGGGTCCCAGGTTCGATTCCGGTCAAGGGCATGTGCCTGGGTTGCGGGCACATCCCCAGTGGGAGATGTGCAGGAGGCAGCTGATCGATGTTTCTCTCTCATCGATGTTTCTAACTCTCTCTCTCCCTTTCTCTCCGTAAAAAATAAAAAATAAAACAAAAAATAAAAAAAAATCTCATATCCCTCACATGGCATAAAAGGTTCTTTTGCAGTGAACTTGGCATAAACTCCTTCCAATTCTCTTTTAGTAAACACCTGACCTCTCACCCTATACTTTGGACATACTCAACACTATAGTTCCCCAAACCCTTTTATTTTCACAAACATTATTCTCCCAGCCCGAAGTATTTTCTGCCCATTGTCCCCACCCCCACTTTGCCTGGCTAACTCCTACTGCCTCAGATCTCTATTTTGCTGTCTCAGTCTACTACATATCATTTATATTATATATCATTAAATGTCTCATTAAAAGATGGACAGGATAGGTTGAATTATTGTTCCCAATTTTTTAGTTCCTCCCTGTTATAGCTTATAGATCCACATGCTTGACCAAAAGACTCTGGAGTTACCTACCCCTAGAATGGGCAAGTATATTTTCCTGCCCCATTGATGTTGGTCTTGGCCATGTGACTTTCTCTGTCTAACAGTGTGGGCAATATGCCAATTTTGAATTGAAGACTTAACAGGCTTTGTGTGTGTTTGTTTCTCACCCTTCTTATGGCATTTGAGTAATCAATAAAATACAATATTAGGATAAATTCTATGAGGGAAGTAAAATAGAAATATAAATCCAAAGAAAAATAAGAATAATTTACAACTTCCAGCTGTTAACAAAGAGCCTGTTCATGTAATTTTAAAATGGATAATGGGGTGATAAATCACTGTGGTATTTAAATTCCTGGACACATTTTGTTAAATGATATAACGCTTTAACTTAAAAATATCACTATTTTGGGTGTGGAAAGAGCAGAGTGCCTGAAGAATGGCTTCTCTGTGTACAACACATCCAAAAGCAACTTGGGCTTACTCCTCACGGGTGGCAGAATACTATGGCCTTCCTGTGACATTACGCCCTATACACACACACACACACACACACACACACACAAAATCACTATTAACATACCAAAAATATATAATTCACAATGATTTAAACTTGTGATGAGAAAGTTTTCAGATATCACCCAAAACATATGCAAGAGAATAGACAGCCGTTTTCTCTTAGTGTATAAGTTCTATGAATTTTAATACATGTATAGATACATATAATCACCACCTGTTTGTAAAAGATACAAAAATGATAAATCTCCCTCATGCCATCCTCTTTATAGTAGCATCCACCATTTTCGTCTCACCTAGGTCTTTTAGAAGTTCTTTTAAAAAATATGTGAACAAAGAAGTTATAAAAACACTGTTATATTACATTAACTAGCATGACTTACTATTTCAGTTGAGGCTTCAAATTTTCAGCCAAATTTTAGTTCATTCAATAATATGAATAGTGCCAAAAATACCCAATAAGCAATGGTAAAATCTATTCTGTGGGCCAAGTAATATACTCAAGTCAATCAACACTGAGTTGGTTAATGTACTTATTGACTCAGAGTCCTTTCAGCCACGACTTTGTTTCTCCACAATACTCATAGAGGATGATATAGGCTAATTTCATCTGAAAACTATCTTTAAATAGATTTGCTTGGTTATACTGGCAAATCTATTAAAAAATCTCCAAGTTAAAATTTCTCCCGTATTCTGCTTGCCTTAATTATTCAGAAAGTTGACTTAGATAAATACCACTTCTAAAGAGCAATTCCAAATGAAAATCATCAAAGTATAATACAAAAAGCACAAACTCCTTTGCACACAAAAAGATTTTAACCAGTCTTTCTCAAAACACCAAGCTTACCACCACTAGGAGGCATCAAAAGTCAAAAACAGCCCTAGCCGGTTTGGCTCAGTGGATAGAGCGTCGGCCTACAGACTCAAGGGTCCCAGGTTCGATTCCGGTCAAGGGCATGTACCTTGGTTATGGGCACACCCCCAGTGGGGAGTGTGCAGGAGGCAGCGGATCGATGTTTCTCTCTCATCGATGTTTCTAACTCTTTATCCCTCTCCCTTCCTCTCTGTAAAAAATCAATAAAATATATTTTTTTTAAAAAAGTCAAAAACAAGCGATTTAAATAAACAGTTATGAAAAAGATAGGGAAGGAAAGTCAAATATAGAAAATAACAAATAACGTAAAGTGGTTCTCATTGAATTATTCAAGAACACAGTTTTAATCCTATCCAACCCTATAGAAAACCCTCGTAAAAAAAAGTGGATGACTTTAGTGATAAAGATTGATGGAACTTTAAGATAACATTCCTATGAGAGGAGCCAGGGCTTAATTGTTAAGAACTCTACACCCAAGAACCCTACAGGAAGAACTCTATCTATATATAACAGGCTAATATGCAGTGTCCCCTTGGGAGTTCGGCCGGGAGACCGAGAGTTCGATCGCTCGCTATGACATGTGCTGACCACCAGGGGACGGCGCGGAACTAAGGGAGGCCCCGATCAGCCCTGATCCCCAGCCAGGCCTAGGGACCGTACCCGTGCACGCATTTCGTGCACCGGGCCTCCAGTGTTTATCATAAAGATACAAAAATGTTTCTCTCTCATCGATGTTTCTAACTCTCTATCCCTTTCCCTTCCTCTCTGTAAAAAAAAATCAATAAAATATATATTTTTAAAAAATGATTGAATTGGGGTGACATTGGTTAATAAAAGTACATAGGTTTCAAGTATACAATTCTATAATACGTATATCATCTGTATATTGTATTGTGTTCACCATCCAAAGTCAAGTATCTTTCCGTCACCATTTATGCCTGTTACCTTCTTCTACCTTCTCCCCTACCCCACGCTTCCTTTCCCTCTTGTAATCTTCATACTGTTGTCTGTGTCCATGATGTTTCTTCTCTTAATCCCTTCACCTTTTTCACTCAGCCCCCCAAATCCCCTCCCCTCTGACAGTTGTCAGTCTGTTTTCTGTACCTATGAATCTAAGGAATTATAGTTCTGATATGATTAGTGATTGGCTTTATAAATAATGGCCAATATTATAATATTACAAATATTATAATATTTGTGCAGAATCACAGACAATTTTACTAACCTTTTAATACCACACCCCATTTTGGACAGTACTAACAGGATGGTTTTACTGTTAGCTAGATACTATGGGGACAAAAAAAAAGATAAAAGATACAGAGACTGCTTAGGAGCTTAGTATCTAAATTATAGAATTGGTTAGAATAAGTTCATTTTACACTATCATACAGTACAACAGGTACTTAATTATGCTACACTTAAATACAAAGAAATAAAAATAAAATACTGTAAGGAACTCCATGCAACTTGAAAGAATTAGTTTTCATGTTCATGTTTCATGTACCCAGAAAAGTCTTGCATAATTTATTTTCTCTTTTCTGAATAAGAACAATAAAATCATCAAATGTAACTACCATTGGTTACAGATGTTCCTTACTAGTTGTTTTATTTCCAAGGAAAAGAAAAGAATCCCGATAGAGACCACAAATAAATACCTTTCTCCTCATTAAGCTATTCATAGAGCTGGAGCCCAAAATAATTCACAGCAAAGTAAAACAGTAAATTAATTCATATTTATTAGAAAAAATAATAAATAGGTTACAGCACTGTCAAAAAACAAAGACAAAGAGAATTGAAAGTTGGTACATGCTACAATTCAAGGAAAGGTACCTCCTTAATTAGGTCTGGTCCTACGGAAGTGGGCCTTGATGGACTCGTACATCCTCCTTCCTGGCCTCTCTTGTGAATCTGTCCTCATCTATCTCAAGGACTTTAACCCCTTATGATACTCCTACAACTCTGTATGCACACATACCTGCACATGCAGACTATCCCAAGTCAGTATTTTCTTATCTGAAGTAATTTTATCTTTGATTAGAGCAGGGGTCCTCAAACTACGGCCCGCGGGCCACATGCAAATACAAATATTTTGTTTTTTTACTTCAAAATAAGATATGTGCAGTGTGCATAGGAATTTGTTCATAGTTTTTTTTTAAACTATAGTCCAGCCCTCCAACGGTCTGAGGGACAGTGAACTGGACCCCTGTTTAAAAAGTTTGAGGACCCCTGGATTAGAGGATAGTAATAGGGGGAAGAGAACAGAGTCCACTTATTTTAACTACACAGGACCTAAGGGTGTTTACTTCTCCAGGTAAGGTCTCTAGCACAATTATGATCTAGAGTTTTAGATTTAAATATAATCTATAAAATTTAAAGATAATCTGATTTGTAACTTCTACAAAGAGGTACATGTACAAAAGCTAATGTATAAATAATTCCACCCCCAACATTAGAATAATGTTTACATCTTAATAGGTTACACAGTTAAAAAATTCCGCCAAGGAATTTTAGGCATTAGCTAGTAGGCAGAGGGGCACCGCTGGTGTTCCTGAAATCAAGCCATAAAGCCTATTCTATCTATCCCTATTAGATATAAATTTGGACTAGCTCTATTTTAACTTTGGCCAAAAAGCAAGCATATCTCTTCTGAAGGTACTGAATTAACAGGGTCAGATACATGTCCACCCAGAATATTATGGGAAACTTTGCATTGTAATAACAATGGATATAACAAGCCCCATCTGGACACTATAAAACTATTAAAAGAGAGAGACCAAGATGGCGGCGTAGGTAAACACCGGAGACTGCTGCCGCAAACAACCATTTCAAAAATACAACTAAAAGACGAAACGGACATCACCCAGAACCACAGGAAGGCTGGCTGAAGAGAGACTCTACAACTAGAAGGAAAGACAACGCAGAGGAGGCTCAGAGGAGGCGCAGTGTGGAAAATACAAAGGTACCGAGGTGCGCGTGAAAGCGGGCTGGTGGCTGAGGGCGCGGTTGTCGTTTTCGGTCGGGAGTGAGTCTCAGACTCTGGGCTCCAGATTCGGGCGAGTCTCTAGGGACCCAGACTCAAACGGGAGAAGCGGGATTATCCGGCATCAGTTGGAACCTGAGGGCAGCTTTCTCTCCGAGGTTTGCAGCAGCTGCCGGGGTTCTGAGAAGCAGAGCCTCTGGGAACGGGACTGAGAGCGGCCATAACTGCTCCCTCCGCCCGCTCTGTTGAGCCCGCCCCACCCAAGCCCTGCGCAGAGCCATTTGCCGGATCGCCTCAGGCAAAGGCTAGATTAGCACCTCCCAGAGGACAGAAGTTTTCCACACAGCTGATTCTCGCAGCCAGTCAGCCTGGTGGTCAAATCCCTCTAGTATTAACTACAACAATCTGGGCTTAACTAGAACAAGACTGCGCACAAAGACCACAAGGGGGTGCACCAAGAAGGCATAAAAAATGCGGAGACAAAAAAACATGACAGAAATGGAGGATATGGAGCTAAAAATCGCAATTTTGAGGGTTTGCAAAAAACTCGAGGAGAGCCTCACGAAAACTAATGAGACCCTCGATGCTACGATAAAGAAACTAGAAATTAAGCATACACGGACTGAAATAAAGAATATTATACCCAATAGCAGACCAGAGGAGCGCAAGAATCAAGTCAAAGATTTGAAATACGAAGAAGCAAAAAACACCCAACCAGAAAAGCAAAATGAAAAAAGAATCCGAAAATACGAAGATAGTGTAAGGAGCCTCTGGGACAGCTTCAAGCGCACTAATATCAGAATAATAGGGGTGCCAGAAGATGAGAGACAGCAAGATATTGAAAACCTATTTGAAGAAATAATGGCAGAGAACTTCCCCCACCTGGTGAAAGAAATGGACTTACAGGTCCAAGAAGCGCAGAGAACCCCAAACAAAAGGAATCCAAAGAGGACCACACCAAGACACATCATCATTAAAATGCCAAGAGCAAAAGACAAAGAGAGAATCTTAAAAGCAGCAAGAGAAAGAGACTCAATTACCTACAAGGGAATACCCATACGACTGTCAGCTGATTTCTCAACAGAAACTTTGCAGGCCAGAAGGGAATGGCAAGAAATATTCAAAGTACTGAATACCAAGAACCTACAACCAAGATTACTTTATCCAGCAAAGCTATCATTCAGAATTGAAGGTCAGATAAAGAGCTTCACAGATAAGGAAAAGCTAAAGGACTTCATCACCACTAAACCAGTATTATACGAAATGCTGAAAGGTTTCCTTTAAGAAGAGGAAGAAGAAGAAAAAGGTAAAGATACAAATTGTGAACAACAAACATGCATCTATCAACAAGTGAATCTAAGAATCAAGTGAATAAATAATCTGATGTACAGAATGAACTGGTGATTACAATGAATCAGGGACATAGAAGGGGAATGGACTGACTATTCTTGGTGGGGGGGGAAGGGGAATGGGAGATGAGGGAAGAGAATGGACAAAAATCGTGCACCTATGGATGAGGACAGTG
>NW_005871102.1:4456932-4489072 GCF_000147115.1 Myotis lucifugus
GGTGGGGAGTGAGGGCGGAGGGTGGGGCGGGAACTCGGGAGAAGGGGAGTTATGGGGGAAAAAAAAAAGAGGAACAAATGTAATCTGAACAATAAAGATTTAATTTAAAAAAAAATAAAAATAAAACTATTAAAAATCTTAAGTTATAAAGAAATTTTCCAATTAAAAATAACTTCCATATGCAGTCTTCCTAAACCGTCAAATATTTTGAAAGCATGTTCTAAGAAATAGCTGATACAATTAGAATAGCATAGCAAAAAATTTTTTAAACTACAAAGGGTGAAAGGCTTTTTAGAAATAACACTTTCCTTTGCACAAAACAGTATGTGAAGGCAGAAAACTTACAGATCAACAGAGATTTAAGGTATATATCAATGTCAATAGATATATTACTAAATATTACATATTATTAAATAGTATATCAATTATTAGATTATCATTGTGATAAATAGGTCTTATCTGGATACTAATTCAATCAAACTGAAAAGGAATAACATCTAAACACCAACTGGATATGTGACTATATAAAAGCAAAACAAATAAATGTGTGTTCTTGTTTTTTTAATTACAATGACAAAAAAATTATAATGACACTTAAGGCTCTTTTTGAAACAAAAACTATACTAAAGCAAGGGAAAAAAATTTCATATGTATTGGTAAACCAGCATTTTTATTACAGTTTCCCTTTACTGTATGTGTATGTTCATGTGAAATTTTATGTAAAAAATAAAACAATCCCTGTTTTTTTACATACTGACCTATGCAGAACCTCCCTCCACTTCCAACAGGTTCACTTCCTTTATCTCCCTTTGACTTTCCTTTCCCTGCCTACTCTGGGAACATAGTATTCCCCTATTCCTACCTCCTCACAAGAAATAAGCTTACCACCCCCTGCACTTACACATGATGAACCTAAAGCTTTTCCAGTACTATAGTTAGTTCCTCTTTGATATTCCTCACTGAAATTCCCTGCACTTGATGTTTACCTGAGAATCAGTTTGAAATACTTTGAAATAAATATATTACATATATGAATGTTACTTCATTCAGTCCACAGTATAGTCTTTTTTTTTTTTCCATCCTCACCCAAGGATATTTTTTCCATTGATTTTTGAAGACAGTGGAAGGAAGGGATTGGTGGAGGGGAGGATGGGCATTGAAGTGAGAAAGACACATCACTTGGTTGCCTCCCCCACGCACCCTGAGAACCTGCAACCCAGGTATGTGCCCTTGACCAGGAATCAAACCAGAGACCCTTTGGTGAGCAGGCCAATGCTCCAACCACTGAGCAATACCAGCCAGGGCACACTGTGTGGTCTTAAAACCTTCTAACAACTGTCCTTTTATACCCCTCAATTTTTCTATTGGTTATAAGCAAAAAGGAGATGGTGGAAAAATATAAAAGGGATATTATCCCTGATCTCTTCTTAGTGCCTTTACCTTTTGTTACACCCAGTGAAATTTTTTAGAGCACCTTTTATTTCAAGAATAAGAGACAGTGTTTTATTGGGAGGAGGGGGAGAGATTGTTTTGTTTTGGTTTTTGGCACAGAGAAAATGTAAGGAGGAAGTTAGAGCAGGCTGACAGATGTTCAACTAGCTCCTTACACCGGACCCCTTGATTTTGTCTTTTGCTCCTTGTCAACTCATAAAAGAAAAACCACCACCAGTTCCTTGGAGCTGTAGAGACCAGAATTCCACTGCCAAGAATGTTTCACCATAGTAAAAGCTTAGTAAATATCTGGTAGTTTATGCAGAATATTAGAATAGACAAGTTTGAAACTACCTAAAGAAAATAAATTAGCTATTTGAGGGGTGGGATGGGAGAGGGGAACTATTCTCCTTAAATGGAAGTACTTAAGGAATAAACATCTAGCTCTTAATTTTAGTCTCCTAGCAGACAGATATCCTAGGAAGTTTTACTACTGTCTGGCATGCCACCATCTAATAAATGGGAATGTGAGCTCATGCCCTAGGCAGTAAAACATAAAGGCTGATGAAAGGGAATGATGAAGCAAATTAATAAAGGAGATTACAAGCTAGACAAATTCTTACCACAGTCTCTACAATCAAAAGAGGTTATAAAAATTGATTCAAATAAATTATCACTCCTTTTTAACTATATGCATAAAAGAATTCTTAACATTCTAAGACTATGTCACATTGGGAGATATAGGCAAATACCTTGATTCGACAAGTGCTATTCAAGGAAACAAAAGTAATAAGGTTGTTATTAACAGCAGTCAGTTTTAGTTTTTAGTGTTGCTACAATTTCTTATGCTATGAAAAATATAAGCAGTTGAGTATTTTTTATAAGTATACTCTAACTTTGATGATCAAAGTTACTAGTAAGTATATCAACAGAAAAAAAATAAGCTTTAACACCCAAGCTAGAGGAAGAGATAAACTAATGAAGATTAGGTTTCTGTTACTGACAAGAAAAGTAAGATTAAAAATGCTGTAAGAGATTGAAAAACAAAACCTGTAAGAGGAATGAGCCCTAGTTGCAAGCTGGCCTGCTATACTAAGCATCTTGATTATTCCAAAGATGCCCTCAGATCCAACCCAACCCCTCTGGCTCTTGCCAAAGCAGCACAGAAACAGCCAAGTCAAGTTCCAAGAATAGTCATGACATACCATCCCCTTCCAACTACAGTCATCCTCAAGGAGACTGTCGGTCTTTGGGAGTATCTTGCCCTGGGACTAAAGACATAATTCAGAAGGGCAATCAGTTATTACTATTGTACTTCTTTATCCATTGAAACCCAATAAAGAGTAAGAAACCCTGAATTTAAGAGCAATTAATTCACTTAATATTTGCATCATGTAATTCATTGAGGTTGGTAAGAATAGGCCAAAACTGTTACCTCTTTCATAAATCTTATTTTCAGGAAAACAGTAGGTTCTAAAATCAACTTTTAAAATACTTAAGTATATACGGTGGCCCATTTCTTGCAAGGTTGGGCTGGTTACATAACCAGCTTAAAAGTGGGTTTTGGTCAGGGAATAAGGACTACTCAGCTCTCTCTGTTCAGTCATCAGTAGCCAAGGGAAGAATTCCTACTAAAACTTCTTTTCCTTAACCCATTATGGCCTATTGGGGTATCATGACCTTCTAATAGAATGTCCACATCCAGCCGGCGTGGCTCAGTGGTTGAGCATCAATCTATGAACCAGGAAGTCAAGGTTCGATTCCTGGTCAGGGCACAGGCCTGGGTTTTGAGCTCAATCCCCAGTTGGAGGCATGCATGAGGCAGCAGATCAATGATTCTCTCTCATTATTGATGTTTCTCTCTCTCCTCTCCCTTCCTCTCTGAAATAAAAAAATGTTTTTAAAAAAGAATGTCGCCCTAGCTGGTTTGGCTCAGTGAATCGAGCATCCACCTGCGGACTGAAGGGTCCTGGGTTCGATTCCGGTCAAGAGCACACGCCTGGGTTGCGTGCTCAAACCCCAGTGGGGGCTGTGCAGGAGGCAGCCGATCAATGATTCTCTCTCTCATTGATGTTTCTCTCTCTCCTCTCCCTTCCTCTCTGAAATCAGTAAAAATATATTTAAAATAAAAAGAATGTCCATAACACAAGATCCAAGACTTCTGGCCTCCCTGCTCATTGCATGTATAATACATTATACTTGTGTGTACATACACACGTATGTATCATCAGGGATATAATTACATAGAAAGGAATAAACAAATTTTGGCAATAAAAGGTTCAAGTTCCAACATGTCAAAATTTTACTGAAAGTAACAACTGTATTAAAGCTTATACCAACTTAAGTTCTTGCTCATATGTCAATATACTTTTATTTTAAAACTTCCCTCGTTATGATTTTTATAGCCATAGAGTACAAATTAATAAAAGATTATGATATCTTAATGTAGATGTACCTGAAAATTCTGTAATTAACGTTTGTAAAGTGGCTCATATCTAGCAAATATGATTTAGAAAGTATTTGGAGACTGGAATATTCTCACATCACCAGGCATACAGGGGTTCTGCCTCCCACTGTGTAGTCAAATTGCTCTTATAAAAAAGAGGACAAAAGAACTGCAAATGTAAACATCATGGCAATTCATTGTAATATCAGTCATATAATTTTAGAGACAGGAGAAACTTTATTATCTAATTTAAGCTCCATTTTTAAGGATGAGATAACTGTAATACAAAGAGAGGTTAAGAGACTCATCCAAGGTAATATATGTTTAACTTAAGATCGTGTAGGTAGAATTGTCTCCTATGAATGAATCCCAGTATATTTTAGGTGGGGGATGTGAAATGGTACAACTCCTGCAGAAAATAATTTGGTGGTTCTTCAAAAATATAAACATAAAATTATCATATGACTCAGCAATTTTACTCCCAAGTATATACTCAATAGAATGAAAAACAAGGATTCAAAGAGATACTTATATGCAATGTTCACTGCAGTATTATTCCCAATAACCACTAGGTAGAAACACCCCAAAAATCTACCAAGAAATGAACAGATAAAATGTGGTATAAACCTACAATAGAATATTATGCAGCCATAAAAAGGAATGAAGTTCTGGCTACATGATGAACCTTGAAAACATTACGCTAAATGAAAGAAAACAGGTATAAAAAGACAAATATTGTATAGTTCCACTAGGCAAATTCATAGAAACAGAAAGTAGAATTGAGGTTATCAGAGATCATGAGGAGGGAGGAAAGAGGAGTTATTGCTTACTGGGGACATTACACTGTGAACATAATTAATGCCACTGATTTGTACAGTTAAAAATAGTTAAAATGCCAATTCTGTTATTTTTTTTTTTAAACAATGCAAAATTTTTTAAAAGTAAATCCCACAAAAGCTGATCTACTATACGCAGGAAGCTTTGACATGGAAGAGCTGGCCTACACTTCAAAAAAAAGTGATCAGAAATATACTGGATACCACACCCTAATTTTAACTTTCAAAATGTATTTAAATAAATTTTGGTTTTCACACAATTACTGTTTATATAATAAATCTTTACAGTACTTAGATTCATACCAAAAAAGACATTTTTAGTATGCTTACAATTTCCTTGACTATTGTTTCACCTAAGAGAATTCACAACTAAAATTAGGAAGAGTCAAAACATCTAAAATAAAGTCTTCTCGTAGGAACAAATAATGTATCACCCACTAAGTCATTAATTCTAGGGAATACCAAGATGACAGAACTTTTGTGTTATTAATACATTAATAACACATACATATTAAGTAGGAACAATTTAATGAGTGGTCAATTTAAAATCTGCTCAGATGTATTTATCTAGAAGGATTAGGCTTACATAATCTTGTCCAACTATTCAAAGGATTCAGATAATTCATCCACATGAGGATGGAGTCTGCAATTCTAATCTTCCTACCTAATATCCCAATCCCATAATAAGCAATCATATACTAATCATGACTTATATATACTCATTGAAATACTGATTATTTCACAAATCAAGTATCTGAGCAATTTTCACCTAGGGGAGAAAAAGAATTGAAATTTTAAAAGCCAGGAATATTCAATATATAAATATTTCATAATGTAACATTAAGAAACAAGGACAACAGCTACCTTAAAGGCTTTCTGTAATACAAAGTGCCTATAGAGTAGGTCAAGAGCTAGGGGGTACTAAGGTAAGTAAGACATGGCCCCTGGCCCTCAAAAACCTCACATACTGCCCAGCTGGCATGGCTCAGTGGTTGAGTGTCAACCTATGAACTTGGAGGTCAGGGTTCAATTCCCAGTCAGGACACATGCCTGGGTTGCAGACTCGCTCCCCAGTGTGGGGAGTACAGGAAGCAGCCGATCAATGATTCTGTCTCATCATTAATGTTTCTATCTCTCCCTCTCCCTTCCTCTCTGAAATCAATAAAAATATATTTAAAAAAAATAAAAGAATCTCACACACTAATGAAAGAAACAAAAAAGTAAGTCAGCTATTATTATTTTTTTATTTTTTGCTAAAAGTATTACAAAGGGTATTACATAAGTGTCCTTTTTTTCCCCCCTGCCCTCCCTTACCCCCCAGTGTCTTATGTCCATTAGTTATGCTTATATGGATGCATACAAGTCCTTCGGTTGATCTCTTACTCCCCTCCCTCCTGTCCCCCAACCCTCCCTGGCCTTCCCACTGCAGTTTGACAATCAGTTTGAGGCAGCTCTGCCTCTGTATGTAAGTCAGCTATTATAATCAGAAATGTAGCCTGAATATTTTGGCGTTATAGAGCAAAAGTGACTACTAATATAGACAAAAGCAGAGAAGGCCAGTTGAAAGAGAATCCTTGGCCTGAGTCTTAAAGGAAACTCACAAATTGGTAATGGAATAAAAGCTAGTGTGTTAGTATGTAAAAAAAAGTACAACTGAAATATATATATTCACTCCTTCAAGAAATAATTCTGGATCATCTACTACATGCCATGCACAGACCATGTTTAGAGAACTACATGTATTTTAGTATGGCTGGAGCCTAAAGAGCATGTATGAAACTAGCAGGCACCAGATTATGAAAGCCTTCGTTGGATGTTCTTAAAAGCAGTTTAGACCTGAACATGGTTAAGAAATCAATGAAAGCTGTTAGAGAAGTAACAGAATCAGAGTTGGATACACTCGGACTCTGGCTTTCCTACACATTCCCCCTGAGGACCCGGCATGAAGGCTCCAGAGGAAAAGGAAGGAAAGAGCCGACATGACCCAGGTTTCACAGATACTGTACAAGGGATGAGGGAACAGCAGGTCTACCACTTCTCTATTTTCCTGTTCTGTCGCTGGAATGCATTCTAAGTAGGTAAAAAGTTTCAGTAGCAGGTAAGAGATGGAAGAGTGATAACATATAGAAAAGAAGAGTTCCTCTGGACAAAGTGCCTAAGGGTCATCACCAGGAACTATTCCTTTTTTAAACAGACTATTATATGAGCAAAATAAAACAAGTACATTAAAACATCTGATAGAATGTTAAATTTTAAGTATGTGTATTTTACAATTAAAAACAATTTAAAAATATATATATATAAAATCTAAGCATGCTATTTTTCTACTCTGGCAAACACTTAAAATGATAAATATTACTTCATATTATATTTAATTATAATTCTCTCATTCTTCCTTCACATTTAAAGAACTCTTCAAAGTCTATCCCCAACCACAAACTAAATGTATAAGACCACACACACCAAAAAAAACATGATAATTACTATCTTATTGGGGAAGAGAGGAGAATCATATCCCAAGTGGGTATCATCCAATAGCCAAACTATCCTTTCTTGGAGATTTGCAATGATGCAAACTGCCACCATAAAGAATACACACAGATTTGGACAGACACATTCTAACAGCTGTCTGTCCAGGCATGCTGCTGAAAGAATAGTACATCCCTACTTGTCCTGTCCCCCAGACACTTTAAGCCCCCTTACAAATGGGAATTTAAACAAAACTGTCATATTTAAGCCTCTAATGTATGTACGTAAGTATGGTACGTGTGTGTGTGTGTGTGTGTGTGTGTGTGTGTGTGTGTTTTGAATATGATCAGTTAGGTAATAATAGTAGCAATGAACTCCTCTAATACCACCTTTACCCCAAAGAGATCTCTGAGGATTCCTGAAAAGGAAAATAATTTTATTTGAGAAATGTGTATATTTCTCAAAAGTCTGACTTGAGCCATTTAGGTTCAAAAACAGGACAGTAAGTCACTAACTTACAAAAAATTAATATAGGATGGTAGAGGAGTAAGTACTGACAGAGTAACAGAGTCTGAGTCCTAGGCAATCAACTTGCTAGCTTTGTGATCTTGAACTGTCCAACCTCTCTCAGCTTCAGGTTTTCATTTATAAAACATAAAAAATGAAACTGAAGCTTAGCTAGATTGTGACTTAAAACATATCTACAAAAAAATTGTATTTTTAAAACATCTATACTATATTCAGAATTGAGATTAAAATTTACAAACTAAAAAGATGAACAGGATATATATTACATTTAATAATTTCCTTAAGTATGCTATTACAAGAAAATTACTGCATCAAGAATTTTAAGTAAGAAACAGGAAGATGTCTCAAAAATAAGAAAATAGTCAAATGTCTAAATTATTAAACCATTAAAACTACTGGCTTGAGTCTAATAATGGGTATGTACTGAAGCTAAAAATGACCACTCTTGCATTAAATTTATTTACTATTACAACTAACAATCCTTTCTCGGTTCCAGGAATTTCTTTTTTGATTGTTTATTTGTTATATGTTATGTTTACTGGAAAATATTCAGTTTTACTGGAAACTGCTTTCCAGTTAAAAATCTCCCAAGAAACTGAGGGGAGCACAGGTGTTTCTCCTACAATAAGTTCTAAGTTCTCAAAACTCAAATTGGATAGGACTAATCAGGAAACAATTTATATTACATGAAATGCTATTGGTTAAAATTCATGAGGCACACTATGTGTGCATCACATTAAAGACACAGATGCTTGTTATTTAAGGAAAGAGCTGTTATTTCCTTTGCCATTGATAGTTGTGACTTTCCTGCCAATTATTTATTTTATAACTAACTGTCAGTGTAGCTGGCTATGTTTGCCTGTGATTAGCATCAAACACCACTAAAGAAAGCAATTTCTGCCCTAGCCAGTTTGGCTCAGTGGAGAGAGCATCATCAGCCTGTGGACTGAGGGTCCTGAGTTCGATTCGGGTCAAGGGCATGTACCTCAATTCCAGGCTCAATCCCCGGCGCTGGTTGGGGCACATGTGGGAGGCAACCAATCTATGTATCTCTCTCACATTGATGTTTCTCTCTCTCTGTCTCCCCCCGCCCCCCCATCCACTTTCTCTCTTAAAAAAAAAAAGGAAAACTATCTTCAGGTGAAAATTAACAAACAAACAAAAAAAGCAATTTCTTTCACAACTCTTCTACAAACAGCACACTTTGGTTATAAACACCTTTCATTTTTTCCTTCCACTTTTGGCTGGAATCATTGCACATGCCAATTTATATACCAACAGGTTGCATTAGAGTTCAACACTTATTGGTATTTTAACAGCTTTAATACCTCAAGATTTTGAAACCATCAATATTTTGTAGGAATTAATAAAGTTTGTTTCTATAAGTTTGTAAAAATTCGGCTTGCTAAATAATGATCTCAACAAGGCTTTAGGGTTAAAGTTATTTAAAATTTTTAAATTAATTGTAAAGCTACTTTCTCCATTTAGTAGCAAATTAAAATGCTACTAAAAATATCCTTAGCTACTTGTTAAATCAGATGTCCTGCTGATTCTTTCCAGCAAAACAAAGACAATATATTTCCAGTTACTTGTACCTCAAAAATACCAATTAATGTCTTAATATATCCCATAAATAAGATATCCTACAAAGCTAAAGTGGTCCTTATTAAAATTAATAAGGTTCTACAAGCTTTTAAAAGAAATATTTCCACTTACACTTTGCATACTTCACCCTTGTAAGTAAATTTATGCAAAATGTTAATTCATATCAAAATAGGAAAGCAATAAACACTACCATGAAGCTGGCATTTAAGAGTAAAAGGTTTAGAAAATATATTCCTAGAAATTACAGGTTGACTTTCACTTGGGGGAAGAGAACCACAAGGCTGTTACCTTCTCATTACAAAGAGAGCACCTTTATATGTATACGCAAAGCAGTCAAGCTGAATAATCACAAGTGGCAAGTTAACAACAAGGTAACTCCTGCCTTTGCTAATGTACAACTGAAATAGTCAAAGAATTATATTACAAAACATAAGATAATGTAAAAGAGCACTTAACTGGAAGTCAGGAAACCTAAATTCTAATCTCCATAACTAGGTATGAGAATTCACCGCCGTGTTTCCATTTCCCCATCTGTAAAATTAAGGAGCACAGGAAGAGACCCCTCTAAGGTTATTTTCAGCTTAAAAATCTTATAATTCCGAGAACGAAACTGAGGTATGTCATCTTTTACTTTTATATTTCAAATAGAAATAAAAATAATTGTTACCTAAGTTGGAGTTAAAGGTAACATTATTACTACTTTGATTAAAAGGTAGCAGGTGTAGGATAAAGACTATGGCAAGAATAAAAACCCATGAAAAGGTATGAGAATGTATTAATAAAAACATACTACTTTCCATAGATAAAGTTCTTTCTGCAAACACTTTAAAAATTTTTTTGAAAAGTATCATCTTTGGGAGGAGGGGGGTTAAGGGAGGAGAATGGGAGATATCTGTAATATTATCAACAATAAATATATTTTTTTAAAAGGAAAAGTATCTTCTAAACTATCAACTTGAAACTCTTAATCACTACTTTGTAAGTCATATTTTAGGAACACCAGACAAGATCAAATTAATAGAAATTAAGAGTAATGAAAATTAACAATGCTCTTCTAGGCTAGAATTACATAATGTGTAAGATAATAGTTTTGGAATTAATTTTCAGAGTTCTTTTTGAGTGAGTGTGTGTGTGTGTGTGTGTGTGTGTGTGTGTGTGTAACTATGTTAGTTATTTCAATGCACTCCCTAACCCTGAATGGATCCAGCAATTCCTTATTTAAAAGTTTTCTTAAATTCTCAATATGCTAGGCTTTCCCTTTAACTTTCATTTTCTATTCCTTTTCTCCTTCCAACACTATATTTTAGAATGCTTCAGTGTCCATTTTGCTTTTCTATTTCCCTTATCCATTATTTCATTTTTTTATTCACTTATAGTTAGACATTAAGAGCTCTGAGATCCTCAATTTCAGATTTATTTCCTATGACGTAACTCCTTTCCACAATATCTGATATAAAAGGTTTTCTAGAAAGTTCAAACATATTATTCAGTCACTTAAAAGTTTAAATTTCACATTTTGAATTTTTTGTATTCCATTTATTTTATCACTAGTGACCTGCTTACTTAAAGTCCCTCTAGGAATTTTGATTTTTAAATACTTTTTAGCATATTGATATATGCTGGAGAAACCGAAGCAGTTTCAAATTCAAAATGCCACCTAGTTAAACTGGAGAGGAAAAAAGAACACCCAATATTTAATTTGTCAAAACTTTGTAACACAGCCTTTTTAGGAAGGCCTAAGAAAATATTTATTGCATGCTATAATATAAAAGAAATTGGAATGCTTTTGGGAATTATTACCATATTTCTTCAAAATGCCAGTGATACTTGGGGATCTATACAAACTTAAATCATTACAGAGTTTAACTGTAATTCCTAAAGTTACCATTTAAAAATGTAAATATTCATCATGAGTTCAATTTTATCTCTTACCTCATTCTTCAATATAAGTCAAATCCCAGACAGAAATTAGACCCAAATAAATTTGATAAAGCTCACTGTATCTAGTACAGAGCTGTATATTTTTTTAAAATATATTTTATTGATTTTTTTACAGAGAGGAAGGGAGAGGGATAGAGAGTTAGAAACATCGATTCGCTGCCTCCTGCACACCCCCTACTGGGGATGTGCCCGCAACCAAGGTACATGCCCTTGACCGGAATCGAACCTGGGACCCTTCAGTCCGCAGGCCGATGCTCTATCCACTGAGCCAAACTGGTTAGGGCCAGAGCTGTATATTTTATAGCTATTTTAGATTCATAACTTATCTCTTTGCTTTCACCCTTGCCCCCAAGAGTCAACCTTTTAAATCTACCCGCCTCCCCCAATTGCACAGATTCCCATCGCATTCAAAATAAAATCCTAATTCCTTATGATGTTAGATGAACCTTCTATAAGCTGGCCCTCAGCAATCCCCTTCATCACACGCACAACTTTTACTTTCTTTCTCCTATATTATTATCTCCTAGCAACCTTCCCCAGGGTCAGTCCTCTCTAGCCAGTCTAGCCTTCGCTACCATTCTGGAAGAATAAATACCTCTGCTGTAAAAATATGCTTCAGAATTTTGCCCTTTTGTCCTCGGCCTGGAAATGCTTTCCTCCTGAAAGCCATTCAAGTCTCACTCCTTCAGATCATTTCATTCTCTGATAAATCTCACCCTCCCAGAGGCTTTCTCTGACGATCCTATCCCAAACAACACCCCTCCTCTATCACTCAGTCCTTTTACCCAGCCTTATTTTTCTCTTAGAACTGATCACCACATGATATAGCAAATAAATAAATAAATATTTAGCACCCATCTCCACCCACTACAATGCAATGTCCATGAAGGCAGAGTTTCATTTGTTCACTACCATATTCCCAGTGCCAAGAAAATGCCTGATAGGTGCCAAAAACTGTTAAATAAATGAAAAAATTTAAATGAGTGATTCTATAATCCATGCTGTCCACTTTAGTCATTCATGCATACCAAAGAAGTCCTTTAAATAATAAATGTTAAGTGTATATTTAAACTGGGACTATTGATTGCCTCTAGGGAAGAGAACTGGGTGGCTGAAGGGAGAGAGATATAAAGGAATTAAAGGTATAATTCTTACATCTTAAACTACATTAACATGTTATACTATATTGTTAACTTTTTATTAATTTTAATAAAGTTTTAAATTTTAATATATAAAAGCCTAAGCAACTGAACGACCGGTCACTATGAAGCGCACTGAACACCAGGGGGCAGACGCTCAACACAGGAGCAGAAACCACAGGCATGGAAACATGGAACAGACTGATGTATCTCACAGGGAAAGGGGGAGGGAGGGCGGGAAAAGATTAACCAAAGATCTCATATGCATAGTAGAGGCCCAGCTCACAGATTCGTGCACCAGTGGGGTCCCTTGGCCTGGCCTGCGGGGATCAGGTCGAAACCAGCTCTCCAACATCCCCCAAGGGGTCCCAGATTGTGAGAGGGCGCAGGCCAAGCCGAGTGACACCACCAGTGCATGAATCTGTGCACCGGGCCTCTAGTTTAATAATAATATCAATGCTCAAATTACATAAACTTTTCAGTTCAATTTTGCATTTTCAAGATGTGGAACACTAATGGCAAAAATATTACCATTTAAAAATGTAAATATTCATTATGAGTTCAATTTTATCTCTTACCCCATTCTTCATGTTGTTCTGGGATGTTTCAATAAGATTCTGCAGTAATTTCTCAGCACAAAAAGTTATATGGTCCCTTCTTAAATGTTCCCTTACTCTCACATTAACTAGCAATCACCTTGTCATGAGGAAGTTGGTAGCTGCATTCACTAGTTCAAAGAGCCATCAAACAGCAGGTATGATAATGCATTTACTAACTAATTTTGGGATTGTATGCCAAGAACACTTATCAGAAACTCTATCACCAAAGACAGCAGTAACAAAGAACATCCAGGATATATTCTAGTATATCCAGAAATTGAGCCCTAGACCTGGTAATGGCACTGGGTGGGAAGAGGGTTGGGATAGAAAAGTAGAAGCAGCTATTTAGTCACTTCTTTTTATCCCTTCTAATCAAAGTTATTCCCTTATTTAGACAGGAAGTCACTCCCAGTTTTCTTGAAAATAGTGCTCTTCTCAACTGACATGAGACCACATGAAGAAGGTCCATTTCAGAAGAGGAAACCCATGGTGATAGTAATGAAATCCTTTACAAACCCATTCTAGTTCTAAGGGTCTTCCCAGTACATTATACTTGTATTATATCACATAGGATAAGAATTATAAAAGCATAACTTGAAAGAATAAGCACTAAGTTCTGCAGCTATAAGGCAACAGACATGTACTTCTTAACTTTCAAATTCAGATAATGCTGTATACTTTTCCAACTCTTGCATATTAAAATGTTGGGTGTCATATGATAGTATGCAAGTTTATTTTTTCTGTATAAAATCACTTTATATACACATATTCACCATCATTTAAATAATCTCTTAAGACAGAAAAAAAATTACAAGAGCTGTCCCCCAAAAAGTACTGCAAAACATCTTTATATGAAAAATGGAACAATTACTCCCTCAACTGAAATTAGAGAAAAACTTGGACAATGAATTGGAATCTGTCATATAAAATTAATCTGGACCTAAGCAAAAGCATTATATAGTCATTTTTTTGTTTCCTTTCTTGTAAAAAAATGCATTTTATTAAAAATAAACAAAAAAAAGTATAAAAACAAAAGGGTAACTTGTGACAATGACATTTTACCTTTCCTCTATAAACACAATATAACAAAACATGAAGCAGTCATATTTCATTCATTGATTAATCCATTGAATACAGCAGGGAATTTAACCATACTCAATAATTATAGAACTAGTTATGAAAAATGGTCCACAGGAATACTCTACCACAGATACAGACAACTGGTCTTGGACATGCTAGTCAACCTATGCAGATGCACAACCATAAGACCTAATTATCCCAACACTCTCTAGCGCTTTCCCCATTTTGCTAGGGAGAGGGAGATTAAAAAAAAAATACAATATGAGAATGCCAAATGCAATCCTTCTACCAAGATAGAGATGCTACCTCTATAACATCCTACAAAATGATCACCCAACTCTACTTAAACTCAGTAATTCCTTACCACCTTTTTTTTCAATGGACAAATATACTTCTTCACAACCCAGACTACCCGATTTTCCATTTTCAAAATCACGTTATCATGTAGCATGTGATTTCACCCAGTTGTATTTATAAACAACAGAAATCAGGTGAATTGATGAGTTAAGTCAAGTCACTTAATATTTAAGTACCTATGTGCCAGGCACAGAAGAATGAAATACACAGAAAATTCATTATCCTATAAACCAAAATCATAAGTAAAATAAAAAATAGGTTAGAAGAAAATAATGTTTTGTTAAACGAAGTATTTTCTGAAACAATAAGTCTGATCTTTTCTTAATACAAGAGCCTAAATTCTTTCCTTGAAACTTTGCTCTTTTAAAAATGGAACTCAAGCCGAAACCGGTTTGGCTCAGTGGATAGAGCATCGGCCTGCGGACTGAAGGGTCCCGGGTTCGATTCCGGTCAAGGGCATGTACCTTGGTTGCGGGCACATCCCCAGTAGGAGGTGTGCAGGAGGCAGCGGATCGATGTTTCTCTCTCATCGATGTTTCTAACTCTCTATCCCTCTCCCTTCCTCTCTGTAAAAAATCAATAAAATATATATTTTTTAAAAATGGAACTCAACTTTTTACACATTTTTCATTGGAACACCAAGTAATTGTACTGTGTCTACTTAAATTACTAGTAAGAAGTCTAGATAATATTAAACTCTGTTGAATAGCAGAATGAATTATCATCTTTATTATGTATACCTAAGGTAATCTTTCATACTTCCTAAGGTAAATGGTAAGAATAACATAAACGATAAAATGGAGAAAATTATTACAAACGCAAACCAAATATCAGCTTTTCTGACCTTCCAACAAAGCACAACTTACAAAATAAATGTGCCAAGAAGGAAAAATAACAACAGTTTTTCTGAATTCAAAGAACTTTGAGGCAACCACCAGAAAAAGTGACCAACAAATCACACTATGAATTTCCACCTTAAAATTCCAGGATCTCACTTATTGTGGAGTCTAAAACAGTCAAACTCAGAAGCAGACAGTAGAATGTCAGTTATGCCAGGGAGACGGAGGGAATGAAGAGATGTTGGTCAAAGGGTACAAAGTTTGAGTTATAAGATGAATAAATTCTAGAGATCTAGTATACAGCATGGTGATTAATAATGTATTGTATACTTGAAATTTGCTAATAGTGTACATTTTAAGTGTTCTCACCATAAGGAAAAAAGAAAAGAAAATGGTAACTATGTGAGTTGATGAGTATGTTAATTAGCTTGATTGTGGCGTGCATTTCCTAATGTATGCATATATCAAAAACATCACGTATATTGTATCAACATACATCAAAATATATCAAACATACAACTTGATGTTTTAATACAGACAATTCTTATCTGTTAATTATAATAAAACTGAAAAAAACTGAAAAAAGGCTGCAAATTCTTCCACAAGTGAATACTGTCAAATTTATAGCCCAAATTAGATCTAAAACTTATTTTTTTTTTCATGTAAGCAAACAGGAAAACAGTAACTTTATTAAATGGGAGATAATTTTTAAACTATACTAGTAATTGGATTTTCTTCCTAAGTGCTGGAGTATCCCCTAGTGGACTTGTGAGGAACAGTTCTTTTGCTTATTAAATTGAACCTTGTAAGTCTTTGATAATAACAAATTCAATAACAATACTACCCAAAGAGTATCTTTTTTTCCTTGGTCAAAGAATTATTAACAGTGTAAATTTCATAATTTTGAATTCAATGGGGGCCCTGCAAGAAACAAATCCATTTCTTCATAAATACTGTTAGTTTCTTAATATAATCTCTTTCAAAAATTTTGTTATATAGGATAATCATGAATTTAAAATCAATCTTATTTAACAGTTTCCTAATAATATAATTTAAAGCAAAGAAAGTTATTATAAAAATTACTCAAAGTACCTCACTGATCTAAATGTCAATCAGTATTCAAATTATGATTAAGCAGAGTGCTTTCTAAAGAGCCTGTGGTTACCAAAAAAGAGTTTAAAATAATAAACTGATAGAGGCTTAGAAATGCTTTGTTTAGGCCCTGGCCAGTGTGGTTCAGTGGTTACAGAATTGACCCACATACCAAAGGGTTGAGGGTTCGATTCCAGGTAAAGGGCATGTACCTGGGGTTTCAGGTACGCGCCCCCCTCCTTCCCCAATCGGGGCACATGTGGGAGGCAACCAGTTGATAAGGTGATGTTTCTCTCTCCCTCCTCCCTCCCACTCTCTGAAAAGCAATGGGAAAAATATCTGCAGGTGAGGACTAACAAAAACAACAACAAAAGAAATGACTTGTTTATATACCATATATAATTTCTGGTTTTGTGGAATAAGAATGACTAAGAACTATATTTTAAGGCATCAACACCCTACACAAAATAAAAACTAAACAATGACTATTTCATATTTTTGCAAATAATCAAGCAAAATCTACTGAAGAATACAAAGACTTTGTAAGTAATGCTACCAGGCTTCCTCCATCCAGTCTGTGCATTTTCTGTCCCCTCTTTTTGAAACACTCTTTCCCTCTCCTAGCCACTGAACTATTTAGTTCCTATCCACTCTTCAATTCTCAACTAAATCTACACTGACCTCCCTGGCTTGGTAAAATTCCATTAAAATACACTATGAAAAAATCCACTGGGTGATTCTGAAGATAAATTTAAAATTCCATTTTCTTGTCTCCTCACTAACCTTCCTAAGCAACTTCACGTCAGATCAATAAGAGAAATACAACCTTCACCTTTTTCACCTTTAAATTTCTCCAATCTCTCTACATCTTCAAGGGCAAAAAAAAAGTATACTAACAATTTCTGAGTCATTATGTGCAAGACATAATGGTAGAAGCTTCCTATATATCACTGTATCTTATTTAATTCTCAAGTCACCCTGTAAAGTAGGTATTATCCTCATTTTATAAAGAAACTAGAGGCCCAGTGCATGGATTCGTGCACCAGTGGGGGGTCCCTCAGACTGGCCTGAGCCCTCTCGCAATCCGGGACCCCGATCCCCGCAGGCCTTCGGGCCGAAACCAGCAGTCCAACATCCCCCCAGGAGTGTAGCAATGCGTGAAGCGGCAGGCGGCCGGGGAGCAGCCCAAGTCGGGGCCGGGCACCATGCTGCTCCCGCTCATCCCATTTATATATATATATATGCCAAGCAACTGAAATGACGAAACGATCAGTCGCTGATCAGTCACTACTACACACACTGCAGCGGCCAACTGGCCTGATCAGGGCCCCGATAGGCCCCCACAGCTACTCCCCCAGGCTGGTTAGGCCCCCAAATGCCCCCTCCCCCGATTGGGGGCATTGCCAGCCGGCCAACCGTCCGAGGCCCCTCCTCCCCACTGGCCCAGCCCCAATTGGCCCCCATTGGGGTGGGCCAGCCGGACCCCACCAAGTGTATGAATTCGTGCACTGGGCCTCTAGTATATAGGTAAGTTAAATCACATAATTAACCAGAATTCTAACCCAAATCTGCCTGGCTCCAAAAACCCTGTACTTCCTATATCATAGTGCTTTCTTAAGTCATTATTTGTTGTCTCATTTTTGGTTCACCATTCAGAATAATATATTTTCTAAAGTACAGAACCTTACCAGATAGCCTGACAATAATATCTAATTTCATGAAACTAGGACCTTAGACAGAAGTTTCTCAGTCACAAATAAAGAGCTTTTTTTTTCTTCTCTCCTACAGCTCCCAAACTAACTTCTAATTTCAGTTATTCTATCTACTACCCTATTAAGACAAACTTAAACAAAAAAATAACACCAACCCACTGAATGTTTCCATGTAGAGGCTTTATATGAGCATGGTGGATTCCACTTACCAATTTATCTGATCCACTGTTTTGTTGGGGTCCCCAAGACCATTCCCAGATTCTATGATTCCCTAGGGCAGTGGTCGGCAAACTGTGGCTCGCGAGCCACATGCGGCTCTTTGGCCCCTTGAGTGTGGCTCTTCCACAAAATACCAACTTCTGCGCATGGGCCACGAAGTTTCAATTGCACTGTACATGCGCGCCCGCACGTGGTATTTTGTGGAAAAGCCACACTCAAGGGGCCAAAGAGCCGCATGTGGCTCGAGAGCTGCAGTTTGCTGATCACTGCCCTAGGGGTACTCAGAGGAGTCAGCACATAGTCATACTCATAGTGATTTATTAAAGCAAAAAGATACAAAGCAAAATCAACAAAGGGAAAATGCAGATGGGACAAAGTCTGGAGGAAACCAGGTGCAAGCTTCCAAGTGTCTTCTCCCAGGGGAGTCGCACAGGACACTTAACTCCCCCAGCAATGAGTTATAAGACATGTAAAATATTTTGTTTACAGAGTAAGCTCATTAGAGATTCAGTACCCAAGGTTTTTCTTGGGGGCTGGTCATAGAGGCACCCTCTGCCTACCATGTACCAATATACCAGGTTCCCAGGAAGAAAGCAGGTGGTCAGCATAAGCCACATGGTTTGTACAGTTTAGGCACAGTGAGCCATTCTTCTCAGTTCTGGGAATCGTGTGGACCCTTATAAAATCCAAGTTCCCACATACCAGCTAAGGGCCAACCTTGTAAGCAGGCCATTCTAAGGATACCAGACTCAAGCCAGCTATGTTAACTCTTCTCTGCACAACTGGGATGTTCCCTTTGTAAATGACATATTTTGTTTGGTTTGGAGCAATCCCTGTTTTCTATCCAAAATATGTTCCCATTTCCTGTCATTTTAACTAAAATTTCTTTTCCTGCAATTTTTTGTAATGTATCAGATATTTATGCTCAATTTTTAAAACTTTTACAAGCCACAAATATACTAGATACACTATAATTAAATTCTGTATCTTTCCTTAAATAGAATACCTGTAAGAAAAAAGTCCTTATAAGACTTAAAGACAATAAAAATTTAATCTTAGCACACTGAGATAAATAGTATTTGATGCGTTTTAATAGAGATCACCGATCATCTAAACTGTAACAGAATCAATAACTTTTAAGAAGAAAAAAAGTGGGCCTCAGTCCCATTAGATTTCTACATATTACCAGTTAATATGTTCATTTACAACTGGTCTGGGAGTGCTATCCTATATAATAAAAGGGTAATATGCAAACTGACCCTAACAGCAGAAAGACTGGGAATGACTGGTCACTATGACACACACTGACCACCAGGGGGGCAGACGCTCAATGCAGGAGATGCCCCCTGGTGGTCAGTGCACTCCCACATGGGGAGCTCTGCTCAGCCACAAGCCAGGCTGACAGCTGCCAGTACAGTGGTGGTGGTGGGAGCCTCTCCCGCCTCCTCAGCAGCGCTAAGGATGTCCAACTGCAGCTTAGGCCTGCTCCCTGCTGGCAAGTGGACATCCCCCGAGGGCTGCCGGGCTGCCAGAGGGATGTCTGACTGCCAGCTTGGGCCCGATCCCCCAGGGAGCGGGCCTAAGCCAGCAGGTGGACATCCTCCGAGGGGCCCAGATTGCAAGAGGGCATAGGCCAAGCTGAGGGACCCCCCGAGTGCACAAATTCTTGTGCACCAGGCCTCTAGTTCTTTTATAAATCACCACCTAAAAACTAGACAGTAAACCCACGTTTCCTTCTTCTTGAAAGAAATTAAACAACTCATGACATTTTAAAAGGAATAGAATATAACCTTGCTGTCCTCCTCCACATTTTTATTTTCAAGAGTTAATGCCTCAGCCCTAACCAGTTTGGCTTACTGGATAGAGAGTCGGTCTGCGGACTGAAGGGTCCCAGATTCGATTCCGGCCAAGGGCATGTACCTTGGTTGCAGGCACATCCCCAGTTGGGGGTGTGCAGGAGGCAGCTGATCAATGTTTCTCTCTCATCGATGTTTCCAACTCTCTATCCCTCTCCCTTCCTCTCTGTAAAAAATCAATAAAATATGTTAAAAAAAAAAAGAGTTAATGCCTCAGAGTATGTTCTGTGTAAAAAAGATCATAAAAAAATTAACATCCTAGGAATATTTTAGTTTTAACTTTTAAAAAAGATGGCTTTAAATAAATTATACAAATATGTATTTTCTTAGTTTTGTTATATCAGCAAATTAAGCAATGCTGGACTATAAGTGAATTAGTGATTGATCTGTACCCTGAAATAATTGCTGAAATGTCTTCTTTTTCCCTACAATTACTTGCATTACTGTATGCCCTACCCTTAAGTAAATTTAGTATGAGCTCAGCAGAATGAAGAATACAGAAGTCTTCAAGAACTTAAACAGGCCGAAACCGTTTTGGCTCAGTGGATAGAGCGTCGGCCTGCGGACTGAAGGGTCCCAGGTTCGATTCCGGTCAAGGGCATGTACCTGGGTTGCGGGCACATCCCCAGTGGGAGATGTGCAGGAGGCAGCTGGTTGATGTTTCTCTCTCATCGATGTTTCTAACTCTCTATCTCTCTCCCTCCCTCTCTGTAAAAAATCAATAAAATATATTTAAAAAAAAAAGAACTTAAACAGGAATAACAAAAATTGTAAGACTAAAGTATATAGATATTAAGTAGTGTGAGGAGGAGTAAATGCAAAAGAAGTTCTAAAAAGAGGGTCCAAAAAAAGCCTTTCTCCTTTAAGATTACCAAGATTCAAAATACATAAAGTAAAAAAAAAAAAAAAAAAAAATTAACAAAAAATTGTATGTTTGCTTTGTTTACATTTTGATTAACAATACAAATCATATGCATAAAAGAGGATTTAAAAGAATATACACCAGATTTTTTTAATATGTCTTTATTGATTTTAGAGACAGAAACATCGATGAGGCCAAGCAGTACAATGACTCCTATCGATGGGAAATGTAAGATTACACTTACAATTATTACAAAAATTATAAAGTGCCCACAAATAATTTTAACAAGAGATGTCAAAAAAGAAAAAAATTTATCCAAAAACAATATGAAGAAAATGAAAAATCTTTTACTTACGGACATAAAAGATTTATTGAGATTGGCAAAGGGACACCATGATCTTGGATGTAAGGACACAATAATGCAACAGTGTCAATTCACCCCCAAAATTAACCTATAATTCAATACAATCACTACGAAAATTCCATTAACATTTCTAAATCTTGCCCTGGCCAAGTAGCTCAGTTGGTTAGAGCATCATCATGATATGACAAGATTGTGGGTTCATTCCCTCATCAGGGCACATATCAACCAATGAATGCATAAATAAGTGGAACAACGAATCAGTGTCTATGTCTCTCTCTCCCCACCTTCCTCACTCTAAAATCAATAAAATAAATTAAAATAAAATAATATTTCTAAATCTTAACAACCCAATCCTAAGGATTTTTAGAAGATATAATATGCAATAACATCCAAATAAATTTTGAACAAGAACACAATAATGGGGAGCTAACTAGATAAACATACATTTTAAGCTTATAATTATTATATAATTAAAATAATATGTTAACCAGGTGCAGGAAGCAATAAAGATCAATGTAACCATGGAGAGAGTTTTTTAAAGATCTATAAACATTTGAGAATTTAACATATGAGAAATATGATTCTTCAAAGCTGTGGGAATTAATGAACTACTCACTAATTAGTGCAATGGAAAAGCATTTAAGTTTCTTCCAACCTCAAATTATATATATTTTATCTGAAATAAAAATTTCAGATAGGTTCAAGTTGATAATATAGAAAATACAAGAAAAAAATAAGATCTTTTAAAATAATCTTATAAACAAATATTCATCAATAAAAAATGATTACTACCTAAACAAAATGGTTAAAATATATATCTAGAGCATGCAACACTATAAAGCTGTTGAAAGAATGAAAAATCTATTACAGCCCTGGCCGGTTTGGCTCAGTGGATAGAGCGTCGGCCTGCGGACTGAAAGGTCCCAGGTTCGATTCCGGCCAAGGGCATGTACCTTGGTTGCGGGCACATCCCCAGTGGGAGGTGTGCAGGAGGCAGCTGATCGATGTTCCTCTCTCATCGATGTTTCTGACTCTCTATCCCTCTCCCCTCCTCTCTGTGAAAAAACAATAAAATATATTTAAAAAAAAAAAAAAGAAAGAAAAATCTATTACATACTACCACAGGAAGGTCTTTCAGACATATAAGTACAAAAAACAAATTTGGGAGGAAAAATTTATAAATATAATGCCATTTATGAAATAAAAAGAGAAGTATTAATATGTACACACACATATATATATATATACACACACACACAGTTCTGAGGAAATACACATCAAGCCATGAACAGTTTCCTCTAATAAGGGAATATGGATTGAGGGTAGGAATACCAAAGGGGACTTTCATGTCTATTCCATATGCTTCTGTACTGATTTTTCTTTTACATTGAGATACCCCTTCAGATATTTTTATACAATAAAAAAATGCAAATTTTGAAAATAATAAAAGCTACTGTAACAAAAACATTCATTTATCAACCTTTCTTTCCTGTAAGAAACAGATGAATGATACTAATTGTGCCTGTTGGTGCTGCTAGTTTTAGGAAAATGTTTTCTTAATAATAATCTGGAACCACAAAATGCTAAGTTAAGTGGCAATCTTCAGTGCTAAGTATTGTTATTTTAATTTGCTGGAATTAGAATAGACAGAGGAGCATGTTCACAAAATTGTACATACTATGTATCATATTAAGCCACAGAACATGTCTTTGACATTGACCACATCAAGTGAAAGGTTTCTACACCCTCCTCTCCTTAGAAAGCAAACCAGGGAATATCAATTGCCTGGGCCTGCTGAGCTTTGTGTTCTGCTGGATCAAAAGCCAATACTGGCAGAGCTCACTATGGAGGAGCCGGCAGTACCACCACCACAGAGTCAGCACATTTACTGCACCAAGCAAAGAACGGGGAAAAAAACGCTCAGTATAGTTCTTATTTTTTAAGTAACCAAAATTAAATTTAGCATAGTATTATATTTAATGTGTATTAATCTATTTAAGTGGAATACTGAGGAAGTTTTCTAATTATAATTAGTATAATGACCACAATTTACATACTGAAATTATGCACTCAAACCAAAAGGGCAAAGATTATTAACCAAGAGTCATTGTACAAAATATCATACTCACAGACACACAAAATAAGACTAGTTTTTTTAACTGTCTCATGAGGATGTTTATCAACATCTAAGCAGCATCATTCTTTTGGACAGCAGTTCTATCGTACCTAAAAATTCTCTCAGAGACATCTACATAGTCAATTACTATAAAATAAATGAATAAAGAACATAGAAAGTACTCTGGAGAGTTAAGCAAATTTTTTTTTAATTCTGCCATATTACTTCAAGAGGAAAAAAAAGTCTTTTAAGTTGCATATTGCAATAATAAACTAAATATACCACTTTAAGTAACTACATAGATTTCAACACAGGATCATTGAAGTACTTCATTTTTAACACTAACATTGTATAAAATAGTGCCACCCTAAAATTATTTATGTTTAGTCTCAAACACCATAGCATGCAAGCTGCTATATATGGATATTTTATACTTCTGTGTGCACATCTGGATATAGAGAAAAAATAGTCACCTACACAGTTTTATCAAGTAAAACTGTTAACAATCAGACATATTGTCATTTAAGATGTTTTTAATCAATGACTATTTCAGAAATATATGAAAACATAGAATAAAAAAAATTGTTCCACAATTATTCACACTTACTATGTGGCATATACCATGTGTAAAGGACACAAGGTAAAGAAATCAATTCTTACAACCTAGTATCTTAGAATCCAAGAGTCATTTACACAAATATGTGTGCAATTGGTACACAATATCATCAGTTAGTAATTTTCTAAAGACCTTCTACCAGTATGGTCTAATAAGTCAACTACAAACATTAGAGGATATATATAGATAATATTTTATACTTTCTTACACATTCGTAGAGAAACATGGCTTTATTATATTCATTTTCTTTTTTTAAAAAATATATTTTATTGATTTTTTACAGAGAAGAAGGGAGAGGGATAGAGAGTTAGAAACATCGATGAGAGAGATCAATCAGCTGCCTCCTGCATGCCCCCCAGTGGGGATGTGCCTGCAACCAAGGTACATGCCCTTGACCGGAATCGAACCTGGGACCCTTCAGTCCGCAGGCCGACGCTCTATCCACTGAGCCAAACCGGTTCGGCTATATTCATTTTCTTATCGTAGTAGCACAATATACTATCACTGATATCTGTTAAATCTTAATTTCTAAAAAGCAAAGAGAGTAAAAGTTGTAATCTACAACAAAGGGGGAGGATATAAAAGCCTTCAAATAAGAAATATTAGTGACAGTAAACCTAGATTAAGACAGCAGTTCAATGTTACCATGAGATTCCAAATTGCCTTGTTAGTGCCTACTGCTCCCTTCACTAGACCATCCTATATAATAAAAGGGTAATATGTAAATTGACCCTAATGGCAGAATGATCAGAATGACCATTGGACCAGTCACTATGAGGCGCAGTGACCACCTTTCGGTCCCTTTACCTGGCTGGCAGGCTCCGATCACTTGATGGCGAATGGGGAACTGGGGTTGGGTGGCAGGGTATGTGGGCGGCGCCAGGTCAAGGCCCCCGTCCCACCAGTCACCCCCACACGGAGGGTGACCTGCGGCAGAGGCAGGGACGGCAAGCGGGTGGGAACAGCTGACCTCTCAGTCCCTTCCCCGGCCGTCAGACTCCGACCACCCGTGAATGGGGAACCAGGGGTGGGTGGCAGCGGGGGGCGGGGCCAGGCCTAGGGACCGTACCCATGCATGAATTTCGTGCACCAGGTTTCTAGTACTATCTAAGTCTGACTCTGTAGCCACAGAGTATACACACTAACCCTGACCTACCATTCTGAAAACTTCAATACGGTCTCAAGAGAGATGGGGGGGAAAGCCTAAGTATTTTTGCACACACCCCCCAAAAGGTTAGGCACCATCATACACCAAAACTATAGAATCACAAGTAGGTACCCTAATTCTTTTGGTTTCTATCAAATCTGTATCAATTTGGGCAAGTAGGGTTTTATGTGGCTTAAAAAACAAAAACAAAACAGAAATTAAGTACTTAGAACATGCCTGACACAGTACCCAATAGGCGCCATTTTTTTCTTCACCACTTCTTCCACGAACTGAGGCCCACTCTAAGTGTGTCAACAGAACCCTATGTGCCCTACCTCACTTTTCCCTGATTTCAAGGTTCTTTCAAAAGTGCATCTCTCAATAGACTTTCAACATAAGAACCTTTAGAGATAAAAAGAAATTTTGAGGCCAAAGCAAAGACACATCATCTCTTCCTACCACCAAAATATGAGGTAAAACAGTGACACTAGTATATGTGTATACTAGACATGGGACACATGGACTTCAACCAGTTTTAGGTAGAAGAGAGTTAATACATAATGTTTTCAGACAACAGAGTCTTTGAATCACCTTTGATCCATTACTCATCTTAATCTCATATCACCAATGGTTCTCAAAGTGTGACCCCCCCAACCAGCTGCATCAGCAATTCTGGAAATTTGTCAGAAACGCAAAATTTTGAATCCCCTGAAACCCGAATCAAACTCTGGGAGTGAGACGCAGCAATCTGTCTTAACAAGCTCTCTACGCTAACGTTTTAGAGCAGTTCTTCTACATGATTTGGTGAAGTATCTACAGTGAAAACTCCAAATTTACTTATTCCAGAAGAAATGTTAAAATTGATGAGGTTAACATTCTTAAGTATTTTGAAATCTCATTTCCACAGTATGAGAAAAAGCTCATTTGATTTACAAAATCATGAACATAAAAAGTCCCACTAAAACATGCTTTTAACAAAAACTATAATCAGAGTTAAAAATAATACAGGGAGGCACAAAAAGTCTAAAGGATGTCAGATGAAGGAGGTTACAATATACAAAGTCATTAAATATTAACTAGCAAACAAATGTGCCAGATTAGAATGAAATCTCTAAACTTTATATTTGCATTGGCCTGTGTCTCTGATTCAACTTCTCTGAATGAAGAAAAAACATCCTATGAAAAGAGTGAATGAAAAAGAACTATGGACTGTCCTCTAATTCAGCGGTCGCCAACCAGTGGTCCGTGAGGTCCAAAAGGTTGGCGACCGCTGCTCTAATTGACACCCAAACCCCTAAGACAAGTCATGGTAAGAGGATAATATTTACCTTCAGAGGAATGTAGGCCTAATGTAATTTCAGATTCTCCTATCTATGATTCCAGATTCCCAAAATTTCCCTACCTTTTTGCTTCTGGAAGTCCTTTAATAACCAAGAGTCACTTGAGAGAAAAAGATTTAGAGATAGAAAACATACTTTAAAAGTAAATGCTAAGACAATTCTACACTTTAGCATGCCATCGTGTTGACAATGGCAGTATCGTAGATAGAATACAAAACATTTTCATATATGACTCAATCTTCACAACCGTCTTGAGGAAAGTAACAATGACAACAACAAAACTGTTTATTGAGTACTTAGTGCCTGGCACTTCCGTTAAGAGCCTTACATAATTTTATTATTTAATTCAACAATCTGCTGAGGTTGGAGTTGTAAACCATTTACTAATGTCAGATACAAGGCAGGATTTGAATCTATGTTCTCTAAATATCCACAGTATGGCAAGATTTGGAGAAAAGGGCTCGAGTTTCAGTCCGATAACTTAACAGCTAGGTGACCTTGAAAAGTCAATTCTCTTAACTTTTTTTTAATGTATTAAAATGAGAAGATTAATACCTGCCCCCACCTATTTCAGAGTAACAGTAAAGATCAAATTAAGTAAAAGCCATAAAAGGTCTTCATAAACTCTAAAAACACTACACAAATAAAAATTTATCATCATCATTCCCAATTTTGTTAAAGAGAATGAACAGGAAAAACAACATAGAATGGGGGATAGAATGGGAAAGATGCTGTTTTTTCTTTTGTTTTCTTTTTAAAGCATACTGAAGGAGAAACTTCAGACTTCGTAATTTTCCTGGAACTTACTGGCAATTGGTTTAATAAATCTGTACCACAATTTATATTGCCATTTTGCTAAAAACAGACACAGCTATCTATATATCTGCAACTTATACAGATTTGGAGGTTGATAAAAATCTAACAACTAATTTCATTTTTAAAAGTAAAGTCATTTTCATAAGAATAAGTGACCACAATACAAGGTCACCATAATTAAGATTCCCATGCAATTTAGCCTTCCTGTTCTTTTCTACAGTATCATGTTCAACCTGGGATGCCCATATCTTTCATGATGCAAAGATTAAAACATGAACTATAGATCCAAAATAAATAAACCAGACCACTCAAAATGATGTTGATTTAAGGGAAATTTTCTATTATTCAAAACTTCACAATTTAAGGTTAACTTTTAATAGTATTTTCAGTAAATGAGAGAAGTTTAAATGAAACCATTCAACTGTTGTAAGGTATGTCAGATATTAAAAAGAAAAGTATTTAACCCTAGATTACTTACTAGTCACAAAACATCAGCTCACCAAAAAGGTTCAATAACAGAGTTCAGAAAAGCCACACAGTACTCATCTCTTTCATACCAAAAACAGCCCTATTATTTTTATTCCTTCTAAATTGCATTCACAAAATTCAAAAAAATTGCAAGGCAAATTATTTTAACAACTTATATATATTAACAATAAAAAATATCATTCTCATTTTCAATAAGAAATACCATTTCTTTCTACAGAAGAAAAATCATGGATTCCGATAAACCATTTCTATAACATGTACATGTTTACATACAATATTTGATCCACTTTAAACCTATAGGTAAACTCGACAGCTTGTCAGACTTAACTTTCATATATAAAATTGTGTGCAAATACCTCAATACTGAAACTCAAGACAGTGATTTGTATACTAGTTCTAGGATCTAGATTTTTGTGTGTAAATATCAAATGATATGTCCACTGAGGAATTTTTAAATCTAATTCATTTATTCATTCAATACCGAATCTACTACATATTTCTAAGCAGTGGTTCTCAACTGGGGGCAACTGTGCCCCCCAGGGGGCATTTAGCAATGCCTGAAAATGTTTCTGGTTGTCACAATTGGAGGGGAGAGGAAGTTGTTGCCAAAAAGGCATGCTACAGACATCTACTAAGTAGAGGCCAGGGATGTGGCTAAACATCTTATAAAAAGCACAGGCCAGCCCCCCACAACAAAGAATTATCCACCCCAAAATGTCAATACTGCCAAGGTTGAGAAACTCATCTATGGAAAAGTTTGTAAACGCCCATCTGTCTAAGAATAGTACTCATTTCACCTTTGTTTACTATATTATTTGCTAATTTCCTTATTTTCATACTAGTCTTTGGCAACAAGCTTACCCTATTCCCATCCTTTCAATCAGTGTCCAACTTCCAAACCTGTCAACAAAAAATCACTATCTCAGCCAATGTCAAAACCTTATCATCTTTGACTCATCTCTATTTTTAATAATGGTAGAAATGGTAGCAGCTAACACATATTGAGCTCTTCACTGTGTGCAAGGCACTATTCTACGTGCCTCATATATATTAACTCATTAAATCTAGGTTTAAGTACTAAGTACTCTTATTAGGCCCATTTTACAAATGGAGAATCCAAGGCACAAAAGGTTAAATACTTTGCCCAAGGTCACACAGATAATAAGCAGCTGGGCCAAGTTTCAAATCCAGGCAGCATGGCTCCAGAATTCACGCCCTTAATAAATATTCCAAAGTGATCTCTCCTATTTCACCCTCTATGTCAAATCATTAAGTTCTTTAAGTTCCACAAGGACAGGGACTCTTATATTCACAGCAACATCCCCAGAGCCCAGTACATAACAGATGCTCAAAAAAATTTTGTTTGTTAAATGAATGAAATATCCCTTGACCTTACCCCTCCTATTTCCTCTGCCTCCACTCAAGGCCAGTCTTTGAGCATTTCATACTTGGGTTTGTTGCGGTATCCTATAAAACAGCCAATCAGGTAAATTGATATAAACTCCTTTGACACATTTTCCATAACCAGAGCCCATCCAACGTATTCCAAGTTTTCTTCCCACTGCTTCTCAATTAAAATCATAAAATCTTAAAGAGTCAGAAGGTACCTTAGCAATCATCCGGTCCAACATTTTAAAGATTAAAAAACCAAAGACGGTAATTGACTAAATCACCTAGCCAGGTGTAGCGAGGACGAAGACTTGATTCTTGCCATTTCTGCTCTACTATTCACTCCTGGAGTATTTGCTTAACTCCTGACAGTTGTATCCTCACTATCCCATCAACAAATTATGTTCGTTTCCATTGTCCAAGCTTAATTTGTTTCTCCTGACCAGCCTGCCCTCATTTTCTTGCTCCGTAAGTCCAACTCCCATCCATCCTTCAAAATATCTTCCTATTCCATTCTTCATGACTTCCTCATTCTCTGAAAATCTTATGTCCTGAATTAAGATGCTAGAGCAGTGGTTCTCAACCTTCTGGCCCTTTAAATACAGTTCCTCACGTTGTGACCCAACCATAAAATTATTTTCGTTGCTACTTCATAACAGTAATGTTGCTGTTATGAATCGTAATGTAAATATCTGATATGCAGGATGGTCTTAGGCGACCCCTGTGAAAGGGTCGTTCGACCACCAAAGGGGTCGTGACCCACAGGTTGAGAACCGCTGTGCTAGAGGAAGAGGATCACTGTTGCCTACTGGGCCAAGTTTAACCCACATTAACACTTTCCACAAAGCAAAGCTACCTGGATTTCTTCCCTGAAGACTATTCATCCACTCTTGCCTGTGTTTTATTTTATATATATATATGTATGTGTGTATATATATATATATATATATGCTGTATATAAATATATATATATAATTATTGATTTCAGAGAGAAAAGGACAGGGAGAGGGAGATAGAAACACCAATGATGAGAATCATTGATCGGTTGCCTCCTGCATGCCCCCAACTAGGGATCCAGCCGGCAACCCGGACATGTGCCCTAGACCAGAATCGAACCCAGGACCCTTCAGTATGCAGGCCGACACTCTATCCACTGAGCCAAACCAGCTAGGGCTGCCTGTGTTTTAGGAAGTGATTTCAATAAAGAATAAGCCATATAGCACCTTCGTAACATGTTCACTCACATACGTGGAAGAAAAACTCACTCACATCTTTAATAGTAGACATGTAATTCTTGAATGGCCCCAAATCCCTTATATCTCCTCCACTAAGGAACAACTCAGCTTGTTCACCAAGTCCAAACCCAGAATTCTCTGAATACAACTCACCTAGAAGCCACAACTCCCTGAGTTCATCTTTTTCTTTGCTTTACTTCCTCCAAAACTCCAGTTCTAAGGAACAGTTCACACTTCCTTTTCTCTCCCCACCCCCATTCCGTACAGAACATCTTTTATCCTTTATTATTTTCTACAGGCCTCTTCAGGGAGAGTCCAGTTTGCTACCTCTCATCCAACTTCAACTATTCCCTCCTTTATATAGAGGTCATATCTATGTCTTCAGCTTCTCTCAGGTCTCAGGATATCTAAACCTCATGAAGGTCAATTTTGTTTTGTTTTTTCCTCCCTTCTCCACTCTCCCTTCCTCTAAAAAAATCAGTCTCAAAAGTGGTGTGGGTGGGAGCAGCTCAGAGGAAGTGCAAAAGAATCCACTGGGCTGCAGGAAAAGATACATATTAGAACTTAATTTATTATACTTATTGTTCATTTCATGCTTTCTTAAATTCTATTTCTGTGTACATTATAAGTTGCATACATATTAACACAGTTCAGACAAATATAAAATTTAAAAGATACATTAATACCTGAGGTTTATGCTCTTTTACTGATAAAAAGTGTATGATCAGAAGAGTCTGGAGACAACTATTCTAAAAATACCTTGGTAACCAGAGTAATAGGTTCCAGACTACAGAGAGGAAATACGTATGAATACATGCACACACGGTAGCAAGAAAAACTTGTTCGTATCCAAAATCCTAACCATGCCCACCAACCTCCTCCAACCCCTACCAGCCATCTCAGAATTCTATCCTACTTAAAAGAGCAGAACAGAGGTATGGTTTGGCAAAGCCCTTCATTTCCAGTTTTTGTTTTTGGGGGTTGGTTTTTTTTTTGGGGGGGGGGGGCGGTAATCAAAAAGTGCTAAGATACACCCCTTATCTCTCCCACGGGCAGGCATTGCCCACTGTCCTGGCACCGCACATCGCCTGACTTACGAATAGACTTTCTACACCACTGTCTCCCGAGATTCCGTGGCTCTTTCCCCATCCCGTTCTCTTCGCTAACGATCGATTGATACCAACACCCCCAGGATGGAGCTCACGCCTCCCCTCCCCTGGGGGGCCTTACCCACCGCGCCCTCCCCGAGCCGCGCAGCCGGGTCCCAGGACGGAGGGCAGCCCGTCCGCGGTCCCCGAGACACGGCTCTCGCCCCCGCCCCCGGCGCTGCCAGCCGGGCTGGAGACGGGAGGGGGAGGGGTGTGCCTCGCCTCCCGTGACGGGCCCAGATGGCAGCCGATTCCGCCCCCACGCCCGGCACCCTTCCACCGCGCGACCCCCTCAGGCTGCCGTCCGCCGCCCACCCGCCCCAAGCCCGCCCGCGCCTCCCGGCGCCTCGAGCCGGCCCGGCACACTCACCGTGCTGGGTGAAGATATTGAAGCCGGCCTCCGCGGTGCGCCCCGCCAGGTCCGCCGGCGGCCGGAGGGCCTGGCCGCACTAGCGTGCCCCGGCTCCGC
>NW_005871102.1:4489288-4499195 GCF_000147115.1 Myotis lucifugus
TCTCGGCGACTCACAGACCCTCCTTCCCCCTCCTCCTCCCGCGGCTCCGTCCCCAGCGCCGCCGCCGCCGCCATCTTTAAACCACCGAGCTCTGGGAAAGCGTGGAGCAGAGGCTCCCGCCCCCCCGCCCAACCAGTCACCTCCGCTACTCCGAGGGCGGGCTTCGCCCCGGCCCCGCCCCCTGCGCAGGCCCCGCCCCCGGGGGGAGCCCCAGTGCCCACCTCGCTAGCACGTCCGCTGCCCCGTCAAGGTCTTTCGGCCCCTCGGTCCCTTCCCCGCATGTCGGACTCCCACGTTCCGCTCCACACGCGACCGCCTTTGGTGGTCGGTGGGTGTCAAGCCCTCCCTGTCCCACCTCCACCTGCCACATGAATCCGCCCAGCGAGGCGCCCCGGGTGCCCCGCGCCTAAGCAGGCACAGCTGGGAGAGACAAGCACAGGGCAGGAGGTGCTTGCCGTCCAGGTGAGGATCCCTAACGTGCTCGGGAGGATCGCTGTAAACACCCTTGTCAGCAGCAGGCCTCGGGTCAAAATCAGCCAAAATGTGCATGAAGATAGTAAAGAGGTACATTATTGTCTCATTGTGATTTTTTTTTTTTTTTGGAAATTATTTCATGATGGTAAATTGCACTCGGCTGGCTCGGTTGTCTGCACTCTACAGGCTCAGGGGAGAAGCAGTTGTGGCCCCAGTCCTCGTATTATGTTACCCTGAATTCCTCTTGAACTCCTTTACCACCTAACCACATGTGTGTTTCTGTTACCCTCACAATGCTTGACAGTCAAGCTAATCTTCCCACTGGCGTGCTTTATAAACCTGGCACGTGGTCAGGTCTTCTTTTGATGACAAAGGGGGACAAAAATCTATCTTTAACTCTGTTTTCTGAGTCAGAACTTACTCACCCTTAACTTATATTATCTAAAGAGGGTGACTCAAGCAGAAAAGTGTGTTTATGCGCACACACAATACATATTTATGTGTGCAAATATTCACTTATCCCCCCACTACACATTCTTGCATCTTAATATTGATCCAGCTTTTTAAATTTTCAAGGAATTGGATAATTATCTTCCTTTGGCTCTTCTATTTCCTTTATAAAAAGTATCAGTTATTGAGGGTATCCCACTGAAAATTCGCTTAAAATGAAAGCAGAGAGGATGGGTGCCATGGCAAAGAAGCAACAAAACCATCACTGGGAAGATAGGTTTAGGAGGAAGAGGTAAATGCTGGTCTCCTTTACGTGTCTTTACATGTCTTACAAGCCTGACCTTAGATGAACCATCCCTGACATTGATACTCACTATTATAAGAGCACTGTGAAATTATTCCATTGCCATCCAGGCTGTGGCCAGAAATAACAGAAACTGCCCCCAAAAACGGGAACAAAACCACTATGCTTTAGCACTGAATAGAATATGAATTTTCTATTTGGACCAAAGTTTTCCTGTGTTTAAAATACCACACACACGCCCCTTTTTAATTCTCAAAATGTTTGCAACCGCTGGAAAAGAAATCATTCACGAGAAATGAAAGTGGTCACAGAGCAAAATGTTGGGGGTTTTGTTTGTTTCATTTGTATTATCTTAGAGAATTCAATTTGGGGGTATCAGTCTGGCTTCTCTGCTAATGTTATACAATGTAATATGCATATAGTGTAGCACAGTGGTTAGGGGTAGGAACTCTGATGCTTAGACTGCTTGCGTTCAAAAGTGTGTTTATACTTATTAGCTATTTGTTCTTGGGCAAATAACCTTTTTATGCATCAGTTCCTCATCTTTGAGGTGATGATAATAACAATAGTACTTACCTTATAGTGCTCTTGTGAGAATTAAATTAGTTAATATATATAAAGCACTTAAAACAATATTGGGCATGTAAGTGTCATACAAGCACTTACTATTCATACCAAAAAAATGTAATGTTTTCAGAAGTCCATCAACTTTTCCAAGTCTAATTTCTTCAAGTGATATAAACTTAGATCATGGAACAAATTCTACAGTATTTATCCAGGTGAGCCACCACCACCACCACCACCACCACCACCACCACCTACCACTTTGCATTTAACTAAAAACAAAAACACCCGTCAACCAATAAAAACATGTAGAATCACATGTCACTTTATTAGTCATTCCTACCTGGTTATCGCCAGCTACCTGCACATGTGAACAATTACATAAGACCTTTGTTTTTCATATGAAAAATTCCTCTGTCATTGATTCTTAAGATCCTATCTAGGCTAAAACAAAAATACCTTGTAAGTAGAGACTTAGAATACATGCACTATCTTGTAGATGTTTTCCATTCTTTCATTTTCAACGTGAGATGGGAACTTTCAGAAAGGGAGCTGGGGAGAAACAAAGTTAGGGAAACTATTTCATCTCAACATAACCAAGCCAAAATGAATTGCCGGAGAATTACACTTTAACATTCAAAACAATCCCAAAACATAAACTTAATTGAGGGCAGCTGTGAGCTTCCATCAGGGGCAGAAAGCATGTGGGGGGGGGGGGCGCGGGGAGAGTAGCAGGGATGGTGCACAGTAGTGCAGGGACAGCCTCACCTGTATGATGGCCAGGGAACTGGCATGAAAGATCAGACTCAGCACCAACACCAACAGGCACACTGAAGACACAGATGCTCCTCATCTTGATCTTCTCCAGAAGCAATGCCACTATTTCCAGAAACAAGAAGAGTGTGAGCCATGCTTCACTGATCCTTGTCTTCACCAGCCTGCATTTCCAGGCTCTTGCTACAGTCTTACATTATCTCCCATATCTACTTCTTTCCCTACATCTGTATGGACACAGTGTTCATTTGGACTCAAGTCATCTCTCTGCTGGATTCGCCTGCTACTAGCCTTTTCCTCCCAGGTTCCAAACCTTTAGCACCAGCAACGTATTAAAACAGAAATATTTCTTCCTCTCATTGCTTTGACCATGCTCCCCTCCCCTCCATTATGTACAATGTCTAAGTTTTTCATCTAATGTTTCAAAATTATTTTCCAGGACACCCTGGATTATTATTGCCTAGTGTTCATCATCTCCTGTTCCTCAAACCCATACCCCTTCTATGACAGGTATATGTACATCCAATTAGCCTCTTTCTGGGATGTCTTCTTTTTTAGCTATGACTTTCACAATAATCACATTCTCCCCAGTATGGCTCCTGAGTGATTCCCCTTATGGTACTTAGGATTCTACTCAGATCCTGCCTCCTTCATAAGACAATCTCAGATTTATACATAGAGATATAACAGTTTCCCTGGTCTCTATTCTGTTCATACCTACAACAAGCATAGCTGATAACAATTCTTTGCCTATAAAATTCAGTTACCTTCCTCTACATCCCCCAAATGTGTTTAATTTTGACAGGTGGCTCAGAGTCATAGGGTTGGAAAGAATTTTAGAGGTCATCTAGGCAGATCTCCTGGAATTCCCTCTATAATAACTCCAGTGAGGGAGCCATTTGTTTTAAAACATTCTAATTCTTAAAAAGTTCTTCCTAAAGATACACTGACACATGCCTCCCTGAAATTTCCACCTGTTTCACCCCTGGTCCTAGTTGTCCCCAGTAGCTACACAGAGCAAACCTAACCTTTCTTCCACACAACAGCCCTTCAAATATCTGAGAGTTGTCATATTTCCCTAAACCTTTTCTTTTACTTGCATACATGAATGTTTTTGTAGGATTATGTTTATGTCTGTCTATATTATCTACATGGGCTAAAATGTTTATGTCGATAATTTGAAACTAAAAAAAGTCATTGTATATGTAGTTTTCTTTCTCCTTTTTCCAGCGTTATTGAGCTATAATTGAAATAAAGCATTGTTTAAGGTGTTGATTTGACACACTTATATATTACACAGTGATTATCACCATATCCTTAGCTAATATCTACATTACCTCACATAATTGCTATTTTTTAACAGTAAACAATACTCACATTTTTTATTCCAAAGTAGGTTTTTTTACAGGACCATGGTTCTTCTGCCTCTACAAAAACATTTTTTAAAATTTATCTTTATTGTTGAAAGTATTACAGATATCCCCTTTGTTTGTTTGTTTGTTTTTCCCATTGACCCCTGTCCCCACCCCCTATTTCTTTTTTGTGGTGAGAGCATTTAAGATCTACCCTTAGCAAATCTCAAGTATATAATATTATTAGCTATATCATCATGCTATACAACAGATCCCCAGAACTTATTCAGCTTATAACTGGAAGTTTGTATCCTTGAACAGTATCTCCCCATTTCTTTCACCCCCAGCCCCTGCTAACCATCATTTTCTCACAAATGGCAGAACTGCCTCCCTTCTCGTGGCTGAATAATATTCCATGGTATATATGTACCACATCTTCTTTATTCATTCTTTTAAGCTGTTTGTGCATGCAGTACTTTGAATTTTGTTTATGTGTGGTTTGTCTCTGCATTGTTGTTGCATTAAATCTTTCAAGGCCTATAGAGTGCTAAATACAGTTCCATTTACAGAAACACACTTTAAAAGTTTTTTTGGATGACAATCAGGAGGAGGGAGATGACTCTTATCTGGCTGGGATAGAATAAGTCATTCTCTTTGAAGATAAGGAGATGGATTAAATGACCTCTTATTGTTCCTCTTAACTCCCATGGGTCTATGATTCAATATTTCTTCGATTAAAACCTTTATAAATTATTAAGAGACTACTTCAAATTGGCAAAGTGCTATATAAATGTCACTAGTAGCGATAATAACATCTATTCATTTTAAGTTAATAAATTAGTACTCATCCCTTTCCTATGGTAATAATGAAACAGCCGATTAAACAATCCATTTAACATGTAGCCCATCACTACCGTGTAATGGAAATGGGCCTGGTTTAGAATTTATGTGAAATGGGGTTGTTTCTGTTATCTATTGCTGCATAACAAACTACCCCAAAACATAGTGGCTTAAAACAACAGTGATTTATGACTTCCTGCAATTCTATGGGTTGGCCAGCCAATTCTGCTGATCTCACCTAAGCTCCCTCATGTAACAGCAGTCAGCTGGAGGGTCAGCTGAGCTGGATGGAAGGTTCACAATGGCCTCCTATCAGACAGTTGGTGCTGCTGTAAGTTAGCATCTTGGCTCTCCTCCATATGGCCTCTTGTTATGGGCTGAGTTGTGTGCACCCCATCTCTTCCAATTCTATGTCAAAGCTCTAGCCCCTACTACCTCACTATATGACTCTATTTGAAGATGTGATTAGATTAAAATTAGGGTGAGTCCTGAACCAATGTGACCGGTGTCCTTAGAAGAAGAGGAAGTTTGGACACAAACACACACAGAAGGAAGATCACGTGAAGACACAGAAGCAAGCCATCTACAAACCAAAGAGAGGTCTCAGAAGAAACTAACCCTGCCGACACCTTGATCTCAGAGTTCAACCTCAAGAACTCTGAGAAAATAAATCTCTGTTGTCTAACTTACCCAGCCTGTGGTACTTTGTTATGGCAGCACTAGTAAACTAATACAAACAATCTAACCTACTGCAGAATGAGCAGGTATATTAGTTTATTGGTATGTTAGGGAGACTTAAAACAATAGAAACGTATTTACTCACAGTTCTGGAGGCTAGAACTCCAAGATCATGGTGTCAGCAGGACTGATTCCTTCTGAGGGCTGTGAGGAAGAAACTGACCTTTGCCTCTCCTAGCTTCTGGTGTTGGCTGATAATGTTTGGTGTTCTTTGGTGCGTAGATGCATCACTCCTATCTCTGCCTTCATCTTCACATGGTGTCCTCCCAGTGTGTGTGTGACTCTGTCTAAATTTCCTCTTTTTATAAGGACATCAGTCATATTGGATTAGGGTCTGCCTGATGACCTGACTTTAACCTAATTACCCTGTAAAGGCCATGTTGCCAAATAACGTCATATTATGAAGTACTAGGAGTTAAGACTTCAACGTACGAATTTGGGGAAACAAATTCAGCCCATAAAACTGAGCTTTCTTATGGCATGGTGATCTCTGGATTCTTTTTTAAATAATAAATTTTTATTTATTTCAGAAAGGAAGAGAGAGAGAGAGAGAGAGAGAGAGAAACATCAATGATGAGAGAGAATCATGGATCAGCTGCCTCCTGCATGCCTTGCACTGGAGGATAGAGTCTGCAACCCAGGCATGTGGGCTGACCAGGAATCAAACTGTGACTTCCTGGTTCACAGGCCGGTGCTCAACCACTGAGCCACACACTGGCAGGTCTCAGGATTCTAAGAGAGCAAGAGTAAAAGCTGCAAGATCTATTCAGGCCTAAGATCCAAGACTCTGACAACATCATTTCTACTACATGCTATTAATCAAAGCAAATCACAAGGCCAGCCCAGATTTAAAGGATGGAGAAATAGCCCTACCTGGTTTGGCTCAGTGGAGAGAGCATCAGTCTGTGGACTGAAAGGTCCCAGGTTTGATTCCAGTCAAGGGCACATGCCTGGGTTGCAGGCTTGACCCCCAGTAGAGGGTGTGCAGGAGGCAGCCTATCAATGATTCTCTCTCATCATTGATGTTTCTATCTCTCTCTCCCTTTCTCTCTGAAATCAATAAGAATATCTATTTAAAAATAAAAAATAAAGGGTGGGGAAATAGACTTCACCTCTTAATAGAAGAACCAGGAAAATGTTATAATCATATGTGTGTTTTTTTAATATTTTTTTATGATCATGTTTTCAATCTTCCACAGGATCTGATCCTTTATAATAAGAATTAACTAGTATACGGCCTTGGGCTAATCATAAAAGCATAGATTCTTAGAAGAAAAGGTGCGTGCAGTAGGCAACCAATGGATGTCTCTCTCACATTGATGTTTCTCTCTCTCTCTGTCTTTCCTTCTCCCTTCCAATCTCTCTGAAAATCAATGGAAAAATATTCTTGGATGAGGATTATAAAAAAAAACTATAATAAAATAAATAAATAAATATGAGAAAAGCAAATAAAAGTAGGTTTACAGTTGTGAGTACATGAAACAGCTTATTCTTATGTTATTATTTATTATTGTATTATTTTTCATACAAATCACTGTAAACTTACTTTTACTTACCCCTGTGTATTCAAGATGATCCAGGTTTCTGTTAAAGCTACAGAAAGGGAGAAAATTATCTAATAAAATAGGAAACCATGAGTCCATACTGATATAAATTAATATGTAAATAATCTGAAGGTTTGTTAAGTCACGAGTTGCGCACATATTACAATGTACCCTCCCCCCCCCAATACTTATTAATCAGTACTGAACAATGGAGAAGACTGACAGATACTGTTTTAACCAAGTGATCAAAATCACCATGGGACTAATCAAAATTGAGCTCTAGCTGATTGGTTGCAATGAAAAAAACATGGATTTCTTACCAAAAAGGAGTAACTGGAATTAATCATTAGGAAGAACTGGAACCCCAAAATGAGAGACATTCCACAAAATAACTATTTTGTGCTCTTAAAGTCAAAGAAAGACTGGAAACCATTTCAGAGTGAAAGGGATTAAATAGTTATGACAACCAAAGACAACACAGAGTCCTGGACAGATCTGTTTAATCAGATCTTTAAAACTTGAGCAGAGTCTGAAGTAGAAGGTACCAATGTACAAGTGTTGATTCTTATTTTAATGATTGTATTGTGATTACACAGGAGCATGTTTATAGAGAACACTCGCTAACTTACTAAGGAATAATGGCACATCATATTGGTAACTTATTCTCAAATAGTTCAAATACCTCACCAAAAAAGTCAAGTATACAGGTCTATGATATTCCCCTCATTGATAATCTTATAATCCTATCAAGAAATGAAACAAGGCTACTTTAGAATGACTTATTTTTATTTTGTTTTTAAAAATACATTTTTACTGCCGAACCGGTTTGGCTCAGTGGATAGAGCGTCAGCCTGTGGACTGAGGGGTCCCAGGTTCGATTCCGGTCAAGGGCATGTACCTTGGTTGCGGGCACATCCCCAGTAGGGGGCGTGCAGGAGGCAGCTGGTCGATGTTTCTCTCTCATCAATGTTTCTAACTCTCTATCCCTCTCCCTTCTTCTCTGTAAAAAATCAATAAAATATATTTAAAAATAAAATAAATAAAATAAAATAAAAATACATTTTTACTGATTTTTAGAGAGAGAGGGGAAGGGAGAGGGAGAGATAGAAACATTGATTGGTTGCCTCCCACACACCCCCTACTGAGGATCAAGCTGTAACCCAGGAATCAAACCAGGGACCTCTGGGGTGCATGGGATGATGCTCAACCAACTGAGCCACACTGTCCGGGTTAGAATGATTTGTTTTTAAATTAACACTGGTCGCCTGTCTTAAGTGGTGACTGCTTTTTTGGATATATGCTGACAAATGATCTACTAATTAGCTTTAGGTTAGAGATTGATCTTGCAGTCTCAAAGGGACATATTTCTGAAAACGGATCATTGTCAGTCTCTTTGCTCATATGTCTCTGTTATTTTAGGGGTCGCCACCAGTGCTAGAGTGACCAGCCTTCCCAGTACCAGAGACTGTTCCTGTTTGGGCACTGGGAAATCCCTCACCTGAACGCGAGATGTCCCAGTTTCTGCACTGTGCCAGAGGTCGGGGGAAGGTGCAAAAGCCATGAAAGGTGCAACCCACAAAAATAGCAGCTGAAAGCAACCCTCTTTTTAGTTTTAAATGGCGCGGACACAAATTATCCGCCTTTTGATTACCGTTTTTCCCCCCTTAGGCTGATGTTGACAACCTTGATTATCGGTTCACAGAAAGGAATCATCCATTGCTGCCTTCCTCCAAGTGACGCAAGTTAACTGGGCAATTTAGGTGCCTTGTAACAACCAGTTTTTTGTTGCCTGTGGATTAATATTGTGCTTTGCATCAAGATAGCGCTAGTTTAATTTTTAACATTGTGAATATTGTGACCATATTTCCTAAGAATGCAGATAATGAAAAAGAACAATTACAATACCTACAGCAGCATGACCTACATATCATTGAAAAAGAAAGCTAAACAACTGTTATTTTCATGAGAGGGTGATAAGTAAATAACCAAAACAAACCAGACTGCACAATTTGTAAAAGAGAACTGGGGATTGAACATGGTGGAGGGGAAATGAAAGCACTGACATTGAGGATCTCACAAATCCAGGATGAGAAAAGCAAGCATTTCTAAATCAATCAGCTAATGGCTGTGGGTGTTTGCTGTGTTTCCTATGAAAGACACAAAAAGCAGCAGATAACTGTGAGTGATTACAAGAGCTGTCACAACTGTTGAGACACAAATTCAGTTAACATTTTAAGTGGCAGCTCAAAGCTTTTACATTCCAATTTGTTTATTGTGAAAAGAATTTGTGCAGAAAAGTTAAAAGAACAGCATAATGAATGTAGTCTTTCCACCTAGATTCACCAACTGTCAACATCTTGCTACAGCTCTCTCTATATGTAAACACACTCTTCCCTTTTGCCAAAACATCTGAAAGGAGGTTTCAGACATCTTCCAACCTTACCCTTAAATGTCAGCCTGCATCTCCAAAGAACAAAAAACATTCCACCGCACAAGCATAATGCTCTAACTCAGTGGTTCTCAACCTTGGCTGCACATTAGAATCACCTGGGAATCTTTTTGAATTTCCGGAGGATGAGGCCCAGAAATCAGGATTTTAAAAATATTCCCAGGTGATTCTAATGTGCAGCCAAGGGTTGAGAACCACTGCTCTAACTAGACTTAGAAAATCAACATTAACTCAATTACATCAACCAACATTCAGCCCGCATTCAAGTTTTCCCCAATTGTCCACTTCTCACATTCACAAGATACTTCTCTACCCTGCGATGTACTTCTATTGGCGCTGGGAAAGACAATGCGACTTCCGTAGGTCTGTTTCCTGCCTCTTAAGGGATTAACTCATACATTAAATATTTTATTTTACT
>NW_005871102.1:4499337-4547198 GCF_000147115.1 Myotis lucifugus
CCAGAACAGTCATGATTGAAGAGAGACTTTTTTTTTTCCTCTAATCAACATAGAACAAAGAATCTAATAAGTGTTTCAAAATTCTAAACAGAACACAAATAAGCTCAAGGTATATGGCTCTTCAAACACTTGGTACACATGAACAAGGTTGGGAGCTAGAGAGTTTGAAGACAATAAATAAAGTGTCAGGGCAAAAACAGACCAGTGTAAGTATTCACACACTTGTTTCCCCTACTCCTGTCCCTTTTCAAAAGGATCTTTTTATTGCTCAGTATTTCGTGCCTTTGTTATATTCCTCTGTGAAATGGGTAGAGAAACAGAATGGAATGAACCTAAAAAAGAAGCTGTATGAGAGATGTCTGACAGGAGTGATTCAGGAAGGCTAATCTACTGACTGACCAACGTTAGGGGCTGCCCACCTGATGTTTTGTTAGTTAACATCAGCAGGTTTTGGTATTAGTTTACACTAGCTGTTATATCAATGGTTCTCAAACTTCTGTGTGCATCAGGTTCACCTGGTGGGCTTGCTTGGCCCCCATCCCCAGAGTTCCTGATTTAACAGATCTGGGATGGAGACTGCAAATTTAAATTTCTAACAAGCTGCAGGTGACTGATGCTGCTGGTTTGGGGCCACACTTCGGGAGCCACTGTCTTAGATGAATTTTCAAAATCTCAGTGGTTTAACATAATCTTCATTTACCCAACAGTCCAAAGTGTGCATCTGTGGTTAGGTGGTTTTTTAAAAAAATATATTTTATTGATTTTTTACAGAGAGGAAGGGAGAGGGATAGAGAGTTAGAAACATCCATGAGAGAGAAACATCGATCAGCCGCCTCCTGCACACCCCCCACTGGGGATGTGCCCGCAACCAAGGCACACGCCCTTGACCGGAATCGAACCTGGGACTCTTCAGTCCACAGGCCGACGCTTAGCCACTGAGCCAAACCAGTCAGGGCATGTGGTTAGGTGGTTTTCTAAGGCAGCTCTCTTCTGAGTGGTGATTCCATCTTTGGTTCTGCCATCTTCAGTATGTGGTTCCCATGTTTGTCTCGGGATCATCACCTTCCAGTCAACCAAAGTGGGGAACAAGTATGAAGGTTCACTCCTTGGAGGTTTTTATGGATCAGGCCTAATAGTTACTGTATTACTCAGACACATAGCCACACCATACTGCAAGGGAGGCTGGGAAATATAGTCTAGTTATGTGCCCAGGAAAAGGAGAACACGGGTTTGGTCTCTGTGATTAGTGCACCCTTCTGGTCATCAAATACCCATTTCATTTTTCACCACACGTAGAAAATAAGCCTTTCTCCAAAACAACCCAAAGTCTCTTATAGTCATTGAACCAAGTTCAAAATCCAATATCTGTGGGAGACACAGTCTTCTCCATTAGGTCTGGATACGGCTCCTCATGGTCTAATAACTTTTGAATTGGAAAAACAAGTTTTCTGTAAACTATTCTTTTCCCCTCCTCTGCATACAATAGTGGAGCTAGGGCAAACAATCCACAATATAACAAACAAACACACACACACATACACATTCAGGAGATACACAGAGTTACTAGCCCAGCGAGGTGAACCTATGACACGCGTGTCAGAGGTAACAAGCGAACTCATTTTTTTGGTTGATTTTTCTTTGTTAAATGGCATTTAAATATATAAAATAAATATCAAAAATATACATCTTTGTTTTACTATGGTTGCAAATATCAAAAAATTTCTCTATGTGACACGGCACCAGAGTTAAGTTAGGGTTTTTCAAAATGCTGTCACGCCGAGCTCAAAAGGTTTGCCATCACTGTACTAGCCCTTAGCAACTGGTGAAAAAGAGCTGGGCGGGCACTGTGAAGACCTCTATCTTGGGGTGGGAGGAGTTCCTTGATTAGACTATGGTCCTACCTTTTGGGAAGATTTTTTGTTAGCATTTTTCTCTGTAGTCCCCGAGAGGCTCTCCTTTTTACATTACACTTCCCAGCCACGTCTGAAGTAGGCTCTGGAGAGCATGGCATCTTTGGGGCTTGCATCATGGGCTTCCTGCCCATGCAAATTCGGAGACTTGAGGGTTGTTTTTAAGTTCTCTGGATAGGCCAGTGGTCGGCAAACTGCAGCTGGCGATCCACATGTGGCTCTGTGGCCCCTTGAGTGTGGCCCTTCCACAAAATACCACGTGCGGGCACGCACGTACAGTGCGATTGAAACTTATTTTGTGGAAGAGCCACACTCAACGGGCCAAAGAGCCGCATGTGGCTTGCGAGCCGCAGTTTGCCGACCACTGGGATAGGCCAAAGTTTTTTTAGACCAAGCTTATCATTTCTTTATCAATACAGTTCCCTCTATGACTTAGATATTTCTGATCTATTTGCTTTTGGAAAGACTCAGGTGTCAGTAACTACTCCCAAAGTCATTTTCCAGACCTCGGGTTGCCAGGAAAAATATTGGGTGTCCTGTATTTTCACTTGCTAAATTTGTCAGCCATATCTAGATCCAGTTCTCAAGACTGTCTGACTTCTTTGTTTCTTTCCTCCATGATTTGCTCTTTCACCTAAAAGGTGGTTACCTTTGGGCTCGGCAGAGAAGAGAATATCCTAATCCAATTGCCACACACAGCTGTGTTTTGTTTACTTAGAAATCTTACTAAGCCTTTGTCACTCACGGTTTTTTCTATCTTATCCCTTAATATTGGGAGTCTGGAAGCGGAGGGAGTTTCTATAAATCTCATGATCTCTAGGTTTTCTTCATTCTCTTTGATCCCTGCTTGAATTTAGTCCAGCTCTGTTCTTGTCTAGGTTCACCTGTCTCTTAATAACAATAACTTGCTGAGAGCAGCAAGTTCAACCTGAAATACAATTGCATTCAAACTCGTTCCACCACTTCCCCTAGAGCAGGGATCTGTGACCCAGGGGTTCTGTAAATCGGGTGGCGAGTATATTAAATCAAGTTATCTGGAAGCAGACCTTGAAATGAGGATTCATGTGCAAGTGATTTATTAAAGAGTAACTGGGACTGAGGGAAAAGCAGAATAATAATATGATGAAATTTTAGGCAAAGGCCCAACCTCAGCTTGATCCTACAGGGGAACTCTGGAACATCAGTTACACTTCAGTTTTGTGCCATCTCAAAGCAAAGAAGCTGACTTTTCATACACCCTCACCAGTCAGTCAATAGCTATGGGCTGCCTTTGGAGGACTTAAACACCCATGCATTTTTCATTTTCTGCATCAGTAGACAAAGGTCTGCAGTAGCCCAGGAATAGTACTCTGAAATAAGGCTCAGGTAAGAGCTGGTAATGCAAAGATAATAATAGAAGCTGTTATCAGGCACAGAACCAACAGAGTTCACCAACATAGGGAATAAATTAAATTTTTTATCTAACCTCCACCTGAAATTTAGCATTTCCTTCATTCAGTTATGAATGTAGGCAACAAACCATAGTGGTGGTATTGGTTCCTGTGAACTATAAGTCGCAGGTATTTCATATCATATTATAGTTATGGCACACATGTTGCAACATATCTTATACACTCATCACTACAATGAACTCACGATAGTCTCAAGATCAGCAGTCAGTAAACTGGAGACCCAAATTAGCTGGTGGGATAGTTCTAGTCTGAGTCCAAAGGCCTGAGAGCCAGGAGAGCAGATGATGTAAGTTTCAGTCTGAGGCTGAGTCCCAAGTCAGGAGAAGACTGATGCCCCAGCTTGAAGACAGTCAGGCAGAGAGCGAATAGATTCTCCCTTACTCAGCATTTTTGTCTATTCGGCCTTCAACAGATTGAACAAGGCCCACCCATATTGGGGAGGGCAATCCTCTTCACTCAGTCTACTGAATCAAATGCTAATCTCATCCAATAAAGTCCTCACAGACACCCCCAGAAACACCATGTTTAACCAAATATCTGGGCAGCCCGATTAAATTAATAAATACAATTAGCCATCATATGCTCCTAGATCTTGCTATTTAATGCATTAAAAAGATGTAAAACATATTTGCTTTTTAAAAAGTATTTTGCTAAGCATTTGTCAATACAATTGGTTTCCCTGTAGTCTTATGTATTTTACTTTGTACATTTATGAACATTATTCTGAAATGGGATCCATAAATTTCACCAAACTGCCAAAGGGGTACATGGCACCAAAAAGACAGGAGGAAGGAGGGAAGGAAGGAAGGAAGGAAGGAAGGAAGGAAGGAAGGAAGGAAGGAAGGAAGGAAGGAAGGAAGGGAGGGAGGGAGGGAGGGAGGAAGGAAACTGCCCTAGAACTGGAAGTTCATTTAAGCACACCATCATCCTTCTAAGTTATTTTAAGTGACATTTTATCAAAATGTTTTGTCAGTACACAATATGCATCTCCATTTTCCTAGGCTTGGATATCTGTTTCCTAACTCCTCACAGCTGATCCACTGAGCTGATGTCACACATTTCGGGTTTTTGTTATGGCAGCTGCTATAGACTGAATGTTTGTGTTTCCCAAATTCGTATGTTGAAACCTAATCTCCAAAGTTATGGTATTTGGAGGTGGGGCCTTTGAGAGGTGATTATTAGGTCATGAAAGTGGAGCAATTGTGAACTGACTTAGGGCCCTTATAAAAGGGACCCCAGAGAAATCCCTGTCCCTTCTACGATGCGAGGACATGGCAAAAAGATGGCCATCTAAGAACCAGGAAGCAGGTCCTTACCAGACCCTGCATCTGCCAGCGCCTTGATCTTAGACTTCCCAGCCTCCAAATTGTAAGAAATGAATCTCTATTGTTTATAAGCCACCGAGTCTATGGTATTCTGTTCTAGCAGCTGAACAGATTAAGACAGCAACACTCCATTTGGAGATACTAATGTTCTGTATTGGTTAAGATAAAGCTATCTGTGTAATAAGTAAGCCCTTGATCTCAGTGGGTTAACACAATAAAAAAATTATTTCACAGTTCATGCCGTGTTCATGGTACATGGCTCCCCTGCATGATTCGCCTGGGCAGCTCCCACTCAAGTGGTGATCTAGTTACCCAGGTTCCTTCCATGTTATCCTTAGCCAGCTGGAGAGAAAAACTGCAAGGAGAATTGTGCGCTAGAGGTTCTTATGGCTGGAACTCAGCTACATAGCCCCACCTAACTGCAAGAGAAGCTAGGAAATGTAGTATAGAGCTTTATGCCCAGAGGGAAGAAATGGGTTTGGTGTAGGGTTACCAGATAAAATATAGGATATCCAAATAAATTTAAATTTCAGATAAAAAACAAATAATTTTTTAGGTATAAGTATGTCCCATGTAATATTTGGGCATCCTGTAGCTTTGTATGCTAAATCTAGCATATAATGCTACACAAATTAGTTTGGTGATCAGCAAACAGTCTCTGTCACAGAAAGGATGTCAGACTAACCCTTTTGAACTGCTTAAGGCTTTGAGTTACTTGAAAATTCAAGGGGAGAAGGGAGCCTGAAGAGGAAGATTCTAGACTTCCTGGTAAGTGAGAATGGGACTAGTGCAATTTATTTGGAAGATAAAGGGACAATATTTGTATCATGGTTCAGAGGGGCAATAAGTTACATTATCAGGGGCCTTATCCCAGGATATTTATGAATTCCCATCTAGCACATCCTTGTGTTATGGACTAAAGTGGGGAGTAGACAACATTTTTCAGACAGTGGCTATGATGCTGCTGACAAACTAGAGCACGTGGGTGGATGTAGATACTTACAAGTCTCTGCTGATGTGGGAATAGAGACTTGTGGTCTGTGTTGAGCCTGAGCTTGAAAGGATGCTACATGATGCTTTAAAACCAGACAGATATAGAGTGGTTGGCAGAACATGCAGGAAAAAAAAGACATGACAATATTAATTTATTTTAGTGATCCCCATCCCTGGAGAAATTTGTATAAGGTAGATATACAGAAGATAGTTTCTAGTTTCTAACTCAGACTCTATAAAATTTCTAAAAACAGCAACACTCTTTTTGAAGCATGGACTGTGGCAGGTCTTGATGTACAAGAAAGCCCTAATTTCCCCAAGCCTGGACAAGTCACCCAACACATGCCTAACGGGTTATGTTGCAATACAGTCTGTGGGAAAGGCCATGCAGCCTGTGAGAAAATAATGATTTCCAGAATCTGAGGGTATTATCTGGTCTACCCCCAGGAAATAAAAAATAAAATTTTGGTAAGGACAAATTGCTGAAGTCCTACACAAAAGAGAAAGTTATTAGAAAGAGATAACTAGATATCAATGTAGTACTGCAGTGCTGGTGCCCTAAAAGTTATTGATGATCTCTGGGTAGAAAATGCCTTTAATGAATGTGATCAAGTGTTTGTAGGTCCTGAAGAGGATTGGGGCAAAACAGTTCCTACATTTTAAAAAAGTATAATTTTATATAGTGAAACTCGCTCTTTACTAAAACTTTACACTAAAAGTACAGCTTCCTTCATCTTCTCAAAAAATTGTCCTGTCCCTTTGTAATCAAACCCTCCCCCATCCCAGTCCCTGGTATTCACTAATCTGCTGTCTCTCCCTATAGTTTTGCCTTTCCCAGAATGTCATATAAATCAGATACTAGGTAACTTTGTTAGTCTACTGATGTCACTTGATGATAATACTTTTGTGATTCATCCATGTTGTTGCATGTATTAGGATTTGGGACAGACCTTAAAAGTTAATTTTTTTTTTTTTAGAATATAGAGAATCATCAGACCTCTCTGGTAAAAAATGTTAAGACTAAATTCCAGAGAAATGAGAATCTTCAAACAACAAAAAAAAATAATATTAAGACAACATACAGAGATTTTGCTCCAAAAACTTATCCCCAACGGATGCCATAGGAAAACCAAGTCATCAGAAACACTGCTCTTAATGAGGGGCAGAGATATAGGCTAAAGCTTGAAAACTGCCTCTAAGATTTCTAGAATTAAGGAGACTAATTCTAAAAGAGGAAAGGAAGACCTAATCCTTTTGAAAGAGCCGTCAGACCCACCATGGGTCTTAGCAGACAATTGGATAGGTTAGCTACAGCTCAGAACTCTGGGAGTAATCATCAAAGACTTAAGGCCAGAAGGAACTGTCCAGCTATGGCCATGCTTTCATTTGCTCTGAGGAAGATGGATATTTACAAAGGAGAACCATGGACACTACGGTACATTTTGGAATTTTCAGGAAACAAGGGTGAACCCAGAGAAAGGAGGATCCCAAGGCTGCTACCAGCTCTCCCTTCCTAGGTAGCAAAGGATTAAAGATGGAGCAAAATAACAGAAAACAGACAGTATGGGACTGGCCACCTCCAAGCTAGATCCTCTCCTACTTGGCTTCCTAAAAGGTAGTTACTGCCCATTCTTTGAATCCCATGGCAAGAATGAAGGAAAGTATGGGAAAGGTGGCCCATAAATACAAACAAGGAGCTGTTTCTTCCCTCTGTGGGGCCCAGAGGCTTAGGGGATGATCATAACTCTGAGGAGGAAGAAGGTTTGGCTGGATTTTCAGAAAATCCAAGTATCTTTCTGTTTGGAGCTCATTTTGAGAGTAACCTGCCAAGGCTCACAACGAGGAAAAGGAAAAAATTAGCCAGAGCTTTGGATCCATGAGGTGGCACATACCTGAGCACATCCTGATTCTGAGTCTGAGGCCAGCTGATGGTCCACAAGCCCAAAGTGCATGCGGAGAGAGGAGATTGGTATGAAAGAGCATCCTGCCAGTGCCTTGGCAGCAGCTGGAACAGAGCCAGCTCAGCTCCCTGTGCAGGCAAGCTGCCATTTTTCTGTCAGCATTCCACCTCATGATAGCAGCAAGAAATTCTATGCACTGGTTACCCTGGATACTGCAAGAATCTTAGATGACAGGGCTCCAGTATCCACATTCAGGAAAAACTAGGGCATGAGTAAACCCCAAGCTTGGGGACCAGGGAAGGAATTGTCTGATTATACTTTTATAAAACACTAGAGGCCCGTTGCATGAAGAGATTCGTGCAATAGGCCTTCCTTCCCCTGGCTGCCGACAGTAGTTTTCCTCCGGCACCCGGGACCCAGTCCTTTGCTCTGGCCACAGCGGAGAAGCCAAGCCTCTTCAGTCGTCTTCAGTCTTCGCTCCTTGCCTGCATATGCAAATTAACCACCATCTTTGTTGGGTTAATTTGCATACTCATCCTGATTGGCTGGTGGGCATAGCGGAGTGACACCAATTTGTATGTTTCTCTTTTATTAGTGTAGCTGTCATTTATAGCTCTGCACCCCTCACAATGCTTTCTTTAATTTCTCATTCAATTGAGTCTTTATTGAGTGCCTATGATGTACAAAGCAGTATTATGAAGGTCAAGCTCATATATTAATCTCCTCTGCCCTAGTAACTCAAAACACTAATACTCTCAGTAGATACAGGTATGAAGTACTAATCACAATGATGTGTCCCACAAACCATTCCATAATTTCTTCAAGAATTATTCAAAAAAAATTAATGAGAGTCTATTTACTAAGGCATTGGACAAGGCTCAGACTTAGAGGATAGGAAAGTAAATGGGTAGTTTTTCACCTCAAGAATACGTCTAATGGGTATTTATCATACATCCATTATATTCATTCATACATATATGAAATCTAGAGGTTTGAGTTTAAATACTGCAAACACTGAATTGACTTTAAAAAGGGAGAATTCGGTATAGTAAGAATAAAAAACCTGCTCATACACATTTGAAACCACATAGCACAGTATCTGACACCTAGTAAGTGCTCAGTAAATATTCGTTCATCTATAAAATGATTATATTTGAAGATATTCTGGCACACAAAATGTATTACAGGAAAACTTGCTGGTTATTTTAAAAAGTAAAGCATAAAAAAATAAAGCATAGATTTCAACACACAATTGTCTGGCTCTCACATTAAAGGCATTTATTTGTTACTATTTCATCCTTGATCAACTTAAAGGTTTCACATATGCTATTAGAAAGGGGACTTCTCATTAACCTGGATAATTTGGGGGAGAATTTTTATAGGGCCAAGTCTAGTTATGCTTGTGTTGGAGATGGGGCTGCCAACTCGGTGTCTATGTGATAAGATTTCTTTAGAAACTGTCTGCTCCAAAATATTCTGATCACAGAGCTACCAATGTCCTTGGAATCACTCCCAGTTCAATGCTGGCTTTGGATAAGATGCTATTTCAAAAAGTTTCCAGAGTGCAATTCTATGCGGGAACTCATTGATAAGTTCATACCTGTTGAAGCATTAGCAGTGATTAGTTTGTCGGGCCGATTTATAAGACAATTAAATATCTCTAAAGGACAGGGCAGGAAAATGAAGGACTTTCAGGGAAGCGTTTTCTTATTAGGGGGAGGCATCGAAAGACGAAGGGGGCGATGGTAAAGATAAATTACATCTACTTCACAATCTGGTTTTGGGCTGCTTCATTACTGAAGGAAGTACAAAGGCTCTATGTAAAGTGTTCTAAGAATTACTATGATTAATACTCTTTCTTGCAATGAGCAGCATTTTAAACATGGGTTGATTTTTTTTCCTGGTCTGTAAGGAATTTGAGTGAATGGGAAATACATTTTTCTCTCTTAATTTTTCCCCCCAAATAAGCATTGCCAAAAAGATACTTTAGAATCTCAATAATGTTTTCGTAACAATCTTTCCCTCCACAACCGTAGGAAATAATTACTATCACTGGCCTGAACTTTCAGGTGAAGAACTTTAGGCATGAAGAAGAATTTGCCCAAGATCCAAAGCTAGCAGTAGTTGAGGCTGGATTTGCACCCAGACGCTGTAGCTATAGAGATCATGCTCTTAACCACTGAAGTGCAGTCCATCTGCCTCCCAGTGTCATCGGGATGTGGTTTTTTTAAAGTGCAAACTGAACACAGGATGTGCCTTCCAATTCGTAGGAGACACTTACACAAGGCATGCGGCCCGCCGGCCGCGAGTTTGACATGCTTGCTTTAGAGATTGGTAGTCTTTCATTGTGGTCCTCAAGCCAAAAAAAATACAAAGATTTTATGTATAAAGTGATTTAGGTCCTAATACCAACCATTACGGTTTCCTATCATATTTCTTTTCAAAGAGCTCCTCTTCTTGATGTTCAAGTCATCTTTCTAAATCAGGGCAAGAGCCCTCGCTGGTTTGGCTCAGTGGATAGAGTGTCAGCCTGCGAACTGAAGGGTCCCAGGTTCGATTCCAGTCAAGGTTACATGCCCAGGTTGTGGGCTCGATCCCCAGTAGGGGGTGTGCAGGAGGCAGCCAATCAATGATTCTCTCTCATCATTGATGTTTCTATCTCTCTCTCCCTCTCCCTTCCTCTCTGAAATCAATAAAAATACATTAAAAAAATAAAACCGGGCAAGAGTCTTAATTAGTTATCAATTTCTCACTATGTGTTTAGGTTATGCTAGCCACTGGCCACATAACTGTTTCATAAACAGATAAACAAGATATGAAAAGCCAGCCAGAAAACAAATACTGTAGCTTAAAAAATTATTATTTCCCATCTTATCTGTTTACTGGGATTCTTAGGCTGAGGTGTTATTTCCAAACCAGCTTTTTATATCAATTATATGCACGATTGTGACCCCAGCTTTCTAACTGGCTTTGCTGGTCTTTTGGGGGGAATTGTTAAAGATCAATAGTTATTTAATGCCTGGCCATACCTCATCTGTATTAAATTAAGGGATTTTAAGGCTACAATATTGGCCTTCACTCTCTGTTCATTTTACAGTATAACCCCCAGGCTTATTCACATCCTATGGACATTCTCTTCTAGCATCCCTTCTATTTATATGTGTAATATAGTAGTCCCCCTTATCCACAGGGGATATGTTCCAAGAACCCCCGTGGATGCCAGGAGCTGCAAATAGTATCAAACCCTCTATATAGTATGTTTTTTCCTTATACATACATGCCTATAATTTAACATAAGTTAGGCACATAAGAGATCAACAACAATAAAATAGAACAATTACAGCAATATACTATAATAAAAGTTATGTGGTCTCTCAAAATATCTTACTGTATTGTATTCGCCTTTCTTCTTTGTAGAGAGCACCTGGGAAGGCACATGGGCATTTCTTTAATAAATTGTCAGCTGAATCCAGGGCAATAGGCAAAACCATGTCCTGGAAACACATCTTGCCAAAAAGGCAGAAGTGTTCTCAGCTTGACTTTCATTCTTGCCCAGGTGCCAGGGAGTTGGTTTTATTATGCAAATTCAGCCAAGCATCAGGAATGAATACGACTCAACTCGGGCCCACCCAGTCTCCTTCGTCTTGACCTTTGGTGAAACTTCCTGGTATTTGGGGTATAAAATAAATATGCTGTATGGGTGCCAGGTCCCTGTCTCTCCATCAGAAGAGGGCAGCGGTCCCACCCGGTCCCAGCTTTTCCTTCCATCTCTGTGTCTGTCTCTTTCTTTCATTTTCTCAATCCCCAGCCGCCCCTACTCAGGAAGCGGACCGCTCTCTAGCCACGCTGGACTCGGAAAAGAGAGAACCCTCCATACTTCTTGTCATGACGTGAGATGATAAAAGGCCAAACCTATTTCAGAATCTGTGTAAGCTTCCCTGACTTGCAGTAAATGGCTTGGCGTCACTTGTTTCAGGGATCCCTTACCGAAGCCTTCCTACAGGCTCCATGCTTTCTGGTGCAACACACTGCTGTCATTTTCAGTTCATGTCTTCCACCCACAAACTGAAAGCCTTTTCCGTGTTAAGTAAGCATTTATCATGCACTGTGGCTGTTTGAGGTGGGACAGCAAAACTGTTTCCTTCTTCACAATTTCATGGCTAGAAGATTCATTCTTTACTGTAGATGTTTCCTTTGAGTTCTGTGTCTGAAGTGTAGGAGGCCTGGCTTTTCTTTCCTTATTAAAGTCTATAATTTTCACCTTTTCACCTTCACGGCTTCTCTTTGGTATATCCACATGGCCAGCATCACCAGTCCTGCAACTGGGGCCATTATTACGGAAAATAAGGTTTACCTGAACAGAAGCACTGTGATACCACCACAGTCAAGCTAATAACCAAGAAGGCTACTAAATGACTAACAGGAGAGGAGATTACAGCATGGAGATGCTGGATGAAAGGATCACTCATACCCGGGGCGGGGAGGAGTAAATCACACCACTCAGAACAGTGTGCAATTTAAAATGTATGAATTGTTTATTTCTGGGATTTTTCATGTAATATTTTCGGACCTCGGTTTGCAGTAACTAAAACCACGAAAAGCGAAACTGTGGATAAGGAGGGACTACTGTATTCTACAATATGTTTATTCCACATTAAGCATGAAATGTAAAGATCATCATCATGGCTCATAAGATTTGTCCCTTGACCTTGGTGGGGGTAGCTGGAGGCCGGGACCTTTCTCTCCCAGTAGTTTCTCATCATCTGGTAACCAGCTTAAGCTTCTTTACTTGGCAGCTTTGCTCCAAAAGAGTCAGGGTAGAAGCTTTAAGCATCTTAAGGCACCGGATCCAGAACTCACATTATACCACGTCCACCACACTCTGTCGGTCAAAGCAAGTCATAAGGCCCATCCAGATTCTAGGGAATAGAATAATAGACTCCACCTTTTAAGGCAACAACATCTCACACAGAACCATGAAACCAGGGACTCGTGGTATGTTGGGAGCTATTATTATAACAATCTGCTGCAGTTGGGGAGTGCAAATTAGTTTGCTACATTTGTATTTGATCAACGAAAGAGAAAATAATTTCTAGAGATTAGCATCTCTGTTTTTTTCTCATAAATTATTCCAGAAAAGCTTTATTATAAATCTAACTTCTTTAATCAGCGTAAACTATACCCCTAAGCATTGTACCTGGAAAGCAAGACTGAAAGTTTACCTAGAGATGGGCAAGAACACTGCATTTTACTTTTTCGTTTGAGTTCTGTGCCTGAAGCATGGGATTCCTGGGGATTGCACCCTCAGAACCATAAGCTCGCTCCAAAAGCTAATTAAAGGGAGGAAGCTAATCAAAGAGAGACAAGTGATGAATCTTCGTAAGAGACACGAAGTGACAAATCCTCCATGAAGTGACAAGTCTTTTTAAGATTTCTATGACACTATAATTGTAATGTCAGAATAATCTGTTCTCTACCCAGTGTGATCTCAGGGGTTCCACAAAGCTTGTCTTCTAAAACAATGCTCTCTTGCTCTCTCCCATCGCCAGCAATGGGGAAGACTAACGACTGAAGACCTTGACCTTTTGGCACTCCTACTTGGTGTAGCATTGAGGGAGGCATAAGATTCAAATTGTTTTAGAAAATGCAATGAGTTGAGTGAACATTTGCCTTGGAGTCTGTTATCATAATGCTTTCTTTAATAAGTGGGAAGATGGAGCCTAGGAAGGTAACGAATAGTCTGTGCCACTTCTGGTGATAGATGTTACTGCTTTACAGCCTGCATGGTAAAAGAGTATTACCTTTCGTTTGTTTAATATTTACCTTCCAGACGCTGGAAGGTGTGTCAGGCCAAGTAGGCTAGGCTGGTAGGTGGAGTAAAGTCGGTCAGGACTCACAGGTTTATCTCATTTGGCTGTAACTTTTCTTCACATCTGCCTTTGGCTATCCAAATCCAGACATGAAGTATGTGTACGTTAGTGGAGGAATTTCAGAAGGAAACCCAACTTACTTTCAGGCTAGGAGAGTAAGTTGTATTGTTTTATCAAAAGGAGGACTCTTGGTGATACCTGGAATATGTTCAGAAAATAAATGGATTTATATCAGGCCTTATAGATAATAAATTGCATGGGTCTCCTTGAAATGAAAATAGACCCCATTATAAAAAAAATGGAGCCCTTGACACAAGGATTTGTAAACAAGAAAGGAAGAAATAAAAGAAAGGAGAGAGGGAGGGAGGAAGTGAGGGAGGAAGACAGAAAATAAAGGACAAATAAAAAGTAAAAACAAACAAATATATGGAAATTAAGCCAAAATTAGTTGAGCAATTAAGTACAAGATTATGAAGCACAAAAATGCTTAATACAATTAAAACATGAAGTCTTTCAGACCCTTTTAACCTGGGTTTTTCAAACTAGAACAGCCGTGGGCAAACTACGGCCCGCGGGTCCGATTCAGCCCGTTTGAAATGAATAAAACTAAAAAAAAAAAAAAGACCGTACCCTTTTATGTAATGATGTTTACTTTGAATTTATATTAGTTCACACAAACACTCCATCCATGCTTTTGTTCCGGCCCTCCGGTCCAGTTTAAGAACGCATTGTGGCCCTGGAGTCAAAAAGTTTGCCCACCCCTGAACTAGAATATCTTATTATAGAAAGCACTTGATTAAGAGTCAAGAGTCTTGGTATTCAAGTCCAGGCTATTTCATTAATTACCAGGATGAACTTGAGCAATCCAATTGAACCTGCTTGTTTTTAATTTCTTCATCCACAGAATAAAAAGGTTGGGTGATCTCTGACTCATTTAAGTGCTGTCATTCTGTGCTGTCAGTCACCTGTCATACCTTTCGCTCTAAATCCTTTCTTGGAGCTTTTAATATTTATTAAACAACCTCTCCTACAGCTTCAACTGTCATGTGTATTTAGCAAAGCGACTTCTTGAATTTCACAACTGCATATGCAAATAAAGAAAAAACAGTGACTCTTTACTGACATGTACAGGTCAGGTATCATATTATCTTTCTGTAAGAAGTAAGGAATAGACATGGATTTCATGAGGATCAGGTTTCCTCAGACTGGCCCAAGGCAAGACTTTTAAAAGGATGAGGTTTGTTATAGAATCCTCTGACTCCTCTTTCTTCATCTCCTCCTACTTCCTAAATTGCTGTTGACTGAACCCCAGGTGTCCCTGCTTTCCTAATACCGTGCAGCTGCAGAACGCCCACTTCTCTTCCTAACCTCCTCCTGCTCTATCTTTATGCTCACCCTTTAATACAGTGTCTCACTATTAAAATCCCTTCTTACCCACAAAAATCTGTGTCCTTTCCTAAAGTTCCTAATCCAGCAGGTATGATGAGGTTAACTTTCTGACTGAACATTAAGTTGTGACTCAATCTGCAACTTTTCCCAGAAAAGTATAACTGGTGGAATTTTAGATTCAGCAGCAGAGTCGAAGAATTTTAGGGAGTAGAGGGAAACTTGGGACAGTGCAAGTGGCAGAAAGAAATCGTCTTTCTGTTCTCCACCCTTCAACTCAAAGTTAGGTCCTAGGACCACCAGCAGCAGAATCATCTGGGAGCTTGTAAGACATGCAGAAGCTCAGGCCTTCCTAGCCCTTCTAGGCAGACTGCATTTTCAACAAGACAGAAGAGGTGGTGGTAGCTTGTAGGCACATCACAGTTTGAGAAGCACTGATTTACAGTGTTCCCCATAGATGAACACCTTCTCCCCTCTCTGTTCCTTATGGCACCTATTCCTGATGAGACTGAATTCAAATGAAGACCCATTTTAGATTTCTAAGCAGACTTCCTTCTAGTAGTTGACCCAAAGACATCATGGTCACAAAGAAAGACTCTATAACTTAATACATTTTGAGACTTTCATTTAACACAGCACTGCAGGGAAGTATCCGCACAAGAACGGAATCACTTAAGACTGTTCTTTCTAACTTTTCTATCTAACCTTTCTTCTTCCACTGTGTTTCTTAAACTATGATTCACGCAACATTGTCCAAGGGTAAAAGAAGCCACAGAATGAACATAGTACATTTTCCCAGAGACTAGTGTTTACTTAAAGATTTTTTAAAAATTGATTTCAGAGAGGAAGGGAGAGGGAGAGAGAGATAGAAACATCAATGATGATAAAGAATCATTGATCGGCTGCCTCCTTCACGCCCCCTACTGGGGATTGAACCCACAACCCGGGCATGTGCCCTTGACCGGAATCAAACCCGGGATCCTTCAGTCCGTAGGCTGACGCTCTATTCACTGAGCCAAACCGGCTAGGGCAAGATTTATTTTTTGAAAGGGATTCGGAGTGTGAACTGCACAAATATGTTTTGTCAGATTTTTCATTTCAGGCATTATGGCAGATTAGATGTTTACAGAAATTCTCCTGGTATAGGACACCTAAAAATGCTCTAACACACACACACACACACACACACACACACATACTGGTAGGAAAACTCGAAATCAGCAATGCAGTTTGATGTTGGGTTTTGTTCTGGGGATATCTGTCTACATGGGTGGCCTAAAGCTTGAATTTTAATGGGCTCAGTAAGCAGGGGAGAAAACCAAGACCTGCTTTGGAAGATTGAATAGACCCCCCAAAAGATATTTGACTTCAGCATATAAACTAGGAAAAGAAAAATACCACAAAGCAGTCAGTGACTCTTATCTGTCTCAATCTAAACTTTATTGGAGTGAAAATATGACTCTTTTGAAATTTCCAAACTATGCAAAAAACAAAAACTCAAGCTAAAAATATAGCTTAAAGTGATCTTGAATTGGTACTGCTCCACCTGGCAGAACAAATACTCTCTGGAAGAAAGCACTGCCTCTGGGCCTCAGAGACTTTCAAGAATGTGAGCATCCCTATGGAAAGTCTAGGTTTAACTTTTTGAGTTTCTGCCCAAGTACAATTTATCTATTTTTTTCTCTTGTTGCTCGTGCTTTTGGTGTCATATCTAAGAAACCATTGCTAATATAAGGTCACAAAGATTTAGGCCTATGTTGTCTTCTGAGTTTTATATAGTTTCGGCTTTACATTTTGGTTTTGATTTATTTTTGAGTTGGTTTTTGTAATGGTGGAAGGTTCAACTTCATTCTTTTGCAAGTCTCAGCATCATTTGTTGAAAAAGACTATTCTGTCCCCATTTAAGTGACTTGGCACACTTCTCAAAACCAATTGACCATAATGTAGCGTTTATTTCTGGACTCTCAATTCTATTCCATTGATCTATATGTCTAAACTTATGTCATAATATCTTTTATGATCTAACAAATGGCATATCATTACTTCTGCCATGTTCTATTGATTACACAGATCATCTCTGGTATAATGCGGGAGGAACTATATAAGGGTATGACCATATCAGGAGATGAGAGTCATTTGGGGCCATCTGGGAAGCTAGGGATCACATCACACTTACCATGTAATTACCTAGATATACAGAGAAAAATATGCTCTTAGTGATTTAGTAATACAAGAGGGCTTCTAAATTTGATAAAGACTAGTTTCAAAATATTTACTCTAAACATTGTGTTTAGTGGTGAGACATTTAAAGTATTTTCTTTAAAACCAGATACAAGCCCTGGACAGTACTGGTAAGTGGTTAGAGAGTTGGCCCAAGCACCAAAGGGTCGAGGTTCATTCCTGGTCAAAGGCATCTACCTGGGTTGCCGGTTCAATCCCTGGTGGCCCAGGTCAGGGTGCAGGCAGGAGGCAACCAGTCAATGTCTCTCTCACATCTATTTTTTTCTCTCCCTCCCTCCTCCTCCTCTCCACCCTTCCACTCTTTAAAAAAAAAATCAATGGGAAAAATATCCTTGGGCGAAGATTAACAACACACACATACACACACATACACACACACACATACACACACATGCACACACGCACATGCACACATACATGCACACGCACACACGTGCGCACACACACAAAGGATACAAGACAGAAATGCCCACTTTCCCCAGTTTTACTCACCATTGTGTTAAAGACTTCAGCCAGTGTAATAAGGCAAGACAAAGAATAAAATCTGTAAGAATTTGAAAGAAAAATATGACTGTACCTCTTTGGAGATAATATGATTTTCTACATTAAAAGTGAAAAAGAATCTATGAACTATTTAATAAGAGCAATTAGTAAGATTTCTGGATATAAGAGTATACCAGCAACACATAAGAAAAATTTATTTTAAAATGATAGCCTTGCCCAGCAGGTGTGGCTCAGTGGTTGAGCGTCAACCCATGAACAAGGAGATTGTGATTCCATTCCCAGTAGGGCACATGTCGGGTTGTGGGCTCGACCCCAGTAGGGGGTGTGCAAAAGGCAGCCGATGGATGTTTCTCTCTCATCGATGTTTCTATCTATCTCCCTTTTACTCTCTCTAAAATCAATAAAAACATTTAAAAAATAATAATGATAGCCTTATTGTAACAACAAAAAGTGTAAGTTATTTGGAATAAATCAGGCAAAAATGTGTAAGATCTTGGTGGAGAAATTTATAAAACTTTATTGAAGATATTAAAGAAAACTAAATAATAAATAAATAAATAAATAAAATATAAATACTAAATAAATTGTGAATAAGAAAAATCAGGCAAGAGAGTCATGCCTTACTAGATAAAAAATCTTATTTAATTATAATAATTGAATCAATGTGGTATTGACAAAAGGATTGGCAAGTAAACCAGTGCAACTGACAATAAAGCCTAGAAACAGACACTGCTGTTGGTACTCAATATGCAACAGAGTTTTCAGTTGAGAAAAGATGCTCATTTGGACCTGGTAAAAACATTTCTTTATCAAATAAATTCCAAATGATTAAAGATTTAAATGTGGAAAAACAAAGCTTGTAGAACTCCTCAAATAAATTATAGGAGAACTTCTCCTCTGTGATCTCATGATGTAAGAATTTAAGACAGAAAAAGCTCAAAACATAAAGGAAAATATTACTAACTTCTAGTCATCAAAATACACAATAAAATAATGAAAAGGGCTACAAAATATCGACATATGTCATAGCAATATCTTTACCGATACAGCTCCTAGGGCAATAGAGATTAAGGAGAAAATAAACAAATGGGACTACATCAAAATAAAAAGCTTCTGCACAGCAAAAGAAACCATCAACAAAACAAGAAAGCCCACTGCATGGGAGAATGTATTTGCCAATGCTATTTCAGATAAGGGTTTAATCTCCAAAATTTACAGAGAACTCATACAGCTTAACAAAAGGAAGCTAAACAATCCAATCAAAAAAAGGACAAAGGACCTAAATAGAGACTCTTCGAAAGAGAACATACAGAAGGCCTAGAGATAAATGAAAATGTGCTCAAAGTCACTAATCATCCAAGAGATGCAAATCAAAACAACAATGAGGTACCATCTCACACCTGTCAGAATGACTATCATCAACAAATCAACAAACAACAAGCGCTGCAGAGGACGCGGAGAAAAAGGAACCCTCGTGCACTGTCTGTGGGAATGAACACCAGTGCAGCCACTGTGGAGAACAGTATGGAGTTTCCACAAAAAATTAAAAACGGAACTCCCATTTGACCCAGTAATCCCACTTCTAGGAATATATCCCAAGAAACCAGAAACACCAATCAGAAAGGATATATGCACCCTTATGTTCATAGCAGCACAATTTACCATAGGTAAAATTTGGAAACAGCCTAAGTGCCCATCAGCAGATGAGTGGATTAGAAAACTGTGGTACATCTACACAATGGAATACTATGCTGCTATAAAAAAGAAGGAACTTTTACCATTTGCAACAGCATGGATAGAACTGGAGAGCATTATGCTAAGCGAAATAAGCCAGTCGGAGAAAGATAAATATCACATGCCCTCACTTATATGTGGGATTTAATGATTAACATAAACTGATGAACAAAAATAGATCCAGAGACAAATGGCAGGGGAGGGGGGAGATTAGAGATCAACCAAAGGACTTGTATGCATGCATATTAGGATAACCAATGGACACAGACACTGGGGCGGTGGGGGCTTGCTCTCCGGGGTGGGAGTGCGGGGGGGAGGTCAATCAGGGAAAAAGGAGACATATGTAAAACTTTAAACAATAAAATAATAATAATAATAATAATGAAAAGGGCAAGAAACAACCTTGGAGAGATATTTGTAATGTATATAACTGACAAACCATTAGTATTTATAACTTTTGTTGTTGTTAATCCTCACCTGATGGTATTTTTCCATTGATTTTTTTTAAAAAATATATTTTATTGATTTTTCACAGAGAGGAAGGGAGAGGGATAGAGAGTTAGAAACATCGATGAGAGGGAAACATTGATCAGCTGATCCACTGGGGATGTGTCCGCAACCAAGGTACATGCCCTTGACCAGAATCGAACCTGGGACCCTTCAGTCTGCAGGCTGACACTCTATCCACTGAGCCAAACAGGTCACGGCTCCATTGATTTTTAGAGAAAGTGGAAGGAAGGGGGAGAGACAAAGAGAGAGAAACACCGATATGAGAGAGACACATCGATTGGTTGCCTCCTGCACGAGCCCCAATCGGGCCGGGCATCAAGCCTGCAACCAAGATACGTGCCCTTGACTGGAATCGAACCCGGCACCCTTCAGTCTTCAGGCTGACCTTCTATCCACTGAGCCAAACTGGCTAGGGCTACCTGTAACATTTTTAAATCCTACAAAGAAAGTCTAACGGAAATACAAGCAAAAACCCTGATGTTATGAAATAAACCAACAAACACGAATGGCCTCTAAATGTATGAAAAAGCCCAAATGTCACTGGTAATCAGAGAAATGAAAACTAAAACCATAATCACATGTACCAGACAGGCAAAAACTAAAGACTGGAGAACAACGGGCACTCCCATTCACTAGTAGGAAAAGTTGATACGACCACTTTTGAAGACAATTTAGTATGTTTCTGGTATTCTGTTGTTGTGTACAAACCACACCAAACTTGGTGACTTGATGACCCAGTTTCTATGGGTCAGCAAGGGCTTGGTTGGGCAACTCTATAATCAATCCTTCATTCACAGAGGAACATCTAGGGGTTGGGACCAGGGAACTGGCTGGAGTCTCTCTTCATGTTGCCTCAGGGCCCCTCCATGCCATCTCTCCACATAGGTGATTAGATTGAGCTCCCAGCAAGGTAGACTCAGGCCCAGGGTAGTCAGGGTACTTATATGGAAGCTTAAATATTTTAAGAGCATGAATCTAAGTTAACAAAAGAGTAGATGCATGGCTCTTTATGAGTTAGCTTTGAAAGTCACATACTTCTTTATTGATTGAAACAGTTACAAAAAGCCCACCTGCTAACCAAGGATGGGGACACAGACCCCCACCTTCAGAGGGAGGTGTGTCAAAGCCACATTATAAGAAAAGCATGTGGATGGAAGATATTTTTGTAGGCATCCTTAGAAAATTTACTAACACTGAAGATATATATATACCTTATGACCTGCAATTTCACTACCTGATATTCACCCTAGGGGAAATTCTTTCCCGTGTGCATATGGAGACACAAAACTTTGTGATTACAAAAACTGAAAACAACCAACATGTCCAGCAACACGGGAATGAATATAAAAAGATATGCTGTGTAAGCAACAATGAATGACCTTTAGTCACACACACATGGACATGGATGAATCACAAAAACAATGTGGAACTAAAAAAGCAACGTGTACAGTATACATATGTTTATATCAAGGTCACAATTAAACAAAGTTATCTATGCTACTTTATGTTATATTGTTTAGAAAAGTCTTCATTTGTGGTAAATTAGTAAATTACAGAGAAAAACAGAAGAATGATTAACCTAAAGTTTAAGATAGTGGTTTCAGAAAGGGAGAATAGCAGAAGAAAAATCTGGGAGGGGCAGACACACTGGGAGCTTTAAGGTTCTGGAATGTTCTGTTTCTTAAGTTGAGTGGTAGTTATTTATCGTTCAGTTTATTATTAATCTTTAAAACATATGCATATTTTGAAAATACTCATATTTATGATAATTCTCACAAAATTTGAAAAATATGCATTTATCTCAACTGTTTTGTCGGATGTATGATAGAGTAAAACCAGTAGCAGTAGGAACCTATTTTTCCAAGAAAGTCTATTAGCCAAGGATAGTATAGCAAACTTGTTTTCTCCTTTGCCAGTAGATCTTTAAAACCTTATTTTTAAAAAATTTATTCTAGAGAGAAGAAAGGAGAGAGAGGAAGAGAGAGAGAGAGAGAGAGAGAGAGAGAGAGAGAGAGAAATATCGATGTGAGAGAGAAACATTGATGGGTTGCCTCCCATACATGCCCCAACAGGGAATTGAACCCGCCACCTTTTGGAGTAAAGGAAGATACTCCAACCAACTGAGCCACACTGGCCAGGGATAAAACATTATTTTTATATGATACCCTTCATATGATAGACTGATACGCAAAATTTGCATTCATTTTAAAGATAAAACAAGAGGCTACAAAGACATTGGGAGTGGATACGGGACAAATGCCTAAATTTCTTGGCAAGTGGGGCATTCAAGTTTATTCTTTCTCTGTGAGGAAATACCTTGGCAGAAAAGTTTGAAAAGCATTAGGTCTCCTGGCCAACTTGATTACTCATTATTTCCTGAATACAACCTGTGTCTCCTGACTTCTATGTTTTTTGCTCCTGTCATTATCTCCAATACTAACCTTTCAAGTCACAAAATTTACTCTGAATATGGAGGAGGTGACAAACGAACTTGTTCTTGCCCAGAACCACTGTGACAAGACAACTTGTTCTTGCCCAGAAGCGGCACATTTTGACCTACATTCTGTGTTCCCACAGATGGGAGACAATCCTCTAACGTTTGTGCAAGTCTGCCTTCTGACCTGAAATGTGAAGTCCTGGGTCCATTGTTTCCTACCGACGCTGCAACAGCATGAACTCGGCCAGTGAGGGTGATTGCTTCTAGTTGGTAGCTGTTTGGTAAAATTAATTGTTGCTCCATATTATTTTTGTTATTTAAAATGTATTCAGCGCCAACAACCTATTAGGGAGTCTTAGTCAAGTTCCTAATGAATGGCTGTTCATGATATTGCTACGTCTGCCACAATTATTACTTGAATTTTTACTGTTCATTTCTAGAGAGTTAGAGTCCAGTTGAAATTTTTTTTAAAGAGTGGACTGTTAGAATATTGAGTAGAGGATCTTATATAATTCTAGAGAGTGGCTTTTTATCCCTGAGTATGAAGTACAATGTCTTGCTACTTCTCCTTCTAAAACAATATACCAAGAAGAGATGTCTCATTACCATGCATTGGCCAGCCCTACTCTGAGTCAGTGAACCTCTCACCTACCTATGTGAGTTGTTCATTGTGCCAAAGGATGCACGTTAGTGAAGCAAATTGGGTAAGCTTGTTCCCTATTGCTTATGCTTTGTATGTCCCCAGGGCAAATGACTTGACTCTCCATACCTATCATTGCTGCCTCTTTTTGGATTTCTTTAATCTACCATATCCAAGAGAAATCTCTTCAAGTATCCCCGCAACTTCCTATATATGTAATTCAGTTAAACTCAAAACCTATTTATAGGTGCCTACACTCACTGTGATAGGCACTACAGGGGAATCAAGAGTGGGTAAAACTATCTCTTTTCTACTGAAGCAATACAAAATTGTGTGTGTGTGTGTGTGTGTGTGTGTGTGCGTGTGTAGGAGGTTGAAGTAGTCGGTTAAGAAGTATATAGATTAACTGCAAACAAGACAGCACACACATGCTGTATGTAGGCCCACCAATAACATTTATGTGTCTGAGGACAAAAAACAAATTGAGGTCCACATGCCTTATCTTTAAGTCTTTAAAAGTTATAAATCAAGTTAACAGACTATTAAATATAGCATACCCTCCTACCTCAACAAATAGAGTATAAGTAAACATTTATAACAACCAAATGGGAAAATATATGGAAAGCTATACTTTTTATATGACTTAAAGAAAAGTGAAATGTCAAAAAATTACAATTTAAATATTATTGCATATGTCTAGATTTTTGGCTGATGATGTATTGGATGAGGAATAAAATTAAAACACATGTAATTCATATATCATCCTATATTTATGCCATAACTTTATCTTGCTAACATTTCAACAAAATCATTAATTATGCTATAATTAATAGTTTCATTTATTTGTGTTCTATTTATAGTAATGATCTAAAGTATCAGTACACAAAATGTAGTAGAATTTAAAGTGCATGAAAATTTCCCTGGCTGGTGTGGCTCAGTTGGTTGGGCATTGACCCAGGCACCAAGAAGTTGCTGGTTCATTCCTGATCAAGGGCACATGCCCTGGTTGGAGGTTTGATCCTCAGTGGAGGGCATACAGGAGACAGCCAATCAATGTTGGGCTGTCATATCGACGTTTCTCACCTTTTTCTCTCAAAATATCAATAAACTATTCTTTATAACTAAATAAATAAATGCCCGGTCAGTGTGACTTGGTGATTGAGCGTTGATCTATGAACCAGGAGGTCATGGTTCGATTCCCCATCAGGGCACATGCTGGGGTTGCTGGCTAGATCCCTGAGGGGAGGCATGCAGGAGGCAGCCAATCAATGATTGTCTCTCATCATTGATGTTTCTCTCTCTCTCCCTCTCCCTTCCTCTCTGAAATTAATAAAAATATCTTTAAAAAATAATAAAGTGCATGAAAATTGAGTGTGTTGAATATATCTGTTACACTGAATATATCATATTAAAAATTAAATGTAAAAACTAAAAATTATTTAAATATGTGCTTTATATTATTTTACTTATAAAATACGATTTTTAACTTATTTTAGAGAGACAGGAAGGGAAAGAAAGAGAGAAACATCGATTTGTTGTTACACTTAGTTATGCATTCATTGGTTGATTCTTGTATGTGCCCTGTGCAACCTTGGCATATTGGGACTATGCTCTACCAACTGAGCTACCCAGCCAGGGTCTAAAATATCCTTATATATTAAAATTAAAATATAATTAATGAATATCAAAATTATTTCAATAGAGCTAACATATAAAGATTTTTTTGTCTGAGATAATACATAAAGTACACAAATCTTAAATATGTAGTTTGAAGAACTTTTACATTTGTGCACACCTGTGTAATCAGATTAAGGCACTGGACACTTCTAATACACCAGTGGGATCCCTCATACCTTCTCTCAATTGATAACTTGGCAAAAGGTAACCACCATTCAGACCTCTGTATTAGTTTTGCCCATTTAAAGTAACTTTACTGGGATGCAATTAACATACCATACAATTCACCCATTTAAGTGCACAGTTTAATGGTTTTTAGTATATTCACTGAGTTGTGCATGCAGCCATCACCATAATTAATTTTAGGATACTTTTACCACCCCCAAAAAGAAAACTGTATCTATTAACAGTCACTCCCAATTTCCCTCCAACTATGCCAGTTCTAGGCAACCACCAATCCATTCTCTGTTTATGGATTTACCTATTCTGGACATGTCGCATGAATGAAATTACATAATATGTGGTCTTTTGTGACAACAATTTTACACTTTAGCAGAATGTTTTCAAGTTTTATCGATGTTGTAGCATATATCAGTACTTCATTTCTTTTTATGGCTGAATAATATTCCATTATATGGATATTCACTTTCTTTATCTATTCACTAGTTGATGGTCATTTAGGTTGTTTCCACTTCTTGACTATCATGAATAATACTGCCTTCCTCCATTTCAACATTTCCTCTCATAGAGTGATAGTCATTCCTTCTGCTTCCACTGTATCCAGAAGATAATAACATCAACAATAATGATGCACTTCAATGTATTTATGCAGCACTTTTATATGCCAGTGCCTGTACTTGGAGCTTTGTAGGCATTAACTCATTTAATCCTTACAACAACCCTGTTAGGCAATTTTATCCTTCCTTTCCCTTCCCTTCCCTTTCCTTTTTAATTGGTTTTAGAAAGAGAGGAAGGAAGAGGGAGAGAGACTAAGAAACATCAATATGAGAAACATCAATCAACTGCCTCCTGCATACCCCCTACTGGGGACCCAGCTGCAATCTGGGTATGTGCCCTTACCAGGAATTGAACCAGGGACCCTATGGTGCACAACCTACCTCTTTTTGTCTTGAAATGGTTTAGTTATTACCTATCTCCCCAATAGACAGTTGTTCTTTTTTTTTTAAAAATATATTTTATTGATTTTTTACAGAGAGGAAGGAAGAGAGATAGAGAGTTAGAAACATCGATGAGAGAGAAACATCGATCAGCTGCCTCCTGCACATCTCCTACTGGGGATGTGCCTGCAACCCAGGTACATGCCCTTGACCAGAATCGAACCTGGGACCTTTCAGTCCGCAGGTCGACGGTCTATCCACTGAGCCAAACCAGTTTCGGCGACAGTTGTTCTTATTCATGTTTATATCCCTAGCAACTATTACATGTGTTTTTGTGTTTTTTTAAAATATATTTTTTAGTGATTTCAGAGAGGAAGAGAGAGGGAGAGGGAGAGATAGAAACAATGATGAGAGAGAATCATTGATTGGCTGCCTCCTGCCCGCCCCCTACTGGGGATCAAGCCTGCAACCTAGGCATGTGCCCTCGACCAGAATCGAACACGAGACCTTTCAGTCCACAGGCCCTTCTATCCACTGAGCCAAACTGGCTAGGCTTACATGTGTTTTTTCTGGAATATGATGAAGCAACATTCAAATTTAACCTAGCCTTGATCCCAAGGATTTTCAGGCCAGTGGCGGGAGAGGCTTAGTAAGGACAGAGGCTTTCAAGGTCCCTCCAATCATATTAAGTGGTCTTCCTCCTTGAAGTAAATGGCATTGCCATTCTCCCATTCACTTATTACACTGGGAGTTATCTTGTTTACTACCTTTCTTCACACCTGCACCTCAATAAATACCCTGAAATTCTTCCACTTCTATTTGCATAGCAACCACACTAATCCAGGTCACCATCCTCTATCTCATAACTTGTCCAATAGCTTCCTATCATTCTCCAGCTTCTCCATGTTCCATTTCTGTTCTCCTCAAAGTCATTCTCTACAAAATAAGTTGATTAAAAAAAACAACACTTAACTGAAATAAAAAATCCAACACGATTAAGCTCTTGCTTAACTGTCCAACCTTAAACTCCTACCCTCCACAATTCAGAGGTCCTCAAACTACGGCCTGCGGGCCACATGCAAATACAAATATTGTATTTGTTCCCATTTTGGTTTTTTACTTCAAAATAAGATATGTGCAGTGTGCATAGGAATTTGTTCATAGTTTTTTTTTAAACTATAGTCCAGCCCTCCAACGGTCTGAGGGACAGTGAACTGGCCCCCTGTTTAAAAAGTTTGAGGACCCCTGCTCCACATGGTGCTTCCAGCCTCTTGGCCTTCTGTTCCTCAAACAAGCCAAATTTGTTTAGCATCAGCACCTTAAATTCACATCCATTGTCCTCTGTCCTGAATGTTCATCTTCCCATAGTTGGCACAGTCAGCGCCTTCTCCTCATTTAAGTCTTAGCTCCAATCACCTCCTCAAAAAGTCCTTCCATGACCATACTGTTTTGCTTTCTTCCCAATACTTACTACCACCTGCAATCATCTCATTTACTTGTTTCAATGTTTTCTGCACTAGAAACATAAGCTTCTAAGTGCTGGAGCTTCTGTTCTATTCACTGCTGTGCCCCTAGCACCAATAACAAAACAATATTTTTTGAGTATATGAGAGGAACACACAAGTCTTCTCATTGTTGACGGGAATGAGTCCCTGTGTTCCTACTGCTCCTTAGCTAATGGGAGGGGAGAGGTAAAGTACACAAGCCATTGGGATCTACCAGATTCTATCGTCATCCAGTTGGCAGAAGCAGCAATCACAGTTGTACAAAAGGCAAACTGGGCAGGTTCCCAATGACTGCCAGTACTGAATTGGACTGGATGCTGATGCAGCTTCTGTCTTGGGGTGAAGTGCTGCCTGCGCTGGGTGGACAGGTAGCTGTCCATCCTCTTTGTTATAAAAGGGCCACAGAGGGTAGTCAGTTCAGATAAACCTGACCCATCTATCTGTTCAGGGCAGCCTGACCCTATCTGTTTGGAATCGCGTCCAAGTGATTTAGGCAGGCTAGGCTAGGCTAGCTTGTGCTGGTTTGCAGGCTGGGACTGTGGCCCTTCAGTCCCTGCTGCTCTCATAATTCCCTTTTCACCTACTTTACTCTAAATTCATCTAACACCCTTACCTTCGTAAAACCTAAGCAATGAACTGTCCTAGCTAATCTATGTCCTAAACCTCTCTCTGCATCGTTTTCTCTTTGGTTATGAAAGTCCCCCTTTTAATTACATAATTGCCCATCATTTCACGTATCTCACTGTCTCATCTAGTGCGCACGTGCTGAAGGACACCCACAGCCCCGTATAGTTGATAAAGAAGCGTCCCATGACAAGGACAAACGCTTCTGACTAGCGTTTCTGTGTTGTTTCTAGAGGGTCAGGGCGAACTGCACCGATCCTCAGTTTTAGAGGCGGCTTCCGCGAGTCTCCAGAAGACGCACCGGTCTCGCCAGTCCCGTGCTACCGGGCGGGGTGCCTCTTCGCACTCGCAGGACGTAGTCTCGGTCCCATACCTGCCGCCCATCGGATCGCCGGGGCAGAAACGAAAAGCCAGCTGCCGCCGCCGGCGTCACCACCTACTGGAGCCCAACTCCCCGCGCCCCGCGGCAGAGCCAGCTGGGGGCTCTCGCCCCGGAGACACGCGCGCGGAAAGGGGCGGGGCCGCCGGGAGCGGTGGGCGGAGCTTGGTGGCTGCCGGGCCACCAATGAAATCCTGAGCCGGCGCGGACCGTGCGCGTGACGCTGCGTAGCGGGACGCGAGGCAGGGGGCGGAGGGGCCGGGAGTCCGGCGCTTTATCTTCGTCTGCGGCCGGGCTGGCGGTGTTGCCGGCCGTGGACACCCGGAGAGCTGCCCGGAGCTGACCTTCCTGCCGGCCGCGCTCCGACGGCCCCCGGTTCTGCCTTCCTTGCCGAGGTCCCCGCTGCCGGGCTCCGGCCCCAGGTAATGCTCTTGCTCCCGATCCGATCCTCACTACCCGCCCGGGTCCACCCACCCCGGCCGAGAGGAAGGGGATAGAGGCGGCGGCTGCAACTCCGGCCCCGCGGCCGGGCCTGGTCCTGGGATGGGGGGCGGAGGAGGCGGCGGCTCCGCGGGTCCTGGGGAGTTGGCGTGATGGAGAGGGCGGGAAAGTTACCAGCGGGCCCCCCGCTGGCTGGCAGCGTTGGAGATGGCTTTGGTGTCCCACACATGCTGTGGCATCTCGCAAGTCGGTAGTGAAGAAAGTTATGACTTAGAAGACATTTTATTCCTTAAACCAAAAATGCACTCAGGAAGTCGGCTTCTAATTGATTAAGGGGGGGCGGGGGGGAAAGCCCAAAACAAAAAACATGTGCGAAGGGATGATTGACACTTCAATACATCTAAATTTGCTTGCCTTGGCACCAAAGCCTTTAATTAAGCTCGTAATTTAGTCTTAAATATTATGATGTAATTAAGTTTCCGTGGCTCTTAAATGCTAATAGCCACGCAACTTAGGTGACATGTATATTTAGAAGTTATTTGTAAGGAAGAAACAACTATAAACTCTATAGTCTCTATGTTTATGTAGATTAAGTTGATTGGCCACTTCTCAATAATTAAGGGGCTGCCATCTGTTTAAACTACTTTTTTATTTTTCAGAATACTTGCCTTTTTCTTGACATAGAATTAAACTTCAACCCTTCCCCTCCCCTCCCCCCTTGCTATAATTTAGTCGGTATGGATGAATGACTTGTTATGGAAATTTGTGTGTTGTTTAGACATGAGGATGGATTTTGGAAGGAGCTTTGAGACATTCAAGAGTAATCACCTAATAAAGAAAGTAATCATTTAAAAATACATGTGTCTCAATGCATCACACACGTAGAACTCTCAAAGACTTCCCACTTCTCATCAGCATAAAAACCAAATTACTGCCGCCACTCTTCCTGTCTCCAGTTGATTTGGGCCCACTTTTCTTTTGGATCTCTGGGCTCCAGCCACACGGGTTTTATTTTTGTTCTAAGAAAGCCTCTTTCTCGTTAAGATCTCCACCTCTTAGGCACTATTCTCTCCCTTCCTCCAACTCCTATGTATCCTTCATTATCGGCCCAAATATCACTACAGGGAACTCGTCCTGTCCTGGTGAAGTTCTCCCAGCATTCTGTTTTCCTTAGCTGCAGTTAATCATTGTAGCAAGCTGCATTAGTTACTTAGATCAGTGGTTCTCAACCTTCGTAATGCCGCGACCCTTTAATACAGTTCCTCATGTTGTGGTGACCCCCAACCATAAAATTATTTTCGTTGCTACTTCATAACTGTAATGTTGCTACTGTTATGAATCGTAATGTAAATATCTGAGATGCAGGATGTATTTTCATTGTTCGCGACCCACAGGTTGAGAACCGCTGACTTAGATGCTTTGTTTCCTCTACTAGCAGGTAAATTTCATGAGCGCTAACTAGTCCCCATCTTATTTATGGCTTCATTCTCTAGAGCAGTGGTTCTCAACCTTCCTAATGCCGTGACCCTTTAATACAGTTCCTCACGTTGTGGTGACCCCCAATTTCATTGTTACAAATTGAACATAATTAAAGCATAGTGATTAATCACAAAAACAATATGTAATTATATATGTGTTTTCCGATGGTCTTAGGCGACCCCTGTAAAAGGGTCATTTGACCCCCAAAGGGGTCTCGACCCACAGGTTGAAAACCGCTGCTCTAGAGAGTCTGGCCTGGCACCTGGCACAAAGAAAGAGTGAATGAGTTGGAGGACAGGGGAAGGAACTTTTGAATAGGAAATAATTAAATAGGGAAGAGTGCCTGTTTCCTTTGGGAAGGAAGTGGAAAATGCTTTTAATAAATTTGTTTTTGGAATTTATCAGGTAAGATTAGTAAATATGGTGACCATACAGATGTTCAAAAACCTGTCTGTGTTCTTTAGTTTTGCTAATTGACTTAATGACCTAATTCTTTGATATGTAACTATTGTGGGATTGTGTTTAGAAGGAAGAGGAAGAAATTTTATGTTTTGGATTGTAATTTATCTGCAATTGTTTCTCCCTCCTGCCCCACCCCCCATTCCCCACTGAACCTAGGTGTGCTACAGCAAAGTTCTTCACTGAGAGTAGGTGCTCAATATTTATTTGTTTTATAGATTTATAGGTTCTTTTGCAAGCTTTATTAATAGGAACACTCTAGGCAGGTTAAAGTTGACACTTCTTTTAACCTGGTTCATTTGTTTCTCAAATCAATTCTTTTTGTTTTGCTTTCGTTAAACAGGAAACCATGGGCCCAATAGAGCATCGTTTTTGCTGAAAGCCCATGCTCCCAAATCTAGATTTAATACCTGGTCTGATTGCAGTTTTGATCTCTCCCAGAAACATAATCTTAATCTACCTGATAAGACCCCTGCCTTTCCCTACGGGAAGGTGTCCTTGCCTGAAATAGTCCACCCTTAACTTCTTAGTACTACCCTCTTCCTGCCTATAAAAACCTTTCATTTTGTACAACTTATCAGAGCACCCTTCTAGTTGCTAATGGGATGCTGTCCAATTGAACCGCTTAATAAAAACAATTAGATCTTCAGATTTACTCAGCTGAATTTTAATACTTTTTTAAAAATTTTAAAAAAAGACAATCAGAAATGAATACAATAACTGAAATGAAAAATACATTAAGTGGAATCAACAGCAGCTTATTAACACTTTATTAGGCCAAATTAGATGCTATCAAACTGAATATTACAAAACCAATGCATAGATTAGATTCTTAAGAAATAATTGTTTAATTCACTGTGTTGTATTTTAAAAGTTATCTAGTCAGCTTTATGTCATCTTGGGTATAAATGTTTCCACTGCTACTTACTGGCTATGTGACTTTGAACAAGTTTCATAGCATTTCCAAACCTTTTGTGTCTTTTAAAATGGAAATGTTAAATGAGATATGTGATGCACTTAACCTGGCATCAAGCACAGTAAGTGTTACTGACTTAGTAAAAATTAATGCCTGGTGTCTTCATTGCTGGACCTCTTGCAAGACTAGTCTTATGATCATTGTTTTCACTTCCTCAGGTCATTTTGCAACCCAGTCCAATACATTTCTTTGTCCTTCCTGAAACTAACTAGAAGTAAATCATAGCTATTAATGTCCCCAAATTGTGAAATATCACTATCCTTTTTTCTCCATTTAAAATATTTACTGATTTTAGAGAGAGGAAAGAAGGGAAGGAGGGAGAGAGAGAGAGAGAGAGAGAGAGAGAGAGAGAACTTCGATTTGTTGTTCCATTTATTTATGTATTTATTGGTTGCTTCTTGTATGTGCTCTGACCAGAGATTGAACCTGCAACCTAAGAGTATTGGGACGATGCTGTAAGCAACTGAGTTACCTGGTTGAGGCCTCCATTTTTTGGTTCTACTTAAATTCTCCTTGATATTGGCCATAGATTACCTCTTGAATTGTCTAACTTGATTTTGAACATTGCTTGCTTCTGGTTCTCCTCTAATTTCTCCTAGTCTTGCTTTTTTAGTGTTCCTTAATTCCCTTATGATATTGGGGAAATGCCTTAACCACCTGTAAAATGGGATATTAGTACCTGCCTACCTGGATAGAAATGAATCATAGTGTAAAGTTAATATTAGCTTTATTATTTCCTAGGTAACCTCTTGACTTAAGGTCTCCCTGGGCAATCTCCTTCCTGTGCCTTGGCCTTAGCTGCTGCCTGTGCACACTGATGAATCCCAGATTTCCATCTTCAGTCTGAACTTGTGTATTCATCTACCTGTTGGTCATCAGCATTTGGCTGACTCACACTCACATCATATTAAACTTGTCTACTCCTTTCTCTTCTAAAGTTGCTGCGTTAGAAAACTCACTTGGGATCTAGATTTACAACTGCCTTCTGGATATAGCCATCGGAATATCTCTTAGATGCCTCAGATTAATGTTTGTAAATTTATCTCCCTTATCTCTTCTTTCTTCGTTTGTTCACTTAGTAAACTCATGTCATTTGATCCTTACTTCAGACCTTTATCATTTTTTGTGTGAGCTCTGTTCTCCCTGTCAATAATCTTCTTTCATAGCACATCTGTCATATTGTCACCCGAGTTATCTTACTAAAGACAAATGTCAAGTCACCCTGTTATTTAAAAAACTATCAGCTCCTTGTTTGTGCTTTAAGTTCCAGACTCCTTGGAATGGCCTCGTAAAGGCCTTTGACTTTGACTTTTGCCCTTCTGCTTGCTCTGTGCTCAGCTTTATTCCTTCTCTTCCTTTAAGATTTAAACTAAATTTTACTTTCTTCAGGAAACCTTTTCTGATTGCCCCAAAGATCAGTTGGCCACCAGGCTGAACTCCCTTCATACTATATGATATCTCAACTACTGTTCTGTAACACCATTAGGTGTTATGATTACATTTTAATGACTTTTGCCCGCTGGATTTTCACTTCTGGAGGGTACAGACCCGTGGTCGGCAAACTGTGGCTCGAGAGCCACATGCGGCTCTTCCTAAGCCTTAGGAGTACCCTAATTAAGTTAATAACAATGTACCTACCTATATAGTTTAAGTTTAAAAAATTTGGCTCTCAAAAGAAATTTCAATCGTTGTACTGTTGATATTTGGCTCTGTTGACTAATGAGTTTGCCGACCACTGGTACAGACTATCGTGGCAATCTGCGTATCCTAGGGCTCGGCACACACCTCAATAAAATGTTTGAAATAATGTTTGAAAAACATTTTTAGGCAAATTGCCTTGCCTTCTATGTTTAAACTATCACAGTCTTTTAAAGAATGTTAAGGTCATTAAAAACATGAACAAGGTCTGTACTTGCTCATGTTTTTCATAGTGTGTTCTCTTCCCATCCTGTTTTGATGCCTAGCAAACTTCTAGTTCTTCTTTTGAACTCTGGCTCAAATGAATGCTACTTCCTCTATGAGGACTTGTTTGCTAACATCATTGTAGAAAGAGGTGCTGAATATACATGAATTTTATTTTCAGATAATTGATTGGCACATATCTTTTAAGTGTCAGAACTTAAGAAAGATTTTTAGTCTAAATTGCCTTGCCTTCTATTTTTAAACATAGCCTTTTAAAGATGTGCCAAGGTCACTGAAGCATGAAGGTCTGCTTTGATACAATGATGTATGAGGGGATGCATAAGAAACATAACTCCTTTGATCACACTGAAAACAAAACATAAAACTTCCACTTGTTCTCTTTTTTTAATGTTGAGTCATACTTTTAAAGTTTTCTTTCTTTATTGTCATTTATAATTATGCTCTGGCAGTCACTACTTTTTTTTCTGTTTGAAAATGGGGACAGGATTTACCCCAACATATGTTTATTGTTAGCAGTAAAGGAGATAATGTACACAAAGTTCTTATCAAAGAGTGAAGAAAATAGTAAGTACCCATTAAGAGAACTTACTAACAATTTTGATCATGTTTATTCTAATTTGAATTGTTTCAGGAGAACAGTCGCTCAAGTTTGAGAGGTTTCCAATGGAGTAAAGAGTATGGCATTTGCCAGCAAATTGTTTTTCAGAGTCTCTTAGGTAACCTAAGCTTAGAATTGGGTCCTGAAAGGCAAATGTTGATGAATAGTCTTAAGTTCTAGAACAGATCGTTTTTATGTATATACTTACAAGTTAAATCCCAAACTAGGTAAATATCCTCATTGGCCTAGTTCTATAACGTCATTATATTTATCATTTAATATTAATGGTTAAAGTTAGAAATAAAAGTGAACATCAATTCCAACTGTTATACTAGCCTATTACTGATTGTTTTATGGACATATGAAGCACAATTGTTTTATTTTCTTAATGTATATGAAAATGCTTGGTATCCATTTATTAATTCACTCAACAAATGAGTAGGTATATTCCAGGTGTAATTCTAGATACTTGGGTAAAATGGTGAACTAGACAGAATTCTACTTTTCATGGGGATTATAGTCTTGTGAGGTAGATAGATAATAAGTGCTATAATGTATTGGGTAATAAGTGCTTTGAAGAAAAAGCAAGGTAACGAATAAGAGTAACAGGGTGTGAGAGTGTTTATTTTAGTTGAGGGGCATTTGAGCAGAGAACTTGAATGAAGCGAAGGAGAAAGCCTTGAGGACAGCTGTGGGAATGAGCTTGGCTTGCTCAAGAAATAGCAAAAGGCCAAAGTAACTAGAGTAGAGCAAGTGAGAGAATTGTAGTAGGAGGTTGAGGGTGCTGGAGGGAGAGGGTAGGTGGTGAGTGGCAGATCACGGAGGAGTTACTAGAAAATGATGAGGACTTAAAACAACATCCAATGTTTGGAGGATTTGGAGCAGGGGAGTGACTTGCTCTGACATCTTTAAAAAGGATTACTCGGGTGTTATGTTAAAAAATAGTACAGAGGGGAAAAACTGAAGAGAGTCCAGTAGGAGGCTACTGTAGTGAGAGGTGACAGTGGCTTAGACTGTGGTGAAGGTGGTGGATATGGTGAGGAAAGATTAGAATTGGGTATATATTTTGAAGGCAGAGTAAATTGGACTTGCTGTTGGATTGGATAAGGGAGATTAAAGAATCAAGGATCACTTCCTAGTGTTGTATTTTTTTTTAATCCAGGCAAAGATTCACTGTTAGTCCCATTAACTGAGATGGTGAAGGCAGTAAGAAGAATGGAATTGGAGGGAATATCAGTAATTCAGTTTTGATCATGTTATTCGATGCCTATGAGACATCTACTTGAAATAGGCCTTTGGAGATGAGCCTGGAGCTCAGAGAAATGTGGGCTGGTATGTGGAGAAGGGAATTAAAGAATTGGTGTGGAGGTATCAGAGTAAGTGAACTGGTGGTGTTCAGAGGGTTAGATGCTGGAAATCAGAATTATGGACATGGAGCAGTTATTGGTGACAGGAAGTTCTAGGGGAAGGCGTAACTGGGACATAGGAACAGCTTGTTGGAGAAAAGAAGAAGTTGAGATTGAAAGACAGGGTATTGGATGGATCTGTGTACATGGGTGATGAAGTATGGAAAATTAGTGACAGGATGGGGAGTGAGTGAGGTGTTCACCTCTTCAGTGAATGAGGGGAGTGATCAGGAAGACAGCACATACTTGCAACAGGAGAGGTATCAGTTGTGATAATCCGGCTGACCTGGGGAGGAGAAAGGTGACCTGGAGATGATAGGACACAAAGGAGGATAAACTCCCCTTCCAGGTGCTGTGTTAATGGGAGGGCAAGAAAACACTATGGTACACCTCACATAAGATCAATGGTCCATCTTAGCACTTAAAAACCGTGTAGCATTAATTACAGTTTGAATTTTTGACTTTGCAACAGCTCAAGTTGTTTGCCTAGCTACTGTCTAGATTGGTAAGGGATCATTCAGTTCTATTTTAGATGAGTGGTTCTCTCTTTCATCCCTCACCTGGGTGAATGCAGTGTCTGCTCACTGGCCCTTTGCTTGCACTCCTGACCTCATTGTGGTCTGCTCTCCATACAGAGGCCAAAATGACCCATTTGTCTAGAGAAGGAACAATTGAGCTGAGCATTACTATAATTTGCCTCCATTTTTTGCTGTAACAGCTGTATACTGTTAGCTGACATGCATGGCAGGAGGAACTCAATTTAGACATCATCTCATACTTTTACCATCTACGTGATCTAAGGATTTGGTCAGAATTGAGGTGAGCCATTTTAAGTAATAGTTATCCTTCCTAACATCTGTATGTATGACAATAATAAAATGTTAATATTACCTTGAAAACCACATGATCTTTGAGCTGCACTTGAGGAAGTATGTAATTATGGCACTTTATTTGCCCTCATCTAGTACATCATAAAGCAAACAAGTAGAATTTGAGAATGACATGGCTTAATGTTTGTGTCATTTAGCATACAGGAGGTACGTGTGTAGATATCAGATTACTTAATTCTTTTCACTTGGTTGTTAATAAAATGTTGGCACTTTAGTGCATATTGTCATACTTTTTTATGATGATAAATTGTAGTAGCATTTATATTAATTTTCTAGATGAAGAAACAGATTGAGAGAGGTTGGAAGATTTACCCAAGTACATAATGATAAGATGAAGTAAAGACGTAAACTACCGTATTCTGATACCAAATCCTGTGTTTTTCCACTGTTACAGTTCTCACTTCCTGCTAATAGAGGAATTTGAGGCCAACGGCATTAGTCTAGACTCTGATAAAAAGGTTTTGTTATGATGTTAGCATTTTCTTCTTTGGCTCACTTCTAAAATAAGTAGGTGGAATTATGGCAGTGTGATGGTGTTTTAGCTTTTGATGTAAGACTTTGTTCTTTAGATGAGGCTGATGGTTCCTAATTTCACGACAACCGTCTTTTTCTACAGGGTATCCAGGCTTAACTTTTTTTTTGGTCTATTAGACATCATTTATTTGTCAAACTTGGTATTTTTTTCTCCTCTTAATAAGTGCTTTTAATCAACATGAGAACTGATTTCTCACTGAGTTGATAGTGTCAGCTAAAAGCAAAGTGACATTGTTTTTGTTAGCCAGTATTGTTTTATGTGACAAATGTATAATTTTTTTCATTATTGAAATATTTGAAGTAGTTTTTGCATACCTTTAAGAGTCCCAGGGGCCCTCCACCCCCCAAATTAAGAGCAGTTGGAGATCTTATTTTGGAGTAGGATGTGTAAAGGTGTTAGCAGTAAAGATGATGCTTACTGGCTTCCTCCTAGCATATATTTTCCTCTTGATTCTCTTAGAGCATTGTATCCTTTTACTTAGGATAATGGGTTGTGGTATAACTGATGCATCCACTTTCTGTATAATGCATGCCTGCCATGCTCCAGGGACTCCCCACTAGATTTGGGGGATTCAAAGAGTAAATACCCTGTAATCCCTGTCTTTGAAGAGCTTATGCTAGTGTAAGAGGGAGACAGCATTGCTCTCTGAGTATAGTAGTAAGGTCTTAGTCACAGTGAGATGACTGGTGGTGGTCAAAGGAACCTTAGCAGAGGACACAGGTCTGGTGATTACAGGATAGGCTATGGAATCCGGTAGTTCTGGTTTTGAATCCCAGTTCTGCTGTTAAAGAATCATATGACTTAGGGCAAGTTAAATCACTTCCCTAACAATATTTTTCTCATCTGTAAAATGAAGATAATATCTACTTTCTAACTTTGTAAAGATTTGATAAGAAAATGGAAAGGACTCAGCAGCACATGATAGGTACATAATAGCTGCTCACTAAGTCAAAGCTGCAGTTGTTACTACTGCTGTTCCTGCTGCTGCGGCTGTGACTCTTACCTTTAAGGGTGTGTAGGGTTAGCTAGATAGAGAAAGGCAGAGGAGAATGGGCTTTCTAGAGACAGGAAAGAGGGTAACAGAAGACATGGTGACCAAAGACATTTGAGGAATAAAGTAATAGTAACGACTTTAAAGATTATATTGAAATTAAAATACGTCATACATGTATAGTAAAGCACATAAGCACTCACAAGTAGAGTCTGTTTTTAATCCACTTTATCCCCTGTGTAATTCCTTTTTTACACATCTGGGTTCTTTTTGCATCTCTCAATCTCTATGGTTTCCTTCCCTGATTTCTTTTCTACTTGATGTGATATTTCAAGATGTGTTGGACATCTTTCAGAGTATAGTTGTCTGTTCTCACTTCTCTGATCTTTTCTGTTGGAGAACTAGAAGCTCTTCTGGCTTCCTCTGTCACTGTCACACAGATGACTTTCAGATGTGTCAGTTGCCCCGACCTCTTTCCTAGGTTCCTCTCAATGAGATCTAATTGGCCTCCTAAAATTTCTACGTGACACATCCACCTACCCTTCCTTAATGGTTTCATTTGTTCAGTTTCAGAAAATACTGGAAGGGGACTGATCTACATTTGTCAGATCTTTACTTTGGCAAGCAGTGATATTTAAGAAAATGATCAAACTCCCATGTACTACATTTCATACAGAAAAGAACATTTTAACCTAAAAGTTTAGAAAGATGGTAATCTTAGAATTTAAAAATATGTAGCTTTAAAACTAATGTAGTGAGTACTTCATTATTTTTCTTTTTGCTTCAGATTAATGAAAATGTAATAGATAATAAACACTGCTTTGGAGTAAGCCTTATTCTGTCTTGACATTGATCTGTCCAAACTTTGACTTTGATCATATTTTCCAGTGCTTAAAATGGCTCACCACTGCCTAACAGAAAGAAAGAAAAAAAAATCCTAATTTCTTAGGCCTTTACAATTTGATTCCAGCTCTCTTTTCTAGTCTTTCCTCTCATCATATTTCTCTTTTATCAACTTAAAAAAAAATTGAATGTTGTTTGAATTGGACCCGGATTCAAATCTGACCCTGTCATTAGCTGTTTGGTCTCCACAGGTTACTGTAATGGGAAGGAGGAAAGCAGCCCTCGGCACCCGAGAGCTGCATGGGGCTGTCAGCTAGGCCTCAGTGATGCTGCGAGCTAGCCCGGCGCTTAGAGCTGGTTCTTGGTGTTCCGTTGAAAACAATTTCAGTGACCGTCAGCATCAGAAAAGGCCATTCTGTGACCACGATGGGTCAAGACAAAAACAAGTCCATGCCATCATCATGTCTGAACACAAACAAAACATGGTCATTGTCCAAGTCACAACATTTCCAGCGTCCTCCTCCCCAGACTAACATCAGTTAGGGTTTCTGCTTTATCAATTCCAGCTTTATCTTCCTTCTAGGGAGCCTTCCTATAGAGATGTGTTGAGAAACCCATTCATAGCATTGTCTCGGCTTTCTGACAGCACCCACGGAACAGTAAACCTCTGCTTCTTTGTACTCTCACCCAAAATCACCTAGCCAAGTTCCAAATCCTAAGTAAGTCTGTTCTAATACCCCCTTACTGAGTCACCCCACAGTTTCCCATGGTGTGTGTTCCTAATAAACCCAACTTGTGCAACTGCTGTGGGGGTGGAAGGTATTGACAGTAACTACTTTGAGCCTTATTTTTTTCTCATATGGAAACCAGGAGTAACGCCATCTGTTTTGCAGAGTTGTTATGAAGGTTAGATGGGAAAACGGAAAGCACATAGAGTCCCTGCACTTTATAGATACTCAACAAAAGCTTGTTTCTTGTCCTCTTGTAAAGTGGTCTGTTGTGATCTCTTGAACAGGGCTCCTTGTTTTAACCCTTTCTTACCCATGAGTGCCCTGTTCTCCTCCTTCAAGACTACGTCCAGATACCTTCTATTCTGTGAAACCTTTACATCTTTTAATGCTCTCTTCTGTCTCTGACCTTCAGATATTATTGTTTTCACCATTGACTTGACTATTCATCGTACTCTACCTTGCGGCATCTTTGTACATACCTTTTATTATTGAATTCTTGATTTTTCATGTACTTATGCCTTGTTTGTTCAGTTAAAATGTTCTTTAAGAATGAGGGCTCTGTTTAAATAAGAGCCTTTGAAACCAGTCAGTTACTTTATAGGGACTAATTTCTTCACATTTGTTATAGTATGTTGTACTCAGAAAATGCTTAAACATGATCAAAGTAAAACAGAAGGGAGAGAATATACCAGTCTTTTACCTCTGAATATTGTGAAATTTGCCTAAACCAGATACTTGGTTCATAACTTTTTGCATCTTCTTTCCTAGATAACACAATGGTGGGCGAAGAGATGTCTCTAAGAAAACGGCTGTCAAAGTCCAGTGACGATCCTGAAGAAAAGGAAGACCAGGGGAACCCTGCAAAGCAGGCCCCAGAGAAACATCGATCAGCTGCCTCCTGCACATCTCCCACTGGGGATGTGCCCGCAACCCAGGTACATGCCCTTGACCGGAATCGAACCTGGGACCCTTCAGTCCTCAGGCCAACGCTCTATCCACTGAGCCAAACCGGTTTCGGCAAGGAACACCAATTTAATTGTCAGTCACAGCCACCTTAGATACTACTGGTGACATAGCACATCTCATAGAGGTGAGCTTTATTGATGTAAATGGAGTTTGCAATGTATACTTTAATGTAGGATTTATATTACATAGTGTTTCGTGTAATGAATAAATTAGAAAAACAAGCTCTTAATTAATTCAGTGAATATTTTTTGGGTATCTACTATGTTTTAGACACCATTCATCCATTTATTCATTTCTTCAACCACCTAACCTACCAATAATGATTGGTGCCCTGCTAGGAGCTGAGGCTTACAGCAGTGATCAGTCCTCATGGAGCTCTGAGTTAAATGAATAAGAAACCCTCCCTTTGCAATTAACATAATTGGATTTTTATGGATAAGTGCTACTAATTACTCTCTTAATATAGTTGTAATGAGCCTGAAAGTAATAACCAGGATAACTAACCTAGTTCACTACTGGGTTATAAATCTTGGGAGAGGTAGAGAGATTAGGAAGTTTTATTCTTATATCCAAGTCTGTTTAGCACACGAATACAAAGATAAGTATGACATAGTACTTGTTAAGGTCAAGGTTTATATTTAAGATTGATTGCTCCAACTTATGTCATTTATTGCCTCAGGCTATTTATTTTTGCAATGACATTTGTATAGGTTTCATTTCAACATGGATTTGAAAGTTTGAGGCTTGTTTGGTTAACAAATAGAAGTGAAACTTTGAGACAAGTTGTCTGGCACCATGAACTTCTTAAATAAAGAAACATTCTTTTGCTTTTCCTACTTAAGTTTAATTGTAAATATGAGCAGCTGGATCCCCAAAATGTTTCAGCTTACATTTGCATAATGAAGTGTATTGATTGCTGTATTCTTAGTTAGCTACTTACGAAATATTTATATTGCATATGGTCTAGTTTTAGTGTGACATAAAATGGGAAATTTGAGCCAACATTGGGTAGAAACATTCCCCTTTCATGATTTAGGGACTGGGTGATAATCCATTTTGTTTGTCTTAGAGACAGAAAAATTACTTTTTATTGAAACTGTCTGTCACCAGATACAATTTTCTCTTTATGTCCCAATTTAAAAATGTGTTTAAATTACTCTAATTCTACATATTTTCAGTACTCATTGTTTAGTTTATTAAGTTTTAATTATTCCAAGTTTTAGATATTAAAAATTGAATTTTTAAGCTTACTAGTAAATTAAGTATGACCTCCTTCTTGGATCAATGTTAAGTAATGCTCATCTGAAAATAGATTGTGATTCTCTAGTTATTTAAATATTTGGTCACTTTGGGGAATAAGCAGGTGGGTAAAATGTAGCCTTTGAGTTTTAAGGACTTAAAAGACACCATGCTACGCCAGACCGTGTGGCCCACCAACCACGACCCAGAACATCTGCACCACCCGGTAGCTTATTAGAAACATCCCACCTCACATTTACTGAATAAAATTTCATTTTAATAACATTCTCAGGCGATTCATATGCAGGTTAAAGTTAGAGACATGCATCTTACTGGCAGAATACCTAGACCTAGCATTCTGCCATTGGGGCATTTATTAGTCAGGGCCTTTCAGAGAAACAAAACCAAACGGATATATGTAGATACATAGAAAGATTTATCATGAGGGATTGCCTCAGGTGGAGGCTGAGCAGTCCCACAATCTTCTGTCGACACCAGGGGAGCCAGTGGTGTAGTTCTAGTCTAAACCTGAAGTTCGAAGTCCTGAGAATCAAAGAAACAGGAGCGGCATTGTCCCAGGGCAGTCAAGCGAGAAGAGCCTACGTGTCCTTCCTTTGCCTTTCATTCTGTTCAGGCCCCCAGCACTGGAGAGGGCGTTCTTCACTCAGTCCACTGATTCAACTGCTTATCTCTTCTGGAAACACCCAGGCATAATGTTTTACCAGCTCTGGGCTTCCCTTAGCCTGGCCAGATTGACATACAAAGTTAACCATCAAAGCGCATGTATAATTACTGTAGAATGAAAAGAAACCACCCAACAAACCAAAACAGCTTCTTGGACCCCATTATAGATCTACTGAAGCAGAATCTCGGGGGAAGGGTCCAGGAATAGTAAGTTTGGAAAAGCTCGCTGGATAGTGCTGATTCACATCGCTGGCTGTGAACCACTGGGATCAAGAACTCTGAGATTCAGCTAGAACTACCTTGTGATATATCACTTTGAGGTAACCCCATGACTTTTCCCCATTAAACTCAACATATGTAACTCTTCGATTCTTATTCCGTGGTTTGTAATTCTAGTAACCTATGGGTAGGGTGACTTTGTCTTAATTTGCTCAGGTTAGTCTCAATTTTTACCTGTGTCCAGCATAATTCTTTATGTTGTCTCCTTGCATTCTTAGAAGTGCCCCAGTTTGTTAGATAAATTATATGATTACCCAACCTTTGGTTTATTGAATTAATAGCGACCATTATAGTGATTTTACAGTATTTAGTTCACATTTTCACAAAAATGTGCTTAGTTTATCCAATGCCTATCAGGTGAAATAATGATTCATTAGACTCAAAATTCTGTCATTGAGAAATGAGTATATGTCCTTCCAGAGATATTTAATTTCCATAAGTGAGTAACATTTTACAAAATAGAATATTTTACATGCTGTTTAGTAACTGGGATCTTCAGCACATTGTAGATGTCTTCCCATTGTCAAGTAATAGATAAATGGCTATCAAGTATTGTATTTTATACACTATACTATTTACTTGTTTCTCTGATGAATATTTAAGTGGTTCCTTTTTTTTCTGTTATAAAGAAATGGTAATGAATATTTCTACGTAATTGTCAGATGCCAAAGAGGAATTGCAGGGCTAAAGGATGTTATTTTTAAATATTTATTTTGATACATAGTATTGGATTGCAACATTTACCTTATAAACTTATCCTATGTGTTTTTGTTGTTACTATGCCTGTTTAAATTTTTGTTGTTGTTGACTGTTTAAATTTTAAAAACCTTATTTCTTCCTTACTATTTCTTTTCATGACACAGTGTACCTGTCATTTCGGCTCTTTCTAATTTGCATCTCATGTAATACTCTATGGAATGGTTCGTACTAGAAGTAAATAGAAATGAGAACCCTGCATAACTTGATAGGAAAAGCCAAAATTTAGAATCTTCCCTAGACCTAATAGTATTCTGCCATTTACCAGTTCTGTCTTTACCCTAAATGTGGAAATATGATTTGAGTAGGGATTGGTCTAAATTCTTTTTCTTTCTTTTCCTCCTCATTTTCTTTTCTCCTCTAAATCTTCTTTTCTCCCCATTTGGCCCCTTCTCCTCTTCCTTTTTTTCTTTTCCTTTCATTCCTTCTAATATTTTTATTGATATAATTTACAAACCATAAAATTCACCATTTTCAGAAGTACAATTCACTGGTTGTCAGTACATTTACATTTTACAATCACATTCGGAAAATTTCCTGAGGTGGAGCCCTCCTGGAGGACAGTGGCTAGAGACCAGAGACAGAGGCTGGAAACTCCAAAATTACAACCAAGTGAGGGAAGGCAGGGCATAGCAGGGTGTTGGACGCCAGCAAGAATGTGCATCTATCTCCATTTATTGCACAAAAGGGCTGGAACCTTGATATAGAGAGCTTCCAGGAACACAGGTGGCTTGTGGTTAAGAGCTGTATATTCCAAGGCAGTAACAGTTCAATGGACCTGTTTTGTAAGAACATTCCTTTCAGGTGATACAGGCTCACCCCTCTCAGGGTGAGCAGCTTGCTGCTTAAGATGGCCTTGTTCACACCAAGCAACAGAAACCATTTGTCTAACATATTATCATCATTGTTTAATTACAGAATATTTTTATCATCTCCAGCAGGAATCCTATGCTCTTTAACAGTCACTCTCCATGCTCCCCTTCTTCCAGCCCTGGCCACTACTCATCTATTTCTTGTCACTTTATATTTGCCTGTTCTGGGCATTTTCTACGATGGGGATCATAGAACATGTGGTCTTTTGTGTCTGGCTTCTTTCACACAGCATAATGTTTTCCATGCTTTAGCATGTATTAGTTACTCCATTCTTTTTTTAGGGTTGAACATATTCCACTGTATGGATATACTTACTGCATTTTGTTTATCCATTTATTAGTTAGTATTTATCATTTGGTTGTTTGGGTTGCTTACAGTTTTTGGCTATTAGGAATAATGCTGCTGTTCACAGTTTTGTGTGAACATATGTTATCACTTCTCTTGGGTATATACCTAGAAGTAGAGTTGTTGAGTCATGGTAAATCTGTGTTTCACTTTTTGAGGAATTACCAGATTTTTCCAAAGCAGCCACCCCATTTTATATTTCCACCAGCAAGGTGTGAGCGTCCCAATTTCTTCTTATCCTCACCAATCCCTGTTATTATCTGTCCTTTGATGATAGCCACTGTAATGGATGGAAAGTGGTATTTCATTGTGGTTTTGAATCGCATTTACCTGATGGTCAGTGATGTTGAGCACCTCTTCATGTGCTTATTGGCCATCTTTGTATATCTTTGGAGAAATTTCTTTCAAGTTTTTGTCCACTTAAAAATTATTTTGTTTGCCATTTTTAATTGTGTTAAGAACTTACCTAACAATTTTCACATTAACTATTATTAAGTGTACAGTTCAGGAATGTTAAGTAGATTGTTGTGCACCAGATCTCCAGAACTTTTCATCTTGTAAAACTGAAGCTATATCCATTAAAAAACTCCTCATTTCCCCAGCTCCTGGTAACCACCATTCCATTTTAGGTCTAGAATTTGACTCCTTTAGATACCTCAGACAAGTGAAATCATACTGGCATAATGGCTTAGTTCCCTTGGAATGTCTTCAAGATGTATCTGTGTTGTAGCATGTGGTAAGATTTCCTTCTTGCTGAAGTCTGAATAATATTCCATTTCATGCATATGTCATATTTTCTTTACCTACTCATATGCCATTGGTGAACTTTTGAGTTGCTTCCACTTTTTGGTTATTGTGAATAATGCTGCTGCTATGAACATAAGTATACAAATATCTCTTTGAGACTCTGCTTTCTTTTCTTTTGGATAAATAAGTAGAGGTGGGATTGCTGGATTGTATGGTAATTCTAGTTTTAATTTTTTGAAGAACTGGCATACTGTTTTCCATAGTGGCTGCACCATTTTACAATCCCACCAATGGTGCATAAGAGTTGCAATTTCACCACATCCTTACCAACACTTACTATTATTATTATTTAAATATATTTTATTGATTTCAGAGAGGAAGGGAGAGAGATATAGAAACATCAATGATGAGAGAGAATCATTGATTAGTTGCTTCCTGCATGCCCCTTACTGGGGATCAAATCCGCAAACAGGGTCATGTGCCCTTGACCAGAATGAACCTGGGACTCTTCAGTCCGCAGACCGATGCTCCGTCCACTGAGCCAAACCAGCTAGGGCTATTATTATTTTTTAAAATAGTAGCCATCCTAACGAGTGTGGTGTGACACTTCATTGTGATTTTGATTTGCAGTTCTCTAATTATTAGTGATGTTGAACACTTTTCATATACCTGTTAACCATTCGTATATCTTCTTTGGAGAAATGTCTATTCATGTCCTTTGGCCATTTTTTAGTTGAGTTAATTGTTGTTGAGTCGTTGGAGTTCTTGAGTTAAGTTGTAGCAATTATATTCTGGAAATTAACTCATCAGATATATGACTTACAAATATTATCCCCCAGTCCATAGGTTGCTTTTTCACTCTGTTGATTGTGTCCTTTGATGCATAGACATTTTTAAGTTTGAAATGATCCTATTTGTCTATTTTTACATTTATTGCCATACTTTTGGTGTCATATCCAGGAAATCATTGACAGGCCCAGTGTCTTAAAGGGTTTCTCCTGTTCTTTTTTTCTAGGAGTTTTATAGTTTTGTGTCTTATATTTACGTCAGTAATAAATTTTGAGTTAATTTTTGCATTTGGTATAAGATAAGGGTTCAACTTTAGTCTTTTGCACATAAATATCCACATCAGTTTTTTAGGAGTACTGCCATCTGTAGTAGGCTGAAAAATGCTCTTTCCCCTAAAGGCCCTAAAATTTGGAACTGAATGCTTCTTTATATGGCAAGAAAAGAGCATAGTGGGGTGGTCTTTGCAGATATCAATTAAATTGGGAATTTTGAAATAAGATTATCTTGAATATCCATGTGGGTGCTGAATACAGTCGCATATATCACAAGTAGGAGGCAGATTTGATCACACACAGAGTAGGCGATGATGTGGAGAGGGAGCAGAGAGACATAGATACTGGCCTGATTTATAGATACTGGCCTTGAAGATTGGTGTGATGTGCCACAGGTCAAGGGATGCTGGCAGCTATCAGAAGCTGAAGAGTAAGGACCTGAAACTACTTAGTCTCCAGAGGGAGTGCAGTCTTATTGAGATACCTTGATTTCAGCTCAGCCTCCAGAACTATAAGAGAATAAATTTCTGTTCTTATAAGCCACCAAGTTTGTGGTAACTTATTCCAGCAGCCACAAGAAACTAATACACTATCCTAACAATATTAAATCTATCGATCCATGAACATGGGATGTCCTTCAGTTTATTCAGGTCTCCTTTAATAATTTTCAACAATGTTTTATAATTTTCAGAGTTTAAGTCTTACACTTTTTTGTTGAATTTATTTCTAAGTGTTTTGTTTCTTTTGATGCTACTATACGTGGAATTGTTTTAATTTCATTTTCTGATTGTTGCTACTGTATAGAAGTGCTTTTGTGAATTGGTACTATATCCTGCAACCTTGCTGAACTTATTTTTTTAGGTCTAATAGTTTTTGTCTGGGTTTTGTAGTATTTTCTTTACACACACACACACACACACACACACACATGTTTTTATACATATGTTTTTATTGATTTCAGAGAGAGAAAGGGAGAGGGAGAGAGAGATAGAAACATCAATAAAGTGAGAGAATCATCAATCAGCTGACCCCCTACTGAGGATCAAGCCCAAAACCCAGGCGTGTGCCTGGCTTGGAATCGAGCCATGATCTCTTTGTTCATGGGTCGACACTCAACCACTGAGCAACACTGGCTGGGCTATAGTATATTCTATATATGATCATGCTACCTGCAAATAATAGTTACTTGTGGGCTTTTGTAGATGCCCTTTATCAGATTGAGGAAGTTCCCTACCTTTCTCCTAATTTACAAATTTATGCTTATCCCTGACTACTTTTTACTTTGCTACTTTGTTCATTTGAGAGCTAATTAATTATATAATAATAATAATAACTATTAACAGGTTTATTGTATGCCAGGCACTGTTTTAAGTGTTTTACAAGCATTAACTTAGTTAATATACTGTAGTTCTATTCAAGTTCAGTGTTGATATA